>NC_143016.1:195033813-195333813 GCF_055824585.1 Amblyomma mixtum
CGTGGGAGGTGCGGGGTTCGATCACCAGTGACACGTGACTGCTGGAGAGTGAGGGCGAAGGCTGTCGCCACACGGGACACTCTCGCAGCGAGCGCCGACGGAGATAGCAGCGCCGTGGAGTGATGCCGTGGGTGGTGTGTCTTTGAAAACTAGTGTTTCTTTTCTGCATGGACCTGTGTTCCACCTATTTTACTGTAATTTTTCTCTTTACTAAGGCACGCGCGCTGTTTACTTAAGTTGCTTAAAACCAGTAAGAAACAAAATTGTTTTTCCGTCTCGACTGTTGCCGTTCAGTAGGTTTCTTTTTTTTTCTTTTTCACCGTGGTAATTGTTGGTTGTCAATAGATCTGCCCTCTTTCAGCGTCTCACTTCGCCTTTTGCGCCACACGTTTTCAAATATTTTGCATTTTCTTCGCGGCCATCTTAGCAGTCTTTCACGTCGTCCCTTTCTGTCTTTCATACAAGTTCAGGCCATTTGCTGGTAGTCATTTGCCCTTTGTTGTTATTTGCTGCCACCATTCATATTTTCGGCGGGTGTTGTAAACACGAGTCGCTGTTGTTAATTTCTTTGCCTCTGTCGTGGGACGTATATTTCAGCCGCACCGGTAAGGATGCTCTTCTTGTTAAATCATTAATAGCGATCATCTTTTATCTTTTAAAGACGCTTTTCGCGTTATCACTCGGTCGACCGGACTACGTGGTCCAGTGTGAGGGTATCTATCGTGCTAGTGGTTTGAAATATGAAGATTAGGTTTGGTTTGGTTTATTGGATTTAACGTTCCAAAGCAACTCAGTCTTTGAGGGACATACTGATCAATTCGCGCTACAAGGAACATACACACGGACGAAGCGCATAGTGACTCCGGATAATTTCGACCACCCGGGGTTACTTAACGTTGCACGGTTCTCTTGCCTCCATCAAAACACGGCCAGGATCTCGACCCTCTCCTTTCAGGTCACGAGTTGAGCGCTAAAACCACTGAGCCGTCGAGGCGGCTGAAAAATGATGATTTCGTAGTGAGTCCTGACTCGTGTGTTCTTTTATGTCCGTGTTCTTTCGCGCTGCTTTTCCCATCAGTGAGCAAAGCACCAAACAGCAAAGGCTGGTCATATTGTCGTATTCGAATCTCGTGGGTGATAGTTGCTCTGCGATGCCCCGCATCCGGAGGTTCACTGTCTTCTCCCCTGTGGCGTTAGGGCCTAAACGGGTCACTCCTTCGAGAAATCATGTGACGGGTTCATTACTGTGCTGTATCTTTAACTCTAGCATTCATCTGAGCGCCTTCTCCCTTTTGAACAGATCCCACATCGCCAGAGGGGCTTTCGTGGGCCGTTTTAGCAGGGCAGGAAAAATCAAAGAAAGCGTATCGGAGTTTCATATCGTAATCTATGCTGCTGATAATAAGGCCACGCACTCGAATTGGAAGAGCCCTTCCTTGACGTCCTGGGCTCATCTTTCGCTCTGTTATGTTATTCTTGTTTTATTGTTTTTGTTTCAGTTATCTTCTAGCTTTCATTTTATAATGCATTTTTGTGCCTGTTAGCTTTTTATTTTGACTTTGCATTTTGTTTTTGACACTACTCTCGCTCAAATTTTAATTCTGCCCGTTTTCACTGTTCTCTAGTTTTCCGCTGGTGTCGGTTTCGGCCCACCACCGGACTGCTGCGCGTTGGATTCTTGATGTACACGTGCCAAATATTTGGTAAGGGTTTTTACGTATGAATAATTTTTGCATCATGTGCTGATATTGTTTTCTGGTGTCACGTGGGTCCTGGCTGGCATCAAAAAGCTGCCGGCCGCTCTCAATAAATTGTTGGTAGTTCGGCGCCTGTTCTGTCGGTTTCCGTGTTCGTCCCCGTCTTTTCGCGCTTCTCCATTTAGTTGTGTTCCACACCACCGCTGCAGTCAACAAACTTTCTCTGCTGCTTTTTTTTGACAGCCTTTCTTCTTTATTCCTCGTTTACTCGTCTGCACATTCCTAATTTCCTTTAGGAAATTAGGAATTTCCTAAAGGGGCAGCCAAAGTGGCAGGTCGAACACGGAGCAGGAAACTGATTATGCCAGCTTGTTCATGAGCATAAATGACAAACTGGAACAGCTTATGACATTGAAGTGCACGGTGGAGAACATTGAGCAGGCGGTGCAAACAATGTCAGGTCAGTATGACACAATTCTTCAGCACATTACCCGCCAAGATAAGGACATAGCCGAATTAAGGAAACGGGTTGACGCTATAGAAAGCAGGGAACCCTTGCTTGACTCTGAACAGATAATGAAGGATATTAATGACCTTGAGTGGCAGAGTAGGAAGTTAAACCTCGAATTCCATGGAATTTCAGAAAGTGAAAATGAAGACCTGTTGTCGAAGGTTAACGCTGTTACGAGCAAGGTGAGCCTGCCCGCGCTGACTGTGAGCGATGTGGCCGCTGTGCATCGATTGCCAGCAGCTAAAGATAAGGTCCCAGCGATTATTGCCGGTTTTCAAGACAATCACAGAAAGATCTGTTCTTGAGCAAGAGGGCAGAACTGAACCAAATGAAAACAAACTGCTTTATGCTCGAGACCTTGACAAAAAGGAACAAGTAGATGCTTAGGGACGCAAAAAACTGGGCTAAAAACAACAACTTCAAGCACGTTTGGCACAGAAATGGGAAAATTTTTGTCACACAGCGAGACGGAACGAATGCAATTCATGTTGCGTGTACAGCAGATTTGTACAAAGCTGTTTAGCTTTATTACGTGTTCCTTTTTCGTTAGTCTTTTTCAGTTTCAGTTTTGTCAGTGACAGCGTCAAGGTACAATTCCTTCATTGCACATGGCGTTGGACACTTCTGGTTGTGTGATGCCAAATGAATTTCTGAATGTTTGCGGATCTCAGAATCCGCAATCATTTAGTGTATTTCATTTAAATGCTCGTTGAGCGGTGGCTAAGACGGCCGATCCCGAGTTGCTTTTTACGCAGTTAGTCTTTGATTTTGATACGGTCATGCTGACCGAAACTTGGTATACTGAACATAACAATGTATTCAAGCTTCCTTTGTATGACTCACACTTTATCAATCGCACGAACAGTCGCGGTGGTGGCGTACTATTGATGGTAAAAAAAACATTTTCAATCTGAAGTGTTGCATGAATTTTCTTTTGTCCACCCTGATTATGATGTCCTGTCTCTTGTTATCGAAAGGAAGGTTGTGGCAGTTATCTATCGCCCCCCAAGCGGAAACTTAAAATCCTCTTTTGCCTTTCTCGACTTTTTCTTATCTTTTGTAAGCGAAAACAACTACGATGTCATTTTAGGTGCTAATTTCAATATCAACTTCCTTGTAGACAACCCCACGAAAATTGAATTTGAAAATCTAGTGAATTCCTTTGCTCTTCTGAACGTGACTTCCAATCCTACACGTGTTACACTGCAGTCTGAATCACTAATTGACCTATTTATAACCAATACGCACATGCCTGTCCTGAACGCAGGCGTACTAAATACAGATATCGGTGACCACCGCGCCACTTTTATATGAATTCCGAAAAGTAAATTCCCCAATAGAACTTCGAAAACAGCGCAAAAAGGACACGGACGACACAGAAGTGGACAGGACAGGCGCTATCCACTTCTGTGTCGTCCGTGTCCTTTTTGCGCTATGTTTTCGAAGAACTGTTACCAACTAGCCCAAACCAAGCTACTGTTACATCCTAATAGAAAAGTGACAACTAAATTATTTCGGGATATTTCGACAAAAAAAAAACTGAACACTTTCAAAGAGGAAGTTAATAGTCATGATTGGAGCGACGTTCTCAGTGAAACAGCTGCCGAAAGGGCTTATGCTTTGTTTTTAACGGCCTTTTTACGTATATACAACAAGTGTTTTCCTTATAAACATGCAAAGAAACGTAAGAACATTAGGAAGATATGAATTACACCTGAATTGCTGAAGAAACTTCGTAAAAAGGACAAGCTTTACAAAAAGTCTGAAAAAACACGAGACCCTGACATATTTAAAGCGTTTAAAGTGTTTCGAAATAAACTGACGACGGAAATACGGAGAGCGCACGATCAATATTTTTTTGACAAGTTTTCCTCTATGAATAAGTCAGATGAATTATGGAGGAAACTGAATGCACTTCTGGGCAGGTCTTCAGGTTCAAGCCCAATAAGAACAATTCAGAATGGGGGTAAGGAATTGACAGGCATTGACTTAACAGCCACTTTACAGATATAGCTACTAATTTCGTCGAATCAAATACTCTTGATACTCGAAACGAGAAACCTATGTTCTTAACGCCAATATCAGAGTAAGAGGTTATATCGGTTTTCATGGGCTTAAATAACAGTAAAAGTGCTGACGCAGAAGACATTGTAATACAACCAGTAAAGTATTTGATAGAAGACATAGCAGAGTGCTTAACTCAAATATATAACCTTTGCTTATCTCAAGGACTATTTCCGAAGCAAATGCAGCTTGCCAAAGTGAGTGTACTGCACAAGAAAGGAAGTAAGAATGAATTTACAAACTTTAGACCTGCGTCAATACTTCCAGTTTTTTCGAAAGGATTTGAAAAAATGATTCTCTCAAGAATAGTGAACAATGCAATATTCTACAGGACGCGCAATACGGCTTCAGAAAACACACATAAACAGAAATGGCACTGCTGGAGCAAAAGGAATTTGTCCTAGAATCTCTCGAAAACAAAGAAGCAGCCCTTGGGGTATACGTCGATTTCACAGAAGCTCTTGATTACTTAAATCACTCTATCCTACTGAAAAAACTTGAAATGTACGGCTTCCGTGAAACTGTGCTATCGCTTTTGACATCCTACCTAAATGATCGAAACCAGTACGTATATTTAAATGGCTACTCATCCAATGTATTGCCCATTTTTGCAGGTTCTTGGCCCGTTTCTTTTTAAGTTGTACCTAAATGACATCGTAAGCATCGATCCCACGGTGAAATTTGTCACTTACGCGGATGATGTGACACTGTTGTTCACTGCAGCTAGCGCAGATGAGGTCATCACTAGAGCGAACAAAACTCTTGGGAAATTAGACAAATGGACCCAACTGAACAAATTAAAAATAAACGTCAGTAAAACGAAGGCTGTCCTATACCGTGCGAAAAACAAATTTATTAGCATTGACAGAGACATTAAGTTGAACAACTCAAAGATAGAGATAGTAAACACATTTAAAATACTTGAAGTATATTTCAGCGAAAATATGACGTGGGACAATCACGTGCGCCACGTGATTGCATCGTGGGAGTAACGGACGCAAACAGATATACTCTACCTCCAAAGTTTAAACTTTTATTGTTCAATGCACTATTCCACTCACACATAAACTATTGCCAACTAGCCTGGGGGAATACAACCAAAGGAAATTTGCAAAAAATCCTGACATTGCAGAAAAAAATGTTAACAAACATTGAAAACGTCCCCAGAAGTCACCCTTCCCACCTTTTGTTCTCGAAATATTGTATAATGAAAATAGACAGCCTATACTCGCACGGCTTGTGTTCGCGTTATAGGATTGAAATGAAAACACCCATTGTCTATTACGGTTGGCATCTCTTTGTAAAAGAACACTACCTTATGAATATAGAAGCACACAGCCTTGGTTAGTAAAAACGTGCAGGACAGATTATGGACGACAAATGATAAACAGAATGCTACCACACTTGTTAAATATCTGTTATAGAAACGGTATCACTCCCGAGTTAACTTCAAAAAGAGAACTGAAATTACTGTTCATAGAAAACAATCCGTTCATATGATGGGGTATTTCTCTCATTCTGTATATGTACGCTGTACCCATCCTTGAGCAACTTTTCGGTTCATGCGCATTGTTTTTCTTCGTCTTTCTTTTACTTATGTAAAGTTCTTGTTTTTGCGGGCTTTTTCCGGCATGTACTTTCGCTTATCACCGGTGTCTCATACAGCTCAATTAGAATTAATTTGTTTATTTTCTTTGTACAAGCCGATCTGACTTTGTAAACAAAGCATTTCTGTATTTTGATTTGTGCTGTTCTTATGCCGCTCTGCCATTATTTTATTTTATTTTTTTCTTCTCCTCTCTTCTTTTGTTTCTTGAATTTTTTGTACTCTGGGGAGCTGGGAACTAGTGAAGCTGAATTTTCAGCTTTTTTTCCCGCCTCCCCCACTTCATGAGTGAAATAAAGAATTTATTATTATTAATTTATTCCCGGCAGAGGAAGGCAACCTCAGGCCATTTTTCAGATGCTGTGGTAAAGGAGGCGCGCTGTCTTCTTGTTGACACTTTTGATCCTTCGGATTCGGCGTTCGGCACGTCCCCTGTGCTGGGGAAAATCTTCATAGCGTGTCCAGTGTTTGTCTTGTTAGCCCTTCTACGTCGCTGCCGTCTACATGTACCAACGAGACCTTCTTCTAGAAGAACCAAAAACCAACATTGAGGCCCCAAGAACACCGGTCACGGATGTTGTTGAGGAGAGGCGTGAAAGGTACAGACTTCTGCAACGGGGTCCGATTACGCGTCTCTGCCTTTCGGTTCTTGTCCCTTCCTACACGGGACAATGGCTCCGAGACGAGTCTGTTTCCAGCCCCGTGGTTTCACTTGTATAATTTTCTTTTTCTTATTGTTTCTGCATCCTATAGGATACCTACCACTCTCCATCAATTAGTGTTGCAATGTATCATGTCCAACTGCATTCACTGTATCATATCCCATTGTATTATACCACATTATGTTTTATTCTGTTAGTACCCTAATAATCTCTTTCCATCGTGTTTATTTTGTTCTCTCTCACCCCCCGTTATGTAATGCCCCAATGGGGGCCTTCAAAGGTAAAATACATTGTGATGAGTTCCGGAGTTTGCTGCTATTTATTCTTTTTTTTTACTTTCTAGAGATTCAAAAACAGCTCCTTCAATTGCCCATTGTGTTCCTTGTTCTCTTTGTAGTGTGAAAATGCAACAAACTGCCTGTGAAAGCATGCTTTTTGCAATGCCCGGCCTCGGCTGCGGACCCAATCGGACGGAACGAGTCCGCGCGAGTGAGACCGTGGGGCGGGCAGTTTTGCATCAGCCGGGAAAGTCGGTCGCGAATGGCCGGCACTGGTCCGGTTTGGCAGCAGTTTTCGGGGGAGGTTTATAGCTTTTCCCTAAACGCTATCGAAGTAGCACAAGTGTTCACTTTAAAGCAAGAAGCTTTAGTTTAAGGGCAATCGCAACATTTGAATCAAAACCGTTCTATTTTTACAATAATAAACAACGCCTTTAAGAAAGCCACTTGAGGATACTGTAGAGGGCGCTGGTGCAGCCCTATAAATAGAGACGCTGGCGACAATAAAGGGTCTTTGGCTTCCGGTCTTGAGAGCGTTCACTGCTGCGGCTCCGTCCGCTAGAATGGGTCCAGGCTAGGCCTAGTAGCCGGCCCAACTCTGCAACCCTGCCATCTCGGCAATCTCTACATGGTGTCAGAAGTCTTTGAATTCTAATTTTCCTTTTTTTTAATCTTTATGCTATCTCAAGACCACCTCAAGACCACCTCAAGACCAAGACCATCTGCAGCGCCATGGACGCGTCGTCTTCGACTGAGACGCAACCTCGATTCGCGGGTTTGTCTGGCACACGCTTCGGCTCGTCTATGCCTTCGTGACTAGCCGGATCCTCTACGCCGTGCCATATCTCCGCACTACTAAGCAAGACGAGGCGCGAATAGACGCCATCATCCGCAAGGCAACAAAGCGAGCCCTGGATCTCCCGGTGGCTACCTCTAATGCCAAACTCAAGGCATTGGGGGTGCTAAACTCCTACCAGGAGCTGCGGGAGGCCCACCTCGTGAACCAATACACGCGGCTCACGCAGACGGCTCCTGGGCGCCGCCTGCTAAACCGGTTACACATCCAACACGACTGCACTCCAGAGGAGGCGGAGCGTATCCCAGTACTATGGCGCCATATGCTCTGGGTCTCCCCGCTCCCCCGTAACATGGACACCGACATGCATGAAAACAGACGACAAGCGCGGGCTCGGGCTCTTGAGAGACAACACGGCTCCCAACCCGGTGTATATTATGTAGACGTAGCAGGGCCATCGCCCACGGGATTTTACTCGGCCGCTGTCGTTCACCAGGAAATGCACGTTGATGGACTCTCCTTTCGAGCCCCGAATTCAATGCGGGCCGAGGAAGTAGCGATAGCGCATGCTGCCGCCCACGCCAATTCGAGAATAATCATCACGGACTCCCGAAAAGCATGTGAACATTACTTGGCAGGGGAGATCTCCCCCTTAGCTGCTTGTATTCTACGACGGACTGCCACTGATCCAACACCCAAACGAATCATTTGGGCTCCTGGCCACCAGGGCTTACGAGGTAATGAGGCCGCTGATGCGGCTGCCCGAGCGCTTACTCACCGGGCTCCTCATCCCAGCTCTTCTGGCTCGGAGACTAACCAGCCGCTGCTGCGATTCAGGGAAATATTAACATATTATAGCGACAACCACCGCCTTTTCCCGGCCCCTGCAAAAGGGCTGAGTAAGACGGAGGAGCGAACTTTAAGGCGCCTGCAGACAGGTACTCTACTCTGTCCTGCAATAATAAAACATTACGATCCTAACACGGATGGGCGATGCCCACACTGTGGGGAGACCTGTGATATCTTCCACATGGTGTGGGCATGTACTCAAAATCCCCACCTCCCCCCTTCCCCTACCCCTTCCAGAGAGGCATGGGAGACTGCCCTCCTCAACTGCTCCTCGCTTGAGTCCCAAAGGGCTCTGGTGAAACGGGCGAGAGACGGGGCCTCGTCGTGCGGTGTCCCGGACTAGGGACGCCGACCATGTAGCGGGGCCACTCTGTGGCTCCCAAACTCTTTTTCACAAAATAAAAGTTTTCACCACCACCACCACCAGCGTTCGACTTCGATGACCCGGCCTCCTGGTCATCGTGGGTGGAGCAATTTGAAGATTTTGCTGTCGCCACGGGTGCGTCTTCAGCAACGGACGAAGTAAGGATTCGCACACTTCTTTATTGCATGGGTGTTCAAGCGCACCGCATCCTCTCTTCTCTTGGGCTCACCGAGCTGGAAAGCGCGTCGTATGCCGAAGTTAAACAACGCTTCACGGCTCACTTCATTCATCCTGTGAATGAAGTTCATGAAAGCTTTCGCTTCCATAAGCGTGTAAAACAACCATCTGAGAGCGTGGACACGTTCTATTCCGCCCTGGTGGAGGCGGCGGCCGGTGTCAGTGATGCCTCGGTGGCGCCACCATCGCTTCCCCCGCCTACAAAAAAGAGGACGTGTGACAACACGCAGCCCGAGCTCACGCTCGCAGAGGTATGCAGGAGGCTAGAGGACAAAATTGATGCCCAGGTTCAGGCCACACATAACAAAATTCAGGCACAAATTCAGTCCATTTTTAACGTTGTTCAGGAAATCACTACAGAAACCAAAAGGCTAGGAAACGAGCTGTTAGCTATGAATGCATGGCGGCAGGCCGTAGAGAATAAGACAGACGCTATTACGATAACCCTTCAACAACTTCAAAATGGCCAGGCAACATAAGGACAATAGATATACGCTCTGGCAGTGGAACTGTCGGGGATACCGCCGGAAGCGAGCAGTTCTTCAACAACTCCTCATTGGTAAAGACTGCCCGGACGTGATCGCTCTTCAGGAAACTGGGGGGATTGCAAAATTATCAGGCTATCAATCTTTTAATACCTCTGGCGAGAAGGCGGGAGTTACCACCCTCGTTAAAAGAAACATAACGGCTATTGCGCATGACACGGGGATCAGTCACGTAGAGCACGTTCTTCTAGAACTCATTCCGAATAATAAAATTAAGACCAGCCTATTTGTGCTGAATATATACAGCAATCCAAAACAAAGAAAGACTCGCTTCGGGTCGCTTCTTCAAAAAACTCTACGCATTGCTAACAAACAAGCGGTGGTGGTAATGGGGGACTTCAACGCCCATCACGCTGCTTGGGGGTACCAGAGAGAATGTGTCAAGGGTAGAGAGCTCTGGCTCGATATGCAACAAGGGGCCTTCACCCTACTTACGGACCCTCAGTCTCCCACTAGAACGGAAAATAGCGTCAGTACGGACACATCTCCGGACCTCACCCTCGTTAAGAACGTCGGCAGCGCAAACTGGGTTAACACTCAAGAAAATTTAGGCAGTGATCACTTTATTTTGGAAACGGTAATTACTGCTGGGCCCTATAAACGCCCAGGCCGACGTCACTCACTTGTTGAGTGATACGCCTTCCGAAAAATCCGGGAACAGAGCGCTAACACCACAGAAATTGATGACATTGAGGAGTGGATAAGGCAGCTCCAATTGGACGCTCGTAAAGCGACCCAGACTGTGGCGGAAGACTCAGGCCTAGAAACAATGGACACCCGCCTCCTCCATATGTGGCAAGCCAAAACAAGTATGGAAAAGCGACTTAAAAGTCAAAAGTGGAATCGTAACCTTCGCAGAAGGATAGCAAGGCACAACAAAGAGATAGAGGAATATGCGCTCAAACTTTCTAGGCAAAACTGGGAATCGCTATGCGACAAAATGGACGGGAATATAAGTCTGGCTCGCACATGGAGTTTACTCAGATACCTCCTAGACCCTGACGGATGTAAAACGGCCCAGAGGCAAAACCTCCAAAAGATCCAGCATAAACATGAGGGTACAGAGCAAGAGCTGCTCGATGAGATTCGATCTAAGTACATAGGGGACACCGAGAAGGTACCTCTGCATGGTTACTGTGGGATACCCAACGATCGCTTGGACGAACCCATTACTGAATCCGAAGTGCGAGCAGAGCTTGCTAGATTAAATACTAATTCAGCGCCCGGACCGGATGGGGTAAGCAACAAATTGCTCAGAAATCTCGACGACAACTCTATAACAGCACTCACTGCCTACATGCAGAAATGTTGGGAGGCGGGTGAGATTCCTAAGCAGTGGAAGTCGGCTAAGGTGGTACTTATTCCTAAACCGGGGAAACCTTTGTCGATCGAGAATCTAAGGCCTATATCCCTAACCTCCTGTGCAGGGAAATTGATGGAGCATGTAGTGCAGACACGTCTCAACAACTACATGGAAGACCACCATCTTTATCCTATCTCCATGGTGGGATTCAGGTCTCATCTCTCAACGCAGGACGTGATGCTGCAACTAAAACATGAAATTCTGGACTCACAAACGCGGGACGCGAAGGTCATTCTGAGTCTTGACCTGGCGAAGGCTTTCGATAACGTCACGCACAAGGCGATCCTGGATAATCTCAGCCTCCTGGGAGTAGGCCCGAAAACCTACAACTATGTTAAAAATTTCCTTTCCGACAGAGTGGCCCAAATTAACTTCGGGGAAAGTAAATCAGACTACATAGAGCTAGGGAGCAAGGGGACCCCGCAGGGATCTGTACTGTCCCCGCTTCTTTTCAACGTGGCCATGATCGGGCTTCCTAGCAAACTAGCAGCGATTGAAGGTCTCAGTCATTCCATGTATGCGGATGACATTACTATGTGGATTGGCAAAGGAACTGACGGTCAAATAGAGGAGACTCTCCAAATGGCCATAGGAGAAGTTGAAAAGTATGTAAATGATAGGGGGCTTAGGTGCTCCCCGCAAAAATCGGAAATGCTTTTTTACCAACCAAAGAGGAAATCACGGTCGGATCCCCCGCGGATATCTCTTAAGGCTCAGGGACTCGATATCCCGACGGTGGACAGGATTAGAGTCCTAGGGCTGTACATTCAAAACAACGGTTTCAATGGAGAAGCAATAAAGAAGTTGGAGATATGCGCGCAACAGACTATGCGGCTCATCCGCAGAATCGCAAATAGGCGCTATGGCATGAAAGAAACGAATCTAATCAGATTAGTTCAAGCCTTTGTAATAAGTAAGATTGCTTACGTAGCTCCTTTCCTTAATCTCAAGGCAGCGGAGAAGTCCAAGCTGGAAGGGATCATTCGCAGAAGTGTCAAGCAGGCGCTGGGTTTACCAATTCGGACCCCCACCGCAAAACTTTTAGAACTAGGTCTTCACAACACATTGGATGAAATTGTGGAAGGCGTGACAGTCTCGCAGTACGAAAGGCTGTCGGGAAGCGTTACAGGCAGGCAAATCCTCGCGAAACTAGGAATAAATTACGAGAGTCAGCGAGGTCCGAAAGTGGACATGCTTAAGAGCGTGCGCGATAGGCTGATGATCGCACCACTACCGAAAAACATGCATCCCGTCCACCACAAGGATCGCAGAGAGAAACGGGCTGAAGCCCTCGGCAAATGTTTCAAAAACTATCCGATAGAAGACGTGGCCTACGTGGACGCAGCTAATTGCGGGAGGGGGAGAATGGTGATAGCGGTAGCTAGCGCCGAGACATATCTCCGAGCCGGCGCTTCGATCACGACGGACAGTCCCGAAATTGCAGAAGAAGCCGCCATCGCACTTGCAATAGTGGGCACGGATGCGTCAATGATAGTCAGTGACTCAAAGGTAGCAGTGATGAACTTTGCCAAGGGGAGGGTCTCCCCTCTGACGAACGGAATCCTGCGGACTGCAAGGGACGACCGCAAAATTCGCATAGTCTGGACACCTGCACACGCATCCCTGGCTGGAAATGAAGCAGCTCACGAACTGGCTCGAGGTCTTGCTTTCCGAGCCAGTGGCCATACCGAGGGCTTCGCAGACAGGGATCGTCTTGTAGGTTACAGAGAAATCACACAACATTATAGGCTCAATCGAACAAAGTACCCCGCTGCTGATAAATCATTGACAAAGAGTCAGGCCACCTCTTGGCGCCGTCTCCAAACTTATACGTTTCCGAACCCGGTTATGTGTAGTCGTTATTATCCGGGACAATATTCAAACGAGTGTAAGCAATGTAAGGCCAAAGCGGATCTCAACCATATTCTCTGGAAATGCCCTTTTGCCCCCCTGGAGGGACAAAAAATAAAGTCACTTGAACAATGGGAGGCTCTCCTACTCAGCTCCGATCCGCAGACTCAAACAAAAGTCGTCCAACTGGCCGAAGACGCCGCCAGGAGCCAAGACCTTCTGGCCGTCGTTTAGGCGGGGGGCCTATATGCCCTTCAGACTGTTGGCAATAAACGTTTTACAATCCAATCCAATCCAAATCTATTCCACCCTGCGTTCGATGGTAAAGAAATGCAACTACGGCTCTTCCAGCGTCGAAGACAGGCTGGTTCGTGAACGCTTCGTTGTTGGCCTGTTCGATAGTAAGCTTTCGGAACAACCTTGCCGAACGCCGGATTTGATTCTCGAGAAGGCGCTTTTACATGCCCGCTTGTATGAGGACGCGCAGAAGGAAAGCAAGGAACGAGCGCACAACGGTACTTTGCCTGTGCATGTGGACGCCACCGCGCGTCGCAAATCCATTCCGAGAGACGCTCGTCGAAACGCTTCGGAAAAACCCTGCAACTTCTGCGACGTGAAGCTCACACACGTGATAATTGCCCTGCGCGGAACGCTGCATGCAGATTCTGCAAAAAGAAGGATCATTTTGAGAGCGTCTGCGTCTCCAAGCAACGCTCATCCGCAAGACACTCGCACTCCGTTTCTGTGCATCCTATCAAGAAGGAGAAGACGGAGAACGCCAAGTTCGTGTGTGTCAAGGTCAACGGACTTCCTCTTGAATTTAAAGTGGACTCTGGTGCAGAAGTGACTGTGGTTCCCGCCACTTTTCCAGGCATTCCGTCGCGGCTGGACGCGCCGGAGGGTCGCCTCACCGGGCCAGACAACCGGCAGTTGAGGGTTGCTGGTCAATTTCTAGCTACCCTCGAATGGAAAGGTCGCACATCGCAGCAGAGAGTCTACGTCCTGCCATCGCAGTCGACGCCACTTCTGGGTTATCCAGCCATCACAGCTCTTGGAGTTGTTCATTTCGTCGATGCGCTGGCACGTTCGCAAGTAAGTCAGGCTCCTCCTTCTCATTCTCCTCGTCAGTTGCCGACGCAGGATATTTTTGAAGGCTTAGGGACTTTTGGTGCGGAGTACACTATCCGACTAAACCCGAACGCTGTACCTTTTGCTCTGAGCGTCCCACGTAGGATTCCCATGCCCCTCCTAACGTGGTTAAAGATGAACTTGACTCACTTGAAAGACTGGGAGTTATTAGGCGTATCGACAAGCCAACGGCATGGTGTGCAGGCTTGGTAGTAGTTCCTAAAGTTTCAGGTGGATACCGCCTCTGTGTGGATCTGACCAAACTTAACAAGGAAGTTCTCAGGGAAAGGCACGTTTTACCTACGGTTGAATGGGTCCTAGGACAATTAGGTGATGCCAAAGTTTTCTCAAAGCTGGACGCCACTGCTGGATTTCATCAAATCCGTCTTTCAGAAGATTGTCAGGAGTTCACAACATTCATCACGCCTTTTGGTCGTTACTGCTACTGTCGTTTACCGTTTGGAATAACATCTGCTCCGGAATTCTTTCAAAGGGAAATGGCTAGAATCTTGGAAGGCCAATCTAACGTTGTTAATATGATTGATGACATTCTGGTTTTTGAGAAAGATAAAGAGGAACACGACCAGAAGTTATCTGAAGTTCTGGATCGTCTAAGCAAAGCAGATGTAAAGCTTAACAAAAACAAATGTTGTTTTGGCCAACGGCAAATAGAATTTCTAGGCGTAGTTGTGAGTGAAAATGGTATTTCTCCGAGTCCTGACAAGCTTGAAGCTATCCGTTCTTTACCAACTCCGAAATATGTTCATAGTGTTCGCCGGTTTCTTGGTATGATGAATCATATTGGTAGCTTCCTTCCAAATCTGTCTCAGGCTACAGCACCGATTAGAGAACTCCTAAATAAGCATAGCGACTGGTACTGGGGTCCTATGCAAGAGTTAGCTTTCAACAAGGTAAAGTTAATGCTCACGTCTTCACTGTGTGTAGCTAAGTATCATCCAAGCTACAATACAACTTTGTCATGTGATGCCAGCTCTTTTGGCATTGGCACAGTTCTTTTGCAAGAACAGCCCACTGGTGAGCTACGTCCTGTAGCATTTGCGTCTCGTGCTCTGTCAGAGGCAGAAAAACTCTACAGCCAGACCGAAAAAGAGGCTCTAGCAGTGACATGGGCAATTTACCGGTTTGACCAGTTCATTCGTGGTATCTCATTTATTGTGGAAACGGATCATCAGCTTCTAGTAACTCTTCTAGGGAAATCAGATCTTGACATGATGCCACCTAGGATTCAGAGGTTCCGTATCAAACTGATGCGATATCAGTTCCGAGTTGTTTATGTGCCTGGCAAGCAGCTTGCTACTGCAGACACGCTGTCTCGCACTCCAGTAGCTCCACCTCCCCAACAAGGGGATATGGTCGAAAAATTCTTACAGCTGCATATTTCAGCAATCACTGAGACTCGTCTAATCAGTCCTGATGATGTTCGCAGCCATCAACAGCAGGATGGAGAATGTACCCTTTTAACTCAATACTGTACTCAGGGTTGGCCGCATAAGGAAAGGCTTCCACAATATATGAAAAAGTATTGGGAGTATAGAGGTGATTTGTCCCTCATAGATAATATTCTCTTTAAGGACCATAGACTTGTCATCCCTGCTTCTCTCCAAAAGGTGACATTAGAACTTCTCCACGAGGGTCACCAGGGTATCAATAGAACACGTCAACGGGCGCAAGAAGCTGTTTGGTGATTTCGCATGTCTCAACAGATCCGTGACAAGGTACTCATGTGCCGACAATGTGCTTCAACACGAATCCCTCGTCAGGAGCCACTTATGGTTACAAAAACTCCTTTGATGCCATGGGAGGAGGTTGGCATAGATTTGTTCAAGCACAGAGGTCATGATTATCTGTTGGTAGTCGACTATTACTCGAGATATCCAGATGTCATTCACCTGAAGAATACAACTTCTGTTGATGTTATAAATGCCATCAAAAGCATCTTTGCTCGATTCGGCATACCCAAGCTAGTAAGAAGCGACAATAGACCTCAGTTCTCTTCAAAGCTCTTTTCCTCCTTTGCGGGTCAGTATGGTTTCGAACATAGAACGTCAAGCCATAATTACCCGCAATCGAACGGTGAAGTTGAGCGAATGGTTCGCACCATCAAAGACATCTTCACCAAGTCTTCAGATCCATTTCTGGGATTGTTGGCCTATCGTAATACTCCGGGTGTCACTGGTTACAACCCAGCGCAGCTATTGTTAGGTAGAAGATTGAGAACAAGGTTGCCAATGGCTAAGTGCCAGTTGAGACTCAAATGGCCGTCATCTACGCCTTCCGACTCCAGGGATCGGCAGGCTCGCCAGCTTCAGAAGAAGCATTACGACAAAAGGCATGCAGCCAGTCGTCCGAGAGATCTCGAAGCTGGGGATCGTGTTTGGGTCCGAGATGTAAAAACTCCTGCGGTGGTACTTAGTCCAGCAGCCCGACCACGCTGCTATGTGGTGGAGACTACGACTAAGATTCTAGTCCGCAACAGGATTCATTTGATGCCTTTTGTCAATGACATTTCTGTTCCGCAGTCGACAGAGCTTGTGTGGAATGAGAACGGGCACTCGACCTTGCCTACTCAAACTCAAGCAGCATCAGAGGAGTCCTCGGGCACAAGCACTGAACCTCAGTGTTCAAGCACGCTGTCGTCTCCGACAAGTGCACTTGACAGCAGCCCTGTTTCTACACCACCTCGAGGGTTGCACGGTCCCTCACCTCATCGTGAGATGCTTCAGTCTTCGCCAGAAGCTGGACGCTCTCCCCTCTTCGTCACCACCTGGGCGCACTACACCGACGTGTGAGGACACCTCGCAGACTGAACCTGTGAACCTGTGTGACTGAACCTCGCAGACTGTGTGTGACAGTCAGCTGTGTCGTGTGCGTGATGGGGGTCAATGTGTCGGGAAGGGGAGATGTAGAGGGCGCTGGTGCAGCCCTATAAACAGAGACGCTGGCGACAATAAAGGGTGTTTGGCTTCCGGTCTTGAGAGCGTTCACTGCTGCGGCTCCGTCCGCTAGCATGAGTCCAGGCTAGGCCTAGTAGCCGGCCCAACTCTGCAACCCTGCTATCTCGGCGATCTCTACAGGTACCGCCTGCGTAAAACCGGAGCTGCGTGGCGACGTCTTCAGTCACAAATCACAACCACAGGATTCATCACAAGGGCCGCCCTTCGCCCCAACATGGAGGGAGAGGAATTCATCGTATATCATCAACACCAAGAGAAGTAATATCCTGAATTCTCCCCAGCCGACCCCGTCAATATGATTCGTGCGATACGGACGACTGGAAGTATGAACATTTTCTCTGGGGACCAAACATTTTCATATCATTCACGCCTCGTTAATATGAGAATTAACTGTCGGGAATAAGGAAGGGGCAAAAATGCATGGAACCCAATTGGGCCCAGGTATTTTTGTCGCGTTTCTATAGACAGCAGTGAGAACAAACCTCGACTTACTGACTATATATTTCTTTTCCTCCCTTGTGAGTGCAGGAAAGAAGCGAACGGCCACGTGAAAACGCAATTGGTTGTACATTAGCATCTTTTGTCGTTTCCCGCCTTGTATTGCAATTTTGCCTTTTCTCTTAATGTATGAACGGTTGTCAACAATTCGCTCTCTACACCTCCTGCCCCGTTGAGGACCGACTAAGTACAGACATGTACTAGCGCTGCGTAGGGTGAGCAAAATTGTGGATGGAGATCCACCATCATGGCTCTCGTGAACCACTAGGAAATCCTGCTGCACCACATTATTCAAAAGATACCCACACAACTTTTTTCTAATTTTTTGTTCACCGCCGGCCAGTATGCACAGAAGCACACCTTAATAATGAGGTGTATTAAAGCATTTTTGACAGTATTTGCTATAACATACGGCTAGCTTTAGATACAGTTTTGCTCGCGATCCAAAGTGTCCAGCAAGCCACGAGTGTAAATAATTTTGATGCCTTCGTTTGCAGAGGTCGCACCCGGCGACCAGTTCCGACAGGGTGCGTGAGAAAGAATGAAGAGACGCTCGTGGGCCTTATTCTAGACAGTTTAACAAATGATCATGAATGTTGGAAGCCTATATCTAAGAGTGGTAAGATCATCCACCTGCCTTTAAAAGGACGGCATTCCCAACAGCTGTAGAAATTCGTTGAGGGCCGCCGCAGCGGTTCAGTGGTTATGGTGCTCAGCTACTGACGCGAAAGACGCGGGTTCGATCCCGGCCGCGGCGGATGAATTTCTTTGGAGGCGAAATTCCAGAGGCCCGTGTACTGTGCGATGTCAGTGCACGTTAAAGAACCCTAGGTAGTCAAAATTCCTGGAACCTTTCACTATGCCATCCCTCATAGTCTGAGTCGCTTTGAGACGTTAAACCCCAATAATCCAAGAAATCCGTAGAGAGAGAAAGAGGTGTTCCGACAAAAATCATCAACCCCCATCATGTGGACACACCGCAGCGAGTAGGCACCCTAGCATTGATGAGGGCACAACGCTGACAGGTTACAGTATCCATCTGGAAGCACGCTACATACAGAAGCAGCAAGGCCGCCAAGTTGAATCTCATCAAACCGATTCCCGGAGAGGTCAGTGGACTATCAGAACCGTTCAAGGCATAAGGAGCTTCTTAAAACCTATGGAGCACTATTTGCTACCCAATTCTTTTATTGTGCCGTACTTTTGTGTACAACCAGAAGAGATAACTTAATCAGACTTCTTATGATTTATCAACGAATAATTCTAAATACTGCAAATATCGACCCTATAGCGACTACAATAAATTTATTTATTATTTATTTATTTATTCAATAAACCCCTAAAGGCCCTCAATCGAGGGTATTACATAGGGGGAGCAATGACACGCAACGCAAAATAAGAATGAGCAAGCACCAAGGTGCAAAACATAAATACAAAAAGCACATGTAGAAAACGAAACAAGAAACAAACAAAAACCTGTAGTATACATTGTAATTTACACGAAAAAAGAACAGATAGCGTTTTAGAGGCAATAACAATCGCAGGAACAAAACAAAATAATAAAACAGCTCAATGCAGCAAGTGGTACAATCAATTAGTAAAGCTAAACAGACATTTGGGTTAGAAGGTCGTGAAACTTGTTAAGATCCCTTTCAGAAGCGATGTGTGATGGTAGATTATTCCAGTCGACTATAGTACGTGGTACGAAAGAGTTAGCAAAAGAAGAAGTGTGGCATGATATGCGTTTAACTTTCAGCGGGTGGTCGCGACGTGGAAAAAAAGATTCAGGTGATTGAAAAAAATCGTTATGGAGCAGAACATGATGGTAAAGTTTATGGAAAAGGGTCAAGCGTGATAGTTTGCGGCGATGTGATAACGTATCATGTTCGGCGCGAGCCTTTAGTGCGGTGACGCTAGTATGACGAGAATAATCAGAAAAGATGAATCTAACGGCACGGTTTTGCAAAGATTCCAAGTCATCTATAAGGTATGCTTGATCCGGGTCCCAGATGGCCGACGCATATTCGATTTTAGGCCGTATTAAGGTAACGTATGCTAGTTTTTTTAGGTGAAAAGGCGCTTGTTTAAGGTTACGTTTTAGAACACCCAGAGAGCGGTTAGCAGCTGCATGAATATGGCTAATATGGTAATTCCATGTTAAATTGGACTGAAGGTGTAGTCCCAAATACATGTAGGAAGTATAAAGTTCAACCGGGTTATTAAGGAGAGTGTAAGATGTCGGGATGCGGCAAGACTTGCGAGTGAAAGAGACAAGTTTAGTTTTAGAGGAATTAAGGGTCATTAACCAAGAACACCAGTTACTAATGGAATCTAAATCAGTTTGCAAAGATTGGCGGTCAGAGTCGTTAGAAATGCTACGGTATATAACACAGTCATCAGCGAATAATCTGATTTTGGATGATACGCTGGCGGGTAAGTCATTTATGAAGATTAGAAAAAGTAAAGGTCCCAAAACGCTTCCCTGGGGAACCCCGGACGAAACGGGTGAGGAGGACGAAAGATGATTATTGACAGAAATGAACTGAGATCGGCAGGCAACAAAAGCTTTAACCCAGGCAATAACATCGGAATGAATGTTCAAGTGGGTTAGTTTGAGCAAAAGTCTGTGATGGGGGACCCGGCGGCCTTAGAGAAGTCAAGGAATAGCGCATCGACTTGTTTGCCTGCATCGACTGATGAAAAGAGGTCGTGAGTGAAGCCGGAAAGTTGAGTGTCACATGAAAAACCCCTTCGAAATCCATGCTGATATTTGAATATGATGTTGTGGTGCTCAAGATAGCTGATAATATTAGTGTAAACAACATGTTCCATTAGCTTAGTTATGGAGCTAGTTAAGGATATTGGACGATAGTTGAGGGGATTAGAGTGGTCACCAGATTTGAATATGGGTATTACTTTAGCTACGCGCCAATCGCTAGGAATCGATCCAGATGATAATGACTGAGAAAAGAGTGATGACAATACTGGATAAATGCTCTCAGAAATGTTTTTCAGAATTTTGTTGTTAAAGCCCAGCGGATCAGAGCTAGAAGTTAGTTTAACATTATTCAGGAGGGTTTTAATTCCTTCGTCATTAATAACTATTTGGGGCATAGAAACCTCAAGAAATCGATCTAGGCTTTTATATTATTTGAAATAGTCTCTGCATGCCACATTCATGAATTGCGCTCACTAAATATATTCCATCTTTCCTCGCCTGCAGTTACCAACCACAAAAACCCATTGGCTGATTCACAGCATAAAAGCACATTCTCCAATAGAAATCTGGACATACATATTCCCTGGACAGCATATTCTGGACAGCATATTCCCAATAGAAATCTGGACGTATCTGAATTCCATGTTTGCGTACATTTTACAAACGCCAATATTTGGCTCATAATCTTTCAGTATTACTGAAAAAATTCATACACACTGCAGGCTTGAATCGAAGAGAGCACATGTCTTTGTTTTCTGAACTCTAATAAGCATTATGTTGTGTCGTCTGTGTTTACACATTACTATATTTTTGGTCCAATTATATTTTTTTTGGATTGCCCAAAGTAAATTCATCTTCTGA
Organism: Amblyomma mixtum; assembly: GCF_055824585.1. Classification (NCBI taxonomy): domain Eukaryota; kingdom Metazoa; phylum Arthropoda; class Arachnida; order Ixodida; family Ixodidae; genus Amblyomma; species Amblyomma mixtum. Next base: position 195,054,818 of record NC_143016.1, read on the forward strand.
ACTGTCTGTCAACTTATTATTTGCTGCTTATTATTTATTGGTGCCATATCAAGTGCCTATACCTTCTATTCGACGGCCACCACTGTCATGTACTGTTCTCTTGGGCCTCAGTCAAGCTGCTTGAGCAGCTTTTAGCCCAGGAGACCAACCAGCCTGCTTTATTAAAAAAAAAATCTATTTCTTCGGCCCGAAGAAGAGCCAACACATAAGAACGCAAGCGCTTGTCCGTGCCACTCTCTTGTGTTCTTGTGTGTTGGCGCTTCTGCGGTCCGCATCAGGCGGCAAATAGAAGTTCTGCCACACCTCGTACCAGTGCGGCGCTGAGAAAGACTACGAACCCTGTCCGGTGTTACGGTTTCGGAAGTGAATGGTGCGTTGGACACGCACTGTACTAGCGTCACAAGTTTTCTCTGTAAAGAGCGGCGCGATCTCTCACCCTCGTAGTCGTCAAAGACGCCCAGTGTCCGGAGTATGGTGCTTCCTGCAAGTTGCGGATACATGGCTTGCGCTAACTTGCTCCATCGGCTCTGGAACAGAAGCCGACTGAGCGCGCCAGAGCTCTGTGACATCACAGACGCAGGAATGATGAATCCCCACACTACTCCACCGAGAATGGCCCGGGTGCCTGTAAATAAAACAAAAAAAACGCTGCCTGAATTGCTCAGGTTTCTGGAGATGTAACGCCGCCTCAAGTATTTACTCACACGGTAACCGCACTTTCTCCCCAAAAATCGCTGATAGTTTGGAAGGTGCGTTCATTTCGCGGGGTAAAATACCCAGATAAAAATTCAGGGGGCACTTTGTCTAAAGTGGGTAGAGGCGGAAGCGATTTCCGCACCACCTTCGCTGTTTGTGGCACTGGTGGCGTCACATATAATTGAGTACTAATTACTAAGTGATGACAAATCACTACTTAATGGTTAATTACTGATTAATGCCTGAATACTAATTAACTGCTAATTAACGACGCTTAAGCTTCGTCTTTAGGAGTGGAACGCGACAGCGCGTTGTAGCGCTGCCAGGGAGTCCACGGAACGCCACCACCCGTTCGGCGCGATACCTTGCCCTTTGAACGCAACGCTTTTTGAGGAAAGGAAATGGCGCAGTAATTCTCTGTCATCTCGGTGGACACCTGAACCGCACCGTAGAGGGAGGGAGGAAGTGGGAGTGAAAGTAGATAGATAAAGAGGAGCCGTAATGAAGAAAATGAAAATTGTATTTGAGGAAAGTAAATTACGCAGTAACTGTCTCACAAAATTCAGGGGGCACTTTTTTGACCTAAAGTGTGGTCACTGATGTGTGGTTAAGATGTTAAGCTTCGCCCCTAAGAGTGGAACGCGACAGCGTCTTGCAACGCTGCCAAGGAGTCCATAGAACGCCATCGCCCATTCGGTTCTACGCCTCGCTCGTCGGTAAATTGGTTTTTGAGGAAAGGAAATGTATCTGTCTCTCATTTGTCGGTGGACACCTAAACGTCGCCGGAAGGGAATGGAGGAGGATGAGAGTGAGAGAAGACACCGTATTCACTAGACGCGCGTTTGTTCATTCCAAACCATCGAGCTGGCATGGCGGAGCTGGCATGGCGGAGACAGGCAATAAAGAAAAAAAAAAGAAAGCTGGCATGGCGGAGTGGATAGCATGCTCGTCTCTCACGCCGAAGACCGGGGTTCGATTCCTGAGCTCGACCAATTTCTTAATCGGTTTTATTTATTTATATTACCTGACTAGTAAAGCTAATTAGGCTAATTGGGTAATTAAGCAATTAACTAAGCTCAGTCCCACTTACTTGGAGCATCACTATACGATCCCTTCAATTGGTTGCATGGTTTTCAATCAATCAATCATTCATTTTATTTCCTTAGAAAAGGAGGAGTACGGGACTACAAAGTTTCTACAAAAACACCTTAACTTGTTGACTCCGGATAACCCGTTTTTAATTCGGAACTCCAATCAGGTAATAGACTTCCTTTCGAGACAAGAAAAAACCTGTAATGCGTTTTATGCCTTTTCCGTTGACGTAGTAGACCTTTTTTACTCTATACCACAGACACAACTCTGCACAGCTGTCAGAGAGCGAATTGAAGCGCTGGGTGTGACTGTCTTCCAAAATTCATCTGGAATTTCAGTACATAATTTTTTAGAATTGCTTAGCTTTTACCTTTCTTCTACACTTGTTGAATTTGGCAATGCTTCTTACTTGCAGAAGCAAGGCGTATGTATTGGTTCGCGTATTGCACCGGTTTTAAGCGACTTGTTTCTAGCGTCTGTTGACAAAGAAATTTTTTCGCGTCTGGACAAGACTTTTGTTGCAAAAATTTTTAGATATCTTGATGATTATCTCGTTGCTTTAAAACGTGTGACGCCTGATGGAAGAGACGACATTGTGCAGAGTGTTTTTAGTGTTTTCCAAGAATGTGGTAAGGGTCTGAGTTTTACTCGTGAGGTTCCTGATGAGGGTTACTTACGTTGCCTTGACCTCGGCATTAGCTTTAGTAGTAGCTCACTATGCTAGACATACTTCCCTCGTTCAAAAAAGCCTGTTCTTAGCTATAATTCGGCCCATTCGAGAACCGTAAAAAGAGGGATAGCACTGAACTGCCTAAAAGCAGCTCTTCAGAAGTCTTGTGAACACAAAGTGATCGTGAGTGTTGAGCAGCAGGTCCTCCGTCTGCGTAGCGCTGGCTTCCCTGATAGCATACTCCCGTCCGTCGCTGAGAGCCTTATTAAAGAGCTCCGACAGGGACGCAAGATAGCAGGCTGCTGCAATGACGGCCCGGGGGGACGTCCGGTGCCTGTGCCCTACATGGACAACTTGTCCCATCGCCTCAAAAAGGCCGCGGGACAGTGCGGCATCCCTGTCGTTTCGACAGCCCCACAAAAGCTGTCTAGGATGTGCCGAATGGTCAACAATGCTTACCAGGCAAAAACCTGCGCAACAAAACACGCCACGCGGTTTGTGAACTGCACCATCGGTGTAGTGTATCTTATCCCACTGACCTGTGGTAAATGTTATATTGGCCAAACAGGCCAGTGCCTGAACGAAAGGCTACGAAAGGCTACGAAAACACCGGACTACAGTCGCAGCTCTGATGGCGGGGGGCCGTTTGGCCGCACATTGCCGCAAATGCATAGTAAAAACAACAGGCGGTAATGAAGAAAAATGCGTTCCGCTCTTTAGCCACACGAGAGTGCTGAGGCGGTTTCATAAGAAGGGTGATAGGGAGATATTTGAAGCATTTTGCATTGATAAGGCAGGGGACAAGTGCGTGAGCACACCCTCAGTAGCCCTCACGAAAAAAGAGATAATCCATTTGTCAAAAAACTTGCGCGTCAATTTGGTTTAAATGTTTACTCTTTTTTATCACAACCTGCTTCGTGATAAAGAGGAGGGGGCGGGGGTACAATCACCTGAGCATGCGCCGAATAGAAGTGTAAAAATCTGTTATGTGTGCATTAAAACGTCAGTTGAAGTCTAGCGTGCTGTCCCGTCGGTTCCTTTTGTCGCTGTCCTTGTGCTTTCCACGCTAGTCGCAATGTCGCAGTCACTAACGAAATCACACCAACTAGCCCAACTGTCTTCCATGATCATACTCCTTTCATCAAAATGCCCGAACACAGGAGGGGACTGCAAGCGGTGCTTCAACTCTTTGAAAGCTTCCACTTGCGGCGTTTCCCATTTAAAAGTCACGTCAGCTTTGGTAAGTTTGGTCAAAGGTTCAGCGATGCGCGAAAATTCTTGACCAATTGCCGGTAAAAAGCGCACAATCCAAGGAATCTGCGTATAGCTTTATTGTCATTAGGCTGTGGAAACATTGCGATCGCAGCCGTCTTCTTGGGGTCTGGGCGAACTCCATCCTTGCTTACGACGTGACCAAGGGACAGCAGCTCCTCGTAGGCGAAGTGGCACTTATCTGGTTTCAGTGTCAGGCCTGAAGACTTGATCGTTTCCAGCACTATCCGAAGCCTTCTGAGGTGGTCTTCAAAGCTGGAGAAGACAACATCATCATCTAAGTAGACTAGACGAATTTGCCGCTTCAAGCCTGCGAGCACCGCATCCATTACTCGCTGGAACGTCTTTGGGGCAGAGCAGAGGACGAATGGCATCACCTTGAACTCAAAGAGTCCGTCTGACCTCATGAACGCAGTCTTCTCGCGATCTCTTTCGTCGACTTTAGTTTGCTAGTAGCCGCTTTTAAGGTCCATCGATGAGAAGTACTTAGCGTTGCATAGCCGATCCAATGTGTCGTCGATGCGGGGGAGGGGGTAGACATCCTTCTTCGTAATGCTGTTCAGGCGGCGGTAATCGACGCAAAAGCGAAGGGTGCCGTCTTTCTTTTTGACTAGGCCGACTGGTGCTGCCCAGGGGCTCCTTGATGGCTGGATGACGTCGTCACGATGCATTTTCTCAACTTCCTTGCGGATAGCTTGCCCTTCTACCGGCGATACGCGGTAGGGGCTCTGTCGCAGTGGTCGGGCGTGTTCGTCAGTGACAATGCGGTGCTTGGCAAGCCGGGTTCGTCGCACAATCGATGCTGATGAGAAGCAGTCGCTGTACCTTTGAAGAAGACTGCGTATTTGGTCTTGTCTGCTCCGGGTTAATGCTGGGTTGATATCAAACATGCGTTGATTGCCGTAGTCAGATGGTTCTACGGGTTGGTCGGGTAGAGAAAATATGTCTGATGTCTGCCAGCTCGTCGAGAAAAGCAACCGCCGTACCTTTGTTTAGATGCCGGTACTCTTCGGTGAAGTTCGTTAGCAGAACTTGGGCTTGGCCATTCCGGATTTGGGCGACTCCCCTTGCGACGCCCAGTCCTCGATCCAGGAGTAACTGGGTGTTCCCCTCGACGACGCCTTCGGCAGTTTCGATGTCTCAAGTACCTATGCAGGCGACGACACTTGATCGGGGCGGCACGCTCAATGCTTCGTCGAGAACGTTTAAGGCAACGTGATAAGTCGCTGTCGTCGCTGCAGATATGGCTTTGTCCGTGGAAAGCTTGATCGGCTTAGATCGAAGGTCGATGATCGCCCGATGTTCATTCAGGAAGTCCATTCCCAAAACCAAATCTCGCGAGCATTTCTGTAGGGCCAGGAAGGTTGTAGCATAGCTTCGCCCATTTACTGTAACTCTCGCGGTGCAGCGTCCTGACGGCGTAATAACGTTACCACCTGCGGTGCGGATCAGCGGGCCATCCCAAGTTGTTACTTTTGTAAGCACAACATGCGACCTTCGTCTTCATCTGTACATATCCATCATCATCGCTCATCTTCTTCTTTGACGGGTTGGTCGCCATATTTGCGGGTGCCATTAAAGGTCACTCCATCCTGCGCTCTGCCTCCCGTCTCACAAGTGGTGGAGTGTGCTCTCGATCCGTGCGTCCTCTCCGCCGTCAGACTGCAGCTACGTTCCGGTCGCCACCTGCTCGTACCATCCGCACCGATGGATGCCGCCAGCGACAACACCACTCGTACTCCCGATGGGCACCCCGTTCTTCTTCCTCTCGATTCGAACCGCCTGGAGCCAGCAATGATGACCCAACCCGGTCCTTCCCAATCTTCTGGACACCCCACTTGGACCATCACCACACTCCAGCGCGAGCCTCCTATTTTTGCTGGTCTTCGTGGGGACGATGTAGAGGACTGGCTCGACCAATATAACCAGGTCAGTGCCTATAATCGTTGGGACTCAGCGAAGAAACTTGTAAACGTGTCCTTCTACCTCACTGGCGTGGCCAAGACTTGGTTCGTCAACCACAAAGATGCCATCCCGGACTGGGCTCACTTCTCGGCATAGATACGACAAATTTTTGGCACATCTGGTGCAAGCCCCGCTGTCTACAAAAAAAGCTAGATACGCGCGTTCAGCTACCCGGTGAGTCCTACACATCCTACATTGAAGACGTGTTTGCCCTGTGTCGACGTGTCAACAGCGCTATGTCAGAGTACGATCGGGTGCGTCATCTTCTGAAAGGGCTTGGGCCATTTGCTTTCAATACGCTTGCTGCTCAGAATCCAACGACAGTCCAAGACACCCGAACAACTTGCCATCGTCTTGACGACCTTTAGTCCCTTCGCTTAAAAGACACCTGGGACACCCCAATATCACACGACGTGGACTTACGCTCCCTCATTCGCTCCATTATCCGGGAGGAACTGCACGCCTCCACCTTACCGCCAGTCGACTCCCACCCGCACCCAGCCCCGTCGTCCTCGCCTTTGCGTGAGCTCATCAAAGACGAGCTCGCTTCGGTCACTCGTCCCTTGGCTGCGGAACCACCTGTACCGCGTTTTGGACGTACCTATGCCCAGGTTGCTGCGACGCCTCCTGCTGCTGTTTATCCGTCCCATCCACAGCCCGTCCAGCAAACTCCGGTCTCTGTGTCACCGAGCCCCGCTGTGTGCCCTGTTTGGAGTCCGCCTGCACGTCGGCCGGTGTGTCACTACTGCGGAATTCGCGGACATGTTGCCCGTGTATGCCGTCGGCGTCAGCGCGACGAGGGGAGCGCGAGTGGTACCCAGACTTTCGCAACGGAGCTACGTACTGGTCACCTGCTTACCGCCCGACGTTTGCCACCAGTCCTCCTCGTCGCCCATCGTACGGGGACTTCTCCCAAGACGCTCCACACTCGTCGTACGCCTACCGCCCATCGTTTGCTGACCATACTAATTATCATCCCTCCTCTCCCTCTACCTCTCCGGACCGCTCCTCGACCGTCAGGTCGTCGCGCCGCCGCTCCCCATCGCCTTTCCGCCGCTCCTCGTCGCCTCTACGTCCACCATCCTCCCAGACAACTGGCCACACGGAAAACTAAATTGTGTAGTTTCCGGAGGTAAAACTGCACCGCACGCCGACCTCTCAATTCCTCCTGCACAGCCATCGAACATGTTAACCGTTGATATTGAAGGCACTGTAGTAGAAGCATTGATCGATACGGGCGCCGCCATTTCTGTAATTAGTTCTGCTTTATGTTCTCGTCTTCGCAAGGTGCGCACCCCTTACAGTGGTCCTTCTCTCCGTGCTGCCAATGAGGAATCAATGCGTCCTTCCGGATTGTGTACAGCACGAGTCACTATCGATGGCATCCTGCACTACATAGTATTTGTTGTGCTTCCCTCCTGTGCTTATCCCCTCATCCTCGGCTGGGACTTCCTCCACTCTGCGCAAGCTGTAATTACCTGCTGTCCCCCTACTCTACAAGCTACTGAATCCGCCCTTTCTGCCATTTCTGTCCTGCCTTCTCATCATCTGGTTACCACCGCTGATCATGTACTTTACCCCGGCTGCGAAGATGTCCTCTCTGTTGCTTCTGCCCACGTCAACGCTGGGGACGTTTTCGTCACACCAAGCCCCCGTCTTTTCTGAAGGGGCATCTTCTCGTCGCGTCCCTGCTCCACTTCACACATGGGTCTTCACTACTGACTGCCTTCAACACTACGCCGGAACCCATTCTTCTGCGTCAAGGCACAGCCATCGCTTCTGTGGATACCTCTCAACCTGTAGCCGTTCTTTCCTCTGCCCCATCAAGCTTCGCTCTTTCGACCTCTGCTTCTGCCTCTGCATCTATTTCAGCTGCTATCAGCCCCGGTCTCACCCCGGCTCAAAAAGATGAATTGCTTGCCGTCTTGACCAAGCATGCCGCTCCTTCGATACCCAGACAACAACCTTGAGCCAAACCACCACAGCTAAGCATCGTATCTACACAGATGGTTCGGGCATCATTCGCCGTCGCCCGTATCGTGTGTCTTCTAGTGAGCGCAAGGTTATTCAAGATAACGTAGCCGACATGCTCAAGCGCCACATCATACGCCCTTCTTCGAGTTCTTGGTCTTCGCCTGTTGTGCTGGTTCAAAAGAAGGATGGCTCAGTACGCTTTTGTGTTGACTATCGCGCCCTTAACAAGATCACTAGAAAAGATGTTTATCCGCTGCCTCGGATTGATGACGCCCTCGACTGTCTCCAGGGTGCACAATTTTTCTGTAGTCTCCACCTAAGATTCGGATACTGGCAAATACCGATGCATGAGGCCGACAAGGAAAAAACTGCTTTCGCCACTCCCGACGGATTCTACGAATTCAACTTTATGCCGTTCGGCCTATGCAATGCTCCGGCCACGTTCGAGCGCATGATCGACACCGTTCTCCGAGGTCTGAAGTGGAAAACGTGCCTATGCTACCTCGACGACACAGTCATTTTTTCTTCGACTTTTTCTGAACACCTTGTTCGTCTCGATGAAGTATAAGCGCACTTTCTGAGGCCGGCCTTCAGTTAAACACCAAGAAATGTTGCTTTCCTTCCACTTCTATCAAGGTCCTCGGTCATGTCGTTACCCAGAAGGGTGTAAAGCCTGATCCCGACAAAGTGGCTGCAGTTTTGCATTTTCCCCGCCCATCGCGCGTCAAAGACCTGCGCAGTTTTCTGGGGCTAGCGTCATACTTCCGGCGCTTCATACGCAACTTTGCCTCTATTGCGGCCCCTTTGCATAAGCTCCTCTGCGCTGACCAGCCGTTTGTTTGGTCTGAGACCTGTTAGGTCGCTTTTACTACCTTAAAGAAGGCTCTCACATCTGATCCGATACTAGCACATTTCGACGACAATGCTCCAACGATTTTACACACGGACGCCAGTGGACACGGCATTGGTGCCGTTCTTCTGCAGCGGCAGCACTCCTCGTGCGAGCAAGTCATCGCCTACGCCAGTCGTACACTGACTGCAGCGGAGCAGAACTACACGATAACTGAGCAAGAGTGCCTCGCTGTTGTCTGGGCCATTCAGAAATCTCGCCCTTATTTGTACGGCCGCCAGTTCACAGTTGTCACAGACCATCATGTCCTGTGCTGGTTGTCCTCGCAGAAAAACTTGTCCGGGTGCCTCGGCCGCTGGATTCTCCGTCTCCAGGAATATGACTTTACCGTCACCTATAAATCGGGCAAGAAACACCAGGACGCCGATGCGCTATCTCGTTGTCCCCTCGCCCAAACCCAACCTCCGCATCCTCAAACTGCCAAACTACCCCTTCCACGGCTATCTCAACCTTAACCGCACTGACTTGATGCCCGCTCCCAGTCTTGGCGATCTCGCCTCAGCGCAGCGGGCCGACCCTTACAGCCGGACTCCTATCGACCGTCTGAGCGGTGCTACGCGGCCACCGAATGCCCGCCTACGTCGCCAACTTAACTCTTTCAAGCTAGTCGACAACATCCTTCTTTGGCACAATTACAGCCCCTTCGGTGACTCATGGGTGCCTGTCGTACCCCGTTCTCTTCGCCGCGAAGTTTTGCAGGCCTTTCACGATGACCTCACGGCTGGCCACTTAGGCTTTCAGAAAACTTATGACCGCATCAAGCGCCGTTTCTTTTGGCCTGGCCTCTCCACCACTGTTGGAAAATATATTGCGTCTTGCATCTCTTGCCAACGTCGCAAACGGAGCACATCTGCCCCTGCGGGCCTGCTACAGCCTCTCCCCTGTCCTTTCTGCCCTTTTGAAGTCGTTGGGATTGACCTCTATGGTCCCTTACCATTAACACCAACGGGCAACCGTTGGATCGTCACTGCCATCGACCACTTAACTAGATACGCTGAAACGGCCCCTGTTCCTTTCCTGCTTCAGAGATCGCCCACTTCTTGAACGCCATCCTTCTGCGCTATGGAGCTCCTCGTGTCCTTATTAGTGACCGCGGCAAGTCCTTCCTCTCCAGCATCCTTGCCGAAGTTCTTCACGCCTCCAGAACCGTCCACAAAACCTCTTCAGCTTACCACCCTCAGACCAATGGGCTCACAGAGCGCTTTCATCGCAACGTGTCCGATATGCTTGCCACGTACACCCAGCCCGACCACACCAACTGGGACACCATGCTTCCCTTCGTTACCTTTGCATACAATACTGCCGTGCAAAGAACCACCAACTTCTCCCCATTATTCCTTGTGTATGGACGTCAACCTACCTTCACCCTCGAAGCGTCTTTCTTCTCCACCCCCTCAACCTCTTCCAGACTCTCTCACGAACAGTTTACTTCTCGCCTTACCTACAGACGCCTCCCGGAAAAGCACCTATGATTTCACCCACCGTGCCATATTTTTTCACCCTGGTGATGAGGTACTGCTGTGGACTCCAGTGCGTACCCCGGGATTGTGTGAAAAATTATTGAGCCGTTATATTGGTCCGTATACTGTACTCTAACAAACGTCCCCGGTGAACTATCGCGTTGCCCCTGTTCATCCTGTTAATGATCTTCGTTGCCGAGGTGCCGAGATTGTTCATGTTTCCCGCCTAAAACCCTTCGCCCGTCGCCCTACTGTGCTATAACCTGCGCCCGGGCCGGCCGCTTTCGTACGCGAGGGGAGAAAGTGTAAGCACAACATGCGACCGTCTTCATCTGTACATATCCATCATCATCGCTCATTTTCTTCTTCGACGGGTTGGTCGCCATATTTGCGGGTGCCATTAAAGGTCGCTCCATCCTGCGCTCTGCCTCCCGTCTCACACTTTCTTGAGTCGGACAGCGAGTGTCCCGCTCATGACGGAGTAGTCAGCTCCTGTGTCGACCAAGGCAGTAAACGCGTGACCGTCGACCGTTACTTCAAGGTCACTTGTTCGCGTTTTCGTATTACACGTTGTCTTTGGTGTACGATCTCGGCTTCGTCGAGTAGTGAGGCTGCGGTAGGCGTACTCCGACGTTACTTCTCTGGGCGGTGGTAAAAGCTTCTAGTCTGGCCGCGTCGTCGTCGGTGTTGTCGTCGTAGTTGAGGCATGGCCTTGTGTTTTCGTCGATGGAGGATCTTTGTTCTTTTGCTCAGAATCAACCTCACCTCCAGCGGCTGCTCTATTCAGTTTAACCTTCGGGGGCTGGAGGAGCGTCCACGCACGGCGTAGCCTCGGCTAGGAGATACAAAGCGCGGTGACGACGGCGACGGGCAACGTGATAGGCGGCTCGGCGATGAGTATTCTTCCCGACGCAAAAATTCCTCGATTTCGGCTGGTCGCTGGGCGGGTCGGGGTCCTGGGGCGTAGTAAGAAAACCCTGGGATGCCCATTCTCCTGTATGATCAGTACCGGAGAATATGACCGGCTTCGCCACAGTGGAAGCATAATGGGCGGCGCAGGTCCGGAGTTCTCCACTCGTCGCATTTCCTCGGCTGTGTACAACGCTCGCAGTACGGGCGGGTTGGAGCGAGAGGGCGGCGGTCCAACGCAGCTGGTTGTAGGCGATAGGAGCTTGGGTCCCGTCGTCGGGGTGCAGGACGGCGCACTGCTGCGGCGTAATTCGTGGCTTGGGGCGGCAGAGGCTCCGTAGATGTCGGCGTCACACCCAAGGCCTGTTGAACCTCGTCCCGGATTACGTCAGTGAGCGGTGTAAGCTGCGGCTGCGTTCCCGTTGGCAGCAATCGTCGGAGCTCTTCTCGCACAACTTGACGTATAACCTCCCGCAGGTTATCCTTGTTAGTAGTCTCCAGGCAGTTTCCTGAGAAAACGCACTGCTGGCGGTCGTACTGGCGGGCTCGGGCACCAAGAGTTTTTTCCATAGTGGATACCTCTTTTAAGAATTCCGCGACGGTTTTCGGTGGGTTCCGTACGAGGCCGGCAAAGAGTTGTTCTTTAACTCCTCGCGTAGGCAGCTTTACCTCTTCTTCTTCCTTCATGTTTGCGTCGGCACGCCGGAAGAGACGCTTCATTTCCTCAGTTGGTCTCGTTTGGGTGTTGTATGCGAGACTGTAGCAACTGCTGGGCTCTCTCCTTTCGCACGACGTTTGTGAAGGTATTCAGAAGCTGTTCCTTGAAGGTCTCCCAGTTCGTGGGGCTAGCTTCCTCATTCTCAAACCAGATTCTTGCTGGTCCCTCCAAGGCGTAGAAGACGTACCTAAGTTTCGTGGCATCACCCAGTTGTTGAAGACAGCCACACGGTCGAACTGTTCCAGCCATTCTTCGGGGTCGGCGCCAGGCAAAGCGTCGAAGGTTGGTGGTACTCGCTGCTGAAGAATGATTGGAGTCGTCGTCTGGCGCAAGCTCATGGTGGACGTTGCTACTGGCTTTCGCTTCCGGGTAGGGTCCGGCAGAATCCCGAACTCAGGTGCGTCCCCTAGCAGACGTCGGCTTGCGCGGTGGACTGGACTCAGGTCCTGCGGTGAATGACTCAGAGGGCTGGCGTCACGACTTGTAGGGGGTGTCCGGAACATGAAAGGGCACCCAGCACCTCCACCAGATGTCACGTTGTAGTGACGGCAATCCAGCGATCAGGAAGACACCAACAAGACTTGGAAACGAGGCTCTTTATTTAGGCTGACTTGCGCCCGTAAAAGAACTGAATCACTTGGCGGCGGCGTAGGGAACAAACGTGCTCGTCAGTCGTCGAACTACGAATGCCCGCCGCTTGCGGCATCGCTCAATTTAACGCCAGCAAGGAAACTTCGAGATAACAGGTCAAGATCATCTACAGTAATCTAGAAAAACGTAGATTCAGCTCTTCATGGCTGCGATCAATAGAGATTAGTCCGGTCGCTTCTCGCGTCATAAACAAAAATGATAACACCCCTTTCCTGCGGCTTTGAGCGCGAACGAACGGACACTACGTACAATAATACGTGGCAATATATAATACAAAACAAGAATTCATCATCATAGCGGCATCGTGGTGGCCAATTCAGGGAAACGAAATAGCGGGTTCAGCACGGAAACAAATATAGTTACAAAAAATAAAAATGAAAGTCAGCGTCATAGTTTTATCACGGTGGCATTACTGACGAATCAATGCTATTGCCATGCTCTATGAATGATTCAACTGATATCGCCGCTCATCTATAAACTGTCGTGGCCTCCAGTGTGACGTCAGCGAGCCGTGGACCAGGATTGGCTGCCGTAAAGAGGCACCGACTACAAAAGGACTGCACCTCGCAGCTGATCGTCATTTGGCAGCAGCGGCTGTACCGACCGGTTCACTAAATCTGCGCATCTTACACACAGGACACCACCCGCTTTCCCGGTGGCTTTGGTCTGCATCTTCGGCGGATCACCGTTGCACGTGCCGCATCTCCGACTATCGCACGTATCGCCGCTCATCTATAAACTGTCGTGGCCTCCAGTGTGACGTCAGCGAGCCGTGGACCAGGATTGGCTGCCGTAAAGAGGCACCGACTACAAAAGGACTGCACCTCGCAGCTGATCGTCATTTGGCAGCAGCGGCTGTACCGACCGGTTCACTAAATCTGCGCATCTTACACACAGGTTTGTGCAATCATTTGTAACCAATTTTTATTTTTTTTCTTTCTGCCGCTGCTGCCAAGCTCTTGTACGTGTTTGCTGAACTGCTAATTTGAAATGCCTACTGAAGTGACAAAGCTGTTGAAAGATTTTAAACAGGAAATGCGAGATATGCGCAGTGCACTAGAGAAAGAGCTTCGAAAGGAATACAAAGAACTGAAAAAATCCGTTGATTTCTTTAGTGAACAGTTTGATGCTATGGCTGAGCGCTGCGCAAAACTAGAAAAGCAAAACTCAGCGCTAAAGAAAGAAAATGCCGAACTATCACAGGAATGCACAGGACTGAAACAACAACTATCTGATCTTGAAGACCGGGTGACAAACCAAGAACAGTACTCGAGGAACCGGAACATTGAGATTAAAGGCGTTCCGGTCAGCGACGACGAGAACGTACCTTCAATCTTGAGCAAACTAGGAGACGTCATAAGCGAACCCATTTCTGATTCCGATGTAGAAATGTGTCATCGTGTGCCAAGGAAAGACAAAGGATGCCCTAACATTGTCGTGCAGTTCCGCTCTCGTGCGAAACGGGAAGCGGTGATTGAAAAGGCCAGGAAAAATCGAATTTATACCTCTGATTTTGGTTACGAGAGTGCTGATGGTTCCAGTTCTCCCCCGGTATTTATTAATGAGCACCTTTGCCCCGCCTTGAAGAAACTTCTTGGACAAGTTGTGGAGCGAAAGAAATCAAAAGAATGGAAGTACGCGTGGACAAAGGGCGGCAAAATTTTCGCGCGCAAGACAGACACGTCGAATGTGCTGCGCATATCTTGCGTTGCGGACATCGATAAGATGAAGTGAGGAACTAGGATTCCGAGCAATTTGCCAACAGCCATTCCCGTCAATGGCTGGCAAATCGGTGAACCCTGCGGATGTGACTAAAATTTATCATGAAAAGCCATGCACATCTTTCTTCCTGTTGAACACTCAATCAGCGCGCAATAAGTCTGATGAGCTGTGTGCCTTGTTTTCATGTTTTGGCTTTTCATTTGATGTTATTATGCTTTGTGAAACATGGTACCGACACGACCACGAAGTTATACAGATCCCAGGTTACACAAGACACTACTTAAATCGCTCAGTCAGGAACGGTGGAGGCGTACTTTTCATGGCCAGGGAGAATTTTCAGTGTGAAAAAATCGACGAGTTTACGGCGGTTACAGCGGACTTTGAAATCTTGACTGTCGTTCACAACAAAAGCATATTTTCTGTTTTATATCGCCCTCCAGGCGGGAACGTTGCAAACTTTTTCACATTTATGGAAAACTTCTTATCCTGGATAAATGAAAACAGGTATGAACTCGTCTTGGGCGGCGATATAAATATTAACATGTTGAACGGAACGCAGCTGAGTACTGCTTTCACTCGACTTTTAGAAGCTAATGCATGTTTCAACACAATTACTGCTCCAACTCGCATTAGCAAGGACTGTGAAAGTTTGCTTGATGTTTTCATTATAAACACTGAATCTCGAACTATTAACTCCGGAGTAATCAGCGCTCATATTAGCGATCATTTGCCAGTATTTCTTCTCTTGGAATCCTATGTCTCGAGTAAAGAGCCAAAGCAGTGTCCCCCGATCACTATCCAAGATATTAATCCAGCTACACTCGAGGATTTCCATACAAGAATATCAAAAATAAATTGGCTCGACGTGTACAATCAGTCTGACGCAGACGCCGCGTACGAGTCATTTCTGTGTCTTTTCAAAAAGGCTTACTCGGAATCTTTTCACCCTAAAACACTGAAGCCTAGAAAAGCTAGAAAACCTTGGATAACCAGTGCACTTCTGAAACTAATCTAGCAAAAAGATGCTCTATTCAAACGTTTTTTGGACACATGAGACACGTGCCATCTATCCGAATTTAAGAAATTTCGGAATAAGTTAACTGCAACCCTCAGACAAGCTAAGAAAGATTACCTTCATAGGTTGTTTGATCGTGAAGCTGTAAAGCGGACGGACATCACGTGGAGAAACCTTAGCGCAGTGCTTAACATTGGACGTCAGCATCCAGAGGGCGTACGAGAATTGATCATTAATGGGGAACTTTCATCAGGCGCGCATTTAGCAAACGCTTTTAATAATTATTTTGTGTCCCTAGTGAATAGTTTGCACGATCCTCGCTCCGCAGAGTACGTCAATTCCAAAACTTGCGATAGTGCTTTTCTGCATCCAACTAGCGCCGAAGAAATTTGTCTCACGTTCTCCGCTCTGCGAAACAGTAAAAGCTGCGATATTGATGACCTGCAAATACGCCCCGTAAAACACGTTTTAGATCTGATATGTCCAGTTCTTGAGCATGTGTATAATTTGTGCTTTGTAAACAGTATATTTCCTAAGCGCATGCAACTCGCAAGGGTTACAGTGCTCTTCAAAGCCGGTGACAGAAACAACATGTCTAACTACAGACCAATATCCATTTTACCTGTATTTTCAAAATGCCTAGAAAAATTAATAACACTCAGAATGACCACTTTCTGCGAAAAACACAATATCCACAATATCCTTACTGACTGTCAGTTCGGTTTCCGAAAGGGTCGTTCGACAGAGTTAGCTCTACTAACACAAAAGGAACTAATATTACAAGCATTTGAGCAAAATTTTGTGACACTAGGCATTTTCATCGATTTTTCAAAGGCCTTTGACACAATCACACCACACTGCTAACAAAACTTGAAATTTATGGTTTCAGGGGCCCATTCCTTAGCTTAATCAAAAGCTATCTGCAGTTCAGGTGTCAGAGGGTTTCAATAAATAACTGTCTTTCAGATAACTTACCCATTCATTCTGGTGTACCTCAAGGAAGCATTCTTGGACCTTTGTTATTTAATATTTACATTAACGACATAATAAATATTGACACCACTGCCCAATTCATCATATACGCTGACGACACTAGTCTGTTTTTTACATCTGGTTGTGCAAGGGACCTGTTGGCTCTTGCGAACGCTGCTTTAAGCGAACTCAATCGATGGAGTTCATTGAATTCACTGTCTATAAATAAAAGCAAGACAAAGGTTGTACTTTTTCAACCTAAAAACAAAAATGTCCACATTGACGGCCATTTGCAAATGGGTTCCTCGGTTATCAACATTGTGCCATCCATTAAGTGCCTCGGGGTCGTATTTCAAGAGAACTTACTTTGGAAACTTTGTACAGACTCAGTTGCTAACAAAATCGCTCGTGTTGTGGGGATACTAACGAAACTTCGATTTTTTCTTCCCTTGAGCGTGAAAAAGCTGCTTTACAACTGTCTCTTCCTGTCCCATCTGAATTACTGCCATTTAGTGTGGGGAAACACCACAATGTCTAACATCACAAAGCTTTATCTTTTGCAGAAGAAAGCAGTGCGCGCTATCGCTAATTCCTCATATGACGCTCATACGCAACCTCTTTTCAGTGCCCTTAACTTACAGCCGGTCACCTCCATATATCGTAGTATTTTACTCAAGCGTTTCACTACTGCGAAAAAACAGAACACCAAATTCTTCGAGCATTTATCTCTATTGACAATGAGTTCTAACATTTACAACACACGTCACAGAGAAACATGGTACGTTCCTAAAACGCGCACTAACTACGGTCAACAAATGTTACGCCACACACTGCCATCTTTGTTAAACTCATTAGAAACTTAATAACGTAGCTCTCCTTTTATGGGCTCATTGTGGATTCGTTTTTTTGTTTTGTTTGCTTTGCTGTAGTATACACTGACGCCATGAATGTCTAACCAATTTTCTTTGCTTGTTAGTAACTTATTATTTATGTTTGTGAATTTCAAAGCTATTTTATTGCTATAATTTTATGCTTTATGCTTTTTAAATCCTTTCAGCATTCTATCATTGATTTTTTTTGGCCGTATGTATTTCTGTTATAGCATAGAATGTTATAGAATGTTCACTAATACTTTTTTTTCGTTTATCCATTATTGTATCTTTGCGTTCTCTTTATTTGTGCACAGTGCCATTTCTGTAGGGGGTACAGACCCCGTCAAGCCAAATCCATTTGGCTTTTTGTCTGCACTCCCGTCATCTGTACATGTATAGATGCAAATAAACTTGAATTGAATTGAATTGAGTTGCAGTTTACAGCAGCCGAGGTGCAGTTTCCAGCTAGATATAGCCGATGGAAACAAAGAATATTTATGAGCATGAATATGGCTTATGGGTTGATGAAGTGCTTTCTCACGGTTAGTTCTCGAAGAGTGACTAAGTGGTTCCTGGAGGTAGGTTTCCCTTCATATGTTCAAATTACCGTGATAAAATAAGAACAGAAATTTGAGTCTTGATGTTGTTCTACACTGTGCCAAGCTGGGAAGATCTGCTTTGTGAAGCAGGTTACATCGCATCTGCACTTTTTCTCAGTCCTTATCATCAGGCTGATAAAGGCTGGCGTGTAGGTAAAGTAATGCCCATTTTCAAATCTTCCCTCCGCTCTGATCCTCTAAACTACAGTCATTTCATTGACTTACACCTTCTGCAAGCTCCTTCAGCACCTCATACACACTCAAATCATCATTTATCACGAAAGTCACAACATTATATTTAAATATCAGCACGCATTTCACAACGAATTTTCTTGTGACGCTCAGCTCACTGGGTTTTACTGCCGACTTATTTACTTTAAAAGACGGAAGAATTCAAGTTGATCAACGCTTTGTTTTTTATTATTCCAGGGCTTTTGATCAGGTCTGCAGCCATAGAATACTTTTTCGGTTATCGCACCTCAATATTCACCATCTGCTTTTAGCCTGCATTAAATACTTCCTCTCATGTAGCGTTCAGTTCACCTTTGTTAATGTTTCGCTTCTCCAATTGAGGCAGTCACGTCCGGTGTACCACTGGGGAGTGTACTTGGTTCCGTGCTGTTTCTTATATTTATTACTAATTTGCTAAATTGTGTTCCTTCCCACATTAGACTCTTTGCTGACGACTGCTTTGTGTACCAAGCAGGCAATTTTTGCAAACTGGCTCCGATTCAATTAACATTTTCTGTTCATCGTGGCTGATAACCCTACACCATTCTAAGAGAAATCCCGTCTCCTTCACAGGAAATTCTTGCCGCATCCCAACCACATACATTCTTAATTGCATAACAGTGGAGAAAGCGTGCGCCTACAAATATGTAGGACCTTAAGTCTGAGAGAACCTGGAACTATCACATTAACTAGCACATGCTAACCGTTCTTTTAGCCTCCTAAAACAACCATCGACATGCTCCTGCGCATCTGCGGAAACTTACTTATACTACCCTAGTTCGACATAAAATCGAGTACGCTTGAACCATATGGAAGATGGACCAAGCCTCTTTCATAGATAACATCCAGCCCCTGTCAAATCGTTCTGCTCGTTTCAATTTTTCAGATTACTCAGGTTTTACTAGCGTCACAGCTCGTGCTTCATTCAAAAACCTTTTCTTTCGTCACAAACTTGCTCGCTAAACACTTTTTCACAAAATTTAGCATCAGCCATTGCTTTATAAGAATTTTTTCACTCACCGTCAGTAGTCTTCCCACCCCGTGACCATGCTTTTAAAATGAAACCCATCACGCGCCCGACTTCAAGTTTTGCTAAACCTTTCATTGCTCATTGACTGCAACCTGCTGTCCTCTCCAGACGCAACTGAAATCAACCCGACATTATTTCACGACCTTTTAAAAATGAAACCGATGTGAAATTTTTCTTCTAGTGCTGTTCACCATAATTCCTTTGGTCTTAATTTTTAGCAGTGTTTATTTGTTGTCATTATGTTCATTTCGAGTGTTGCTGTTCCGCCACATTTTGATAATTGTTGGGTGTTCATTTATTCCGCTTTTCTAGTTTTCTTTACTGATGAGTTTGTCACGACAGATATTCTCTGTCCTGTTTGCCACCTCCCCCCCCCCCCCCCAACCCCCATGTAATACCCTCGTAATGAAGATTTTTAGGGATTTCTGGAAATAAAGAAGCACTTAAGCTTCGCATGTAAGAGCGGAACGCGACAGCGCAGAGTACTGCCAGGGAGTCCACAGAACGCCGTCGCCCATTTGGCGCAACCCTTTCCCCGTTGAGCAAATCAAAAATGGCCGCGTCAGTATGAAACACAAGGCCATTCGTCTAAAATGGCGGCCGCAATGACATCCGCGCATAGCAACGGTGGATACATACCATGTGACCCATGGGACCAGATAGCATATTTTTTTTATTTTTTATTTACAAATACTGCTATCCCAGTTGGGACATTGCAGGAGTGGTACATAGGATGGAAAACAGATAAAACAGTAGGATAGTGCATAAACATAAACAAACAAACAAACATAAACATTTTACATAAACAAAAGTGTGCTATTAATAAGAAAATACATGATTAGATAATTCTTGTGCAAAGCGGTCAACAGACATCTGACGTAATGTAATATCCAAATTATTCCATAGCTCCACTGTCGAAGGAAAAAATGAATATTTGAAAGAGTCCAAAAACGGCATAAACGGCACAATGTTAAGCGGGTTAGTACGGCGAGTGACACGTGCTGAAGAACTGGCGAAAGAAAAGAAAAGCGGGGCGTCAACATAAATGCATTTGTTGATGATCTTGTGAATAGTGATAAGGCGATCACATATGCGTCTGTGTTGAAGTGTGTCAAGTGATAAGGTGCGGGCATGAGCTGTGCGAGAGAACTGGCGGTCATAACGTTTATATATAAATCTTATTGCTTTATTCTGCACATTTTCTAGTTTAGTGATGTCTTTAGCGAAGTGCGGTGACCAGACTGCCGAGGCGTATTCAAGCACAGGCCTTACCAGAGATTTGTACGCCGTCAACTTACAGTTTTTAGTCGAATCCTTTAAGGTGCGTTTTAAAAATCCCAGTTTCTTCAGTGCCTTGGAGCAAGTTAAATCGACGTGTTTTGACCAATTTAAGTTAGAACAAAAGGTTACTCCTAGGTACTTGAACTCGTTTACGTGCGTTAGTTGATGAGTGCTGTTAGTGTACGAAAAACGCAAAGGATTCTTCTTGTTAGTAAATGTCATCGACACAGTTTTACTGAAATTTATCTTCATCTGCCATGTGTTGCTCCAAGCACAGAATGCAGAAAACACATTATTTAAAATTAGCTGGTCGCATGCATTACTTATGTTTGAATACAGAACGCAGTCATCTGCATATAGACGAATTTTAACAGGTGTGTTAGCAGTTATCTGGACGACGTCATTAATGTAGATGAGAAATAGAAGTGGCCCTAGAACTGATCCCTGCGGGACGCCAGATGTTACAGAGACAGACGCTGATTGAGAGTGATTGAAGGTGACAAACTGGGATCTTAACCGTAAATAGTCCTTGATCAAGCCTAGTAGTGGAACGCCGTGAGTTCCTTTGAGAAAAGCGCCAAGTTTAGTAATGAGTTTACTATGAGAAACCAAATCGAAAGCTTTGGAGTAGTCAATAAAAATGGCGTCCAGCTGACCGCGGTTATTTAAGCATGATGCAATGTCGTGTGAGAATTCAATTAACTGCGTGAGTGTGGAGAACCCAGCCCGGAAACCATGCTGATTATTACAGAGAAGATTGTTGTTAGACAAGTACGACACAATATGTTTATGAATAATGTGCTCTAATACCTTGCAACAAGTACACAATAAGGAAATTGGTCTATAATTGGAGAGGCATTGTTTATTACCGGACTTAAATACTGGCACTACATTAGCTATTTTCCAGACTTGTGGAACGGTTTCGGATAGAAGGGACTTTCGGAAAATCACAGTCAGGTAGCGGGCACACCACTCAGGATACTTTTTTAGAAACATATTGGGTATACCATCGGCTCCAGCGCTTTTCGTCGCGTCAATTTGTAACAGTAGATTAAGAACTCCATTGTATGTTATATCCAACTTCGGGAAGGACGGCAATTCAGTGACTAAACTAAATGTTGGTGTAGTGCCATTGTCACTCTCAAATACCGATCTAAAGTAATTATTAAAAGCTTCGGAGATAACTGAAGGGTTAGAACATGGTTTATCATTAACAACAAATGATGAAGAACAGCGACCGGACGGAGTAATTGTTTTCCAGAATTTGGATGGGTTGGATTTCATAAATGTTGTTAGCGTGTTCTCATAATAAAATTTCTTAGCGTCGTGCATTTTAGTTCGCAGAGTCGTTTTCAAGGAAACAAGAAGCCCAGCATCACTTTTATGCCGTGATTTACACCGGTTGCGAAGCCTCTTTATGCGGCGTATAAGTTGGATGATTTCCCTGTTGTACCATATATGCGTGGGGTTTCTCTTGACACATTTCTTGGGGACGAACTTACACAGACAGTCATGCACAACTTTATAAAATTGTTCGACCAGCGTATCAACATTGCATTGATCACTACTAAAGAAAAAATCATCAAAATTTGACGCCAAAGAGCAAAGTATCATGTTATCATCGGCACGAGAGAAGTCAGTAACCATCTTGTATTCAGGTCTTTTGGGTTCAGGTGCGATGTTCAAATTAAGAACGACTGCTTTGTGATCGGAAAGGCCATCAGTGACCTCGCATTTGAACCCACACTGTAACAACTGCTCGTTCAAAAGCACAAGATCGAGTATAGAGTCACCACGCGTAGGAGATTGGACAACTTGTGACAAATCGAAAGATACGGCTATGTCGATGAGCGAGTCACATTGTGCCTTGTCCCGACCGGTCGACACAAGTGAGGCCCAATTTATGTAAGGCAAATTGAAGTCACCACACAAAACCATTTTGTGGTTATGTAATCTATGGGTTGCAATATAATCATTCAGAGCTGGAAACACATTGTAATCAGCATTTGGAGGACGATAAATAACACCTATAACCAACGTCGAGAAGGAAGTATGAATTTTGCACCAGACGGACTCAGTCTCTGGAACATCGGGTAGCGAGGAAAAGTTGATGCTACTTTTAAGAAATAAGGCCACACCGCCTCCGCGACTGGACGATCTGTCTTTTCGTAAGACGCAATAACCAGGCGGAACAAATTCTTCGTCCAAGATTGAGTTGTTGAGCCATGTTTCTGTCACACAAATAATGGAAGGGTGGTGCGTTTCAATAAGCCAGTTGAAGTTAACGATTTTGTTCAGTAAACTGCGAGAATTCACATTTAAAACCGTAATGCAAGGTACTTCGCTTCGGGATTTTGCATACGGCATTCTCGGCTCGCTCTTCCCCCGTCATTCAAGGCTGGGCGATTTACCGTCTTGGTTGTTCGTGAGCCGGACACGCATGCCAGTTCGCGAATCCCACGTGTAAGCGGTACCATCGATAAAAAGTTTATCATGGACCAGCTTAATCTTCGCACCTTCGCGCTTATCATTTTTTGCCGAACGCCAAAGCAATGACCTTTTTTGTGATGTTTCGCGAGAGTAGTCGTCAGAGACACTATAGCCGGACCCTTTCAGTTTGCTACATTGTTTAAATATAGCTGCTTTTTCATTATAGTCATATAGCCTCATAATTACGGGCCTGTGTTCATCTTTTTTCTTATGACCAATCCTGTGAATTCGCTCCACCGAAGAAACAGTAACACCAAGAGTGTCAGAGAATATTCCTTTCAACACTTTATGTTCAATATCCTGTCTTGTTTCCGTATTTCCCTCCGGAACACCATAAACTATCAGATTATTTCTACGCGCTCTATCTTCCAATTCAATTAGTCTTTGTTGTTGCTGGTCGACTGTGCGGTATAGGTGTTCAACAGTACTTTCAAGAGTAGTTAGCTTAACGCATAGCTCAGAAAAGGATTCCAGTTTTTTTTCAATTCCAGTTAGTCTAGCTTCCATATCCGTCTGCTTATCCAGGATTAGCTGCAATAACTCCTCTGTTGTTGGCCCCGGATTGGTTTCGATGTCCCCGGATAGCAAAAGAGAAAGATGAGAAAGATGCGACAATACCACACTGAGCATTTCAAAAACGTTCACTGGGAGCGGCAGTACTACAAGAAAAGGATCACTTGTGCGAAAATGTGATACAGAAGTATAATATCCAACCTGCAAGGTAATCCACACATGTTTGAGCGACATGACCGATGCCGTACCGCCGCTCCCACTGAAGACGGAGCCATGCAGGGACGCCTTTATAAGCCCAGTTTCAGACGACGTGCCCCTGGCGGGTTGGTTCCAAAAGCTTTCCTCGGTGACGTCACTTTGCATGATGAACGATGATTCAGGCAAGGCGGGTAGTCTATAGCTCATTCCTTGTAAAAAGGTGGTGCACAACCGCCATCAGATGGCACCCATGTGGCACCATACCACGTGACCAATATGAACGGTGTATATATACCACGTGACCGCACATAGTATATGTAAACAGGTGGTGCACCACGCCGCACCACGTCCCCCAAACGGCCGCATAGCAGCAGCACGGCGTCAGTCCTGTCTTTTTGTGCGCCTTCCGTGTCCTCGTTTCTTGCGCCATTGCCAGTTTTTGCTTACAAAATGAACCGACTCGCCCAAACTAGAGCTTTACTTGTCCTTCATACACTGCTATACCTCCGTTCCTCTTTAATATTTGTGTGAATCCCTGCCGTGAGCTAGGCTCTAACTTAAGTAGTGATTTTAACCTGCACGAAATGCTGAATCGTAAGACACTGTCCGGAACATTCTTCGGCAAACGGTTGGCATGGCACGGTTGGCATGATGATTGTTTGTGACACGCGGTGCCGACTACAACTACTACGCCGACGGCTTTTCGACCGAATGAGCTGTATATGTTGCCGCGTGATAAAATAAGCCCCATTTCAGACAGACTATGTGAAGCAAAAGTGTTCACTGGAACTCTGATCATGGAAGACAGTTGGGCTAGTTGGTGTGAATTCGTTAATGACTGCGACATTGCAACTAGCGTGGAAACACAAGGACAGCGACACAAGAAACCGACGGGACAGCACGCTAGCGTGCTGTCCCGTCGGTTTCTTGTGTCGCTGTCCTTGTGTTTCCACGCTAGTTGCAATGTCGCAGTCATTAACTGGAGCTCTGTAGCCAGAATAAATGATATCTGGAACAGAGGTTAAGGCCTGGCGAGGTCCAGTTGGAATTTGCGGCCAGCCAGGGGTGGTCCCCATCTGTCACTAGCCGTATCGTTTTCTTTAGCACCGATGGTCTATTTTATCGCGACGACTCACCAGTTTTGCACACAGCAGCGACAAGCATCGCCGTCGATATGTGGCCCGTGTTGAAGGCGACCATGACGAAGACGAGTAGCGTGATGTCCGTGCGGCTAAAGAAGGTCCTCCCCTGGTCGCCGCCCCGCAGGAAGAGCATGAAGCCCATGACCGCCGTGCTCTCAACCATCTGGATGACGAATGCCGACAGGAAGTGGCCGAGCCAGAACTCGGGAAGGGTCAGGCCGTTTATTCGCTGCAGGTCCTGAAAGAGGGCGCCTTGTAATGACGTCATTCGTGCACCAATAGACAAAGGAAGAGCTGCCATATCAATGGAAACACTAATAGCAGCGGGAGCCATATTGACCGCTAGTCGAATCAATTAGTCGAATGAAAGCGTAGCTTTTCATAGGGATCGGCTCCGACGACCTTTGGCTGCCCAAGACGTGACTTCTTGAAGCTTGAAACGTCTACTCCAGCCAGACTTATTGATGTAGGACATTCGAAGGTATGTCAAATGATCTGTCTTCTGGAGCTGAATACTTTAACATCAAACAAGTATATATCCGTATATAACGAAAAATGGCTTATGATTTATATGAGTTTAGCGTCCCAAAGTGACTCAGGCTATCAGGGACGCCGTAGAGAAGGAATTTGTAACAGATATAGCAAAGATGGCTAATGACGCAATGTTCGTTCGATATTGCTAAAGCTCGATACTGACATACTGCCTCAGCGTTTTGCTCTTTTTTTAGGAAAGGAAATGAAGCAGCAACCGTCTCACTCATCTCGGTGCACACCTGAACCACGCCGTAAGGGGAAAGGATGAAGGAGGGAAGGAATGAAGAAAGGAACAGAGAGGGGCTACAGTCGAGGTCTCCGAATAATTTCGACCACCTGGGATCTTTACGTGCATCGCCTCGATCGAAACGCCACGGCCGGGTTCGAACCCGGGTACTCCGGCTCAGTAGCGCCTTAACCAATGAGCCACCGCGGCCGGTCTTGGCCCCGTTTTGGCGAAAACGAACTCCAAGCTTCCTGTGCTGCAGCTGCAGTTGGCTAAAGTGTGGGACGCATTGAACTTGGCCTATAGCCATCGATGCTTGCCTTCTAATCACAAATAGGTCTCTAAAACATAGAAAGTTCCAGGATATAAAATACAGGTATAGCCAAACGAAGTGCGGTGACGGGAATGCTTTTGCCGTGGAGCGCACTTCCAGTCGTCGATCACAAAGACGTTTTCATCACCGGCATTAGCATGCCATGCGAGAGGCTACGACAAAAGTATATATATTTTTTTTTCTGCTGCACTAGAAATTACCGGGGCCACTTGAGGAACTTACGTACGAGTAATGCGAGGCACTGTAATTGCGTTCTCATTCTTTTCTGATTCCATTGTTATTCTACTCTATTCGTTGTAATTTAAAGGCGCCAAAAATCGCACACACGCACACACAGGACAAAAGAGCGGGAAAGAGCGCCACTCACTACGGCCGTCTTTAATTACAATGATCAATTACCAACTGCCCAACCAAGAAGTTCTGCCAAGATTTATTCTATTCCTTTGTAGTTTATGCAGCTTAAGTACTAGTAGTGAAAATTACTGGTTAACACTTCATATTTTCCTGCCACTGTCAACGTCACACCTTTTCGACCAATCACCAGTTTTCTAACCGAGCCACTTTTTTGGCGATTCCGGGTTTTCGTGTCGATGAGCTAGCAATAATAAAGAGGAGTACTGATGTTAGCATAATTTTATTGCAAATATGTCATTTGTGACAAAAAGAGAGAGCCAGTGAAACGTGAAGTACACCAATCGCGTATTCCTGATCCCAGTTGGCTCATCGCATCCCCGTGCAGCGGTAGAAATACGAGGAAAGCAGAGCGACGAGCGCAGCCAGAAGAGAACAAAAGCATGCCTCACATTCTATGCACCAAACCTCTGCAAGCTCTCCACGGCATTTAAGCAATAGGAAGCAGCGCCTCCGACGAACACAAGTCATAAAAACTTTGGCCGGGCACCCGTAAAGTCTATCGGGACTTACGATTTTCCCTGTTTTCTGCGCATTGGTAGTGCTACCGAAATATCCGTCTAGAGTATGGGTCTTACTTTGCTGTTTCTCTTTGGTGCCCCTATTAACTCTAATTTCCTTCACACGAAGTTCTGTCCTTCGGAGCCCAATACATGTAGGCAGAGCGAAAGAAGACAAAGCAAACAATTTTTGCTGAGCCCTACCATTGCACAAACCTGAGCTCCAGTCCTGACCCTTCCTGGTATTTTGCCAAAAACAGCTATCTTCTTAAGAATCGGCGGCACTCTAGTTATAGCTGTGCTCCCCATTGCAAAGGTCATTTCCAGGGAATTTTTTTTCAATACCACGAAAACTTCTGATATGTGTCGAGGGGGTGCATTTGTTGGCATCTGGAAAAATGAAAACTTGGCATAGTTTTTGCCAAACGAAGAGCATTAAGCAGCCAGGAAATGAACAAGAGAAAATAAAATGAAAGACAGGTAGGCGTTGTGTGTGTGGTTCGTCTGATTCATTAAAATTTCCTGCACGCTAGAGGTGCCTTGTTTAGACTAGGCAAGTTGAATATATTTTAATAAACACTTCTCAATTTTTCATTTTTTTAGACTAAGTTTAGCGCAGCACTTTTTAATAGAAGAGAACTCCTTTATTACACTAACTTAAGAACACTATTAGAATATGTCTGCGTGGTTTATTGCCCGCGAACTAAAGCGCATTGTGCACTCGTGCAGCTTGCTTCGTACGTAAAAACTGCGACTTTACCGTCGGTGCCATCTCACCTAAAAAGTGGATGGGATGGGACTCGTTAAGGAGCTTTCTTCTAAGCAAGCCGGCTCACAAAAAAACGAGGGGGGAGAGAGAAAAAGGGTGAAGTGCACCTCAAGCTGCTCACTGTAAACATTTCACAGGGCAACCAACTGTTACCTTGTGTGTTGGCAGTGGTGCGATGGCATTAGAGCTGTTGATGCCTGTACCGGAAGTTACGTCACTTCCGGTATACTGACGTAAAGTGGTGACGACCGTTCCCTACAGCCAATGACAAAATTTTATGACCGGTGAAGATGGAGGAAAACAACAGCTTAGAAGACGGCTTGTGAAACAGCGCAACGGCACAAGGCCAGAGGACAAGAAAGGACGATACACAGCGCTGACTAACAACAGAATGTTTATTCAGTAAGCCATGCTTATAAAGGCGCCAGCGACACTGAAAAACAGAAAAATACAAAGAACCGTGACAGATATCCCTCCGACCAGGCACGTATTTGATAACACAAGGCTGACACGTGTGCAAAAATTCATGTTCTTTCTGCAAGATAGCGACAGAAGGGGTGCTTACACACCTCTGACCCAGCTTCAAGATCTCAGACGCTTCGTTAACTTCTCTAGTCAGCTGATCTTTGTGTCTATCAACAATCCTGCTTTTGTCATACAGAGGCTGGAACGAACAATCACGACTGTGAACACCGATGTGGCGGGCAGATTCTTGACATCATTTTTGTGCTCCCTCAGCCTATCGTTCAAACAACGACCAGTTTGTCCAACATATGAACCACCACAACTCAAAGGGATCGAATAAACCAGATTCTCTACGCACATCACAAATTTAACCTCATGCTTTTTTGTGCAGACGGGTTCACCTTCATTTGACTTTTTGGGGCCATTTACACACGCGCACAAACTTCTCAATTTCACAGGAGCTGAAAACACAACATCTACTCCGGCTCTCTTACCTATTCTTTCAAAATTATGCGAGGCAACATGAGTGTAGGGTATGACAGACACATTTTTTCTTTTGGTACTGTGGTTGACAGCGGCATTAAGTTTCAACTTTTTCAACATCCCCTCCGCTACTGCTGCTAAGACGTTGAGGGGGTATCCTGCAGTAACGAGCCTCTGAACCCGATAATAAAAACTATTGGCAGTCCTGTGGGTGAAAGATTTCTTCATGGCGTTACTGAAGCATGACGCTATAATACCCCTTTTTACGAGCTTCGAATGACAGGAATTGTACGGAAGCAACGCTTTTTGCTCCTAGGTTCAAAAGACCAGCACATATGTGCAACAGTGAAGTACAGGGTCAAGTCAAGAAATTTTATGCAGTCATCAACAGGTACTTCGTGTGTCACTTCAAGAGGCGCCAGGACTTCAGAAAAAACTGAAAGAATGGCATTAACTTCTTGATCAAAATTTACCGCATCAGATTTTATCAGAATCAGGTAGTCATCTACAAAACGGAAAAATTTTTCAGCCTTTGAGCTAATGAGACGATTTTCAAGCGTCCTGTCAAGCATGGCTAAGTAAAAATCGCTGAGCAATGGAGCAATGCACGCTCCTATGCATATCCCTTTCTTTTGAATAAAAACACGGCCATCAAATTCAGCGTAAGTGGACTCAAGGTATGTTTGTAAGAGGGCCAAGAATTTTTGTACGGAGATGCCGGAAGCATTCTGAAAAGCAACAACTCCGTACCTGTCAATTACTTCTTTCATGCACTTTAGCAGTTCGTCATGTGGGATAAAATAATAGAAGTCTTTGACGTCAATTGAGAAGACACGCAACCGTTTGTCCTGGTTATTCTTCAAAAAGTCAATTACATCGTCCGATTTTTTCACCTGATAAGGGTCGTCAATGGTTAAGAGAGCTAAGCTCTTTTGTAAAAACTTCCCCAGACACTTTTGCCACGCGCCATTCTCCGAAATAATCAGGCGTAAAGGCATACCTAATTTATGAGTTTTTGCAGTAAAAAACATTCTCAGGCTCAGTTTTTTTCACTTATCTATCGAGGAACACAGGGCTTCTAAATTGAGCTTCTTGCACAATTTTTTAGCCTTCGTTTTGGCTTTTACAAGGTAGGCAGTACCGCGCTCATTGAAAACCGAGTGAACCGCATCGCCCGCTTTTTGATTAAAACAATCCCTGGGGAACACTGCAAAACCCCCTTCCTTGTCCGCGGTCAACAAAACTAAAGAATGATTCCGAAGGTAACTGACAGTCTTGGTAATCGGGAGGTTTTTTGTTCGAGGCCTTGGCCGCAACACCACGTCCACTCCGTCCGAACGGCATCTGCTGGCCTCCGGTTCCTGCGGTTCCTCCGGTTGCGCTGTTTCACAATAAATCATGTCAGACCAACGTGCCCATCAGTTATTGTTGTAGAAGACGGCGTTCGACACGTGTTTTTTTTTTTCTAACCGGAAGTAAGGGGTCTGGCTCGCCAATTAGCTCGTTGCCTCACCGTGCTTGCGCATGTGCAGCTAAGATCAAGGCGAGCAGACGTTCTCGCGCTGCACCGCCGGCCGCTGACAGACGCATGATGCAAACGCCGCGGCTGTGCGATTGGTCACTTCCAGAAGCTCACGCGAAAAGGCCTGTCTTCTGACACAATTTTGTTAGCCATGTCGGATACTGAGGGCGAGCCTTTCTTTCTGTGACGGCCACACATAGTTTCCTGCTGAATGCTGAAGCTTTGAATGCTATCGCTGTAAGAAATGCATATTTCTTACAGCGCCTTACTTCCTTTACTTTCTCAAGTAAAGGCGCCTTGATTGCACTGTAGTATTCTTGATTTTTCTTTTCTTACCTGCCATGACTTACGTACAACGTCATTTTCTCAGTCTTTCTGTAGTAATGCCTCTTTACGTTGTACTTTTTGTGTTTTGGACTGATTTCCTTTTTCTTGTATAGTTTTCATCCCATTTTTTTTTTGTGGACAGGTATTCATTCGTTGCCGGACTTACTAGTGTTGAATTTCTGGTCTTTTTCTTTTGTTTGAGTAGGCGTTTTATTTTACACTGTTTGTAAAATGCCCCTCCTGCTAGGGCCAAAGCATTGGCCTGCAGTATGGTTAAATAAATAAATATTAATTGTAGCGGAAGGCTACGTCTTTCCGATCTGTGTGGGGGCTCGCCAGCGTGCCAGCAGCAGGCTCCGGATATGCATAACCAGGCCTCAAGTGCCGCCTCATCTCGGTGACCAGAACCGACAGCGCACTTCCTAACCAGAAGAAGATTTGGCAACCCTGGTGTAGTACTTGGCCGCAACCTTCTATGGACAAGCCTATTAACCCTCGGGCCGCAGTCCCCCCGCGGATGCGGAGCAACTGACCAAGGCGGCGGTCAGACCTGTGACGCAGCGGAGGGTGCTAAGAATCTCCGGCTGCGCACAGGCCGCCATTGGAAACTGAACCTGGCAACGTTTAACGCAAGAACCTTATCCAATGAGGCTAGCTTATCAGTGCTGCTGGAGGAATTAGCCGGTATTAAATGGGATGTCATAGGGAGTTAGGAGGATAGAGGAGGCTTATACAGTCCTAAAAGGCGGGCACGCACGGCGTTATCGTGGATTAGCAGACATGCGAGAACTAGGTGTGGGATTTTTCATCAATCAGGATATAGCTGGCAAAATAGAGAAGTTTTATAGTTTTAACGAGAGGGTTGCAGCTATCGCAATTAGAGTTAATCTGAGGTACAAGTTGAAGGTGGTACAGGCCCACGCGTCTACGCCAAGCCATGATGACCGGATCGTTCAAAGCTTTTATGAATTATGTGGAGTCGGCAATGACCAAAGTAAAATCACAGTACACTGTACTGATGGGCGACTTCAATGCAAAGGTAGGCAAGAAGCAGGCTGGAGACCAGGCGGTAGGCTACTGTGGCATAGGTTCTAGAAATAGCAGAGTAGAGTTATTAGTAGAGTTTGCAAATAGAAACAATTTACGGATCATGAATGCCTTCTTCCGCAATAGAGCAAACCGGAAGTGGACGTAGAACCGCCCAAATGGTGACACTAAAAAGGAAATAGACTTCATACTGTGCGCTCACCCTGGCATCGTAGAGGATGTGGAGGTCCTCGGAAAGGTCCGTTGTACCGACCACAGAATGGTAAGGTCTCGTGTTAGCTTAGATTTGATGAGGGAAAGAAGGAAGCTAGTGAAGCGGAAGGCCATTAACGAGTTAACATTAAGAGGGAAGGTAGAGGAATTTAAGAGAGAAAGTAGAGGAATTCAGGATTTCGCTTCAGAACAGATTTTCCGCTCTAGCTCAATAAGACGACCATAACGTTGAAACAATGAACGATAATCTCACAGCTATCGTTACCGAGTGTGCCGCAGAAGTGGGTAGTAGGCTGGATCGACAGGACACCGTCAAGCTATCTCAGGAGACTAAAGATTTGATTAAGAAACGCCAAAGCATGAGAACGTCTAACTCCACAGACAGAACAGAACTAACACAGCTATCGAAGTTAATAAATAAGCGCAAGCAGCCGACATAAGGAAGTTTAACGTGGAGAAAATCGAGCATGCTCTAGAGAACAGAGGTAGCCTCAAAGCAGTCAAGAGAACACCAGGTATAGGTAAAAACCAGATGTATGCTCTAAGAGACAAAGAGGGCAATGTCATTAGAAATATGGATAAAACAGTTAAACTACCCGAAGAGTTCTACACAAATCTATACAATAGCGAATGTAATCATCGAGTTACGGAGAGAGGCAGTAGAGCACAGCAATGCGACATTCCGCCAGTAAAGAAAAAGGAAGTAAAGAGAGCCTTAGGAGTAAGGCAAAGGTGAGAATCAGGTAACAGCTGGTGCGAAACAGGTAACAGCACATTTGCTGAAGGACGGAGGAGAGGTTTTGCTAGGAAAAGTAGCCTCCCTGTGCACACAATGCTTGGAAGGAGCTTGGAAGAACGCTAACGTTATCTTAATTCATTTGAAAGGAGACGTCAAGGACTTGAAGAAGTACAGACCGAACATGCAGCTTACTGTCCGTTGCCTACAAGGTTTGTACTAAGGTAATCGCTAACAGAGTCAGGACAACCTTGGACTTCAATCAACCAAATGATCGGCCAGGCTTTCGTAAAGGGTACTCGGCAATCGACCATATTCACGACATCAATCACGTGATAGAGAAATGCGCAAAATATCACCAATCCCTATATATAGCATTCATTGATTACGAGAAAGCATATAACTGGAAACCTCAGCTGTCATGGAGGCATTGTGGAATCAAGGTGTGGAAGAGTGTTATGTGAACATATTGGAAGATATTTATAACGATTGCAGAGCTACTATAGTCCTCCATAAAGTTAGCAATAAAATTCCAATACGGAAAGGTGTCAGGTAGGAAGACACCATCTCGCCAATGCTATTCACCGCCTCTTTACAGGAGGTATTCCGGGGACTGAAATGGGAACAGTTGGGGATAAGAGTTAATGAAGAATAGCTAAGTAATTTGCAATTCACTGAAGAGATTGCCTTGCTAAGTCACTCACGACATGCACTGCAAATCATGGTCAATGAGTTATACTGGCGAATCACAATAGTGGGGTTAAAAATTAACACGCAGAAAACCAAAGCAATGTTCAAAAGTCTCGCAAGGGAACACCAGTTCACAATTTGTAGCCAGGTGCTGGAAGTAGTAAGAGAATATGTCTACTTCGGGCAGGTAGTGACCGCCGATCCGGATCATGAGAGGGAAATACTATACGAATAAAAATGGGGTGATGCGCTATGGCAGGTTCTATCAGATCATGAATCGCAGTTTACCAATATACCGCCAGAGAAAAGTATACAGCAGCTCTATCTTACCACTATACTCACCTATAGGGCAAGAACGAGGAGGCTAACAAAGAGGTTTAAGAACAACGCAGTGAGCCATGGAAAGAAAAATTATAGGTGTAACGTTAAGAGGTCGGAAGCGGGCGGAGTGGGTGAGAGAACAAACGCGGGTTAATGACATCCTAGCTGAAATCAAGAGAAAGAAATGTGATTGCGCAGGGCATGTAATGCCAAGGCAAAATAACCGCTGGTCCTTAAGGGTAACGGAGTGGATTCCAAGAGATGGCAAACGTGGCAAGATGCGGCAGAAAGTTAGCTGGGCGGATGATATCAACAAGTTTGCGGGGATAAGGTGGCCGCAACTGGCGATGGACAGGGTTAATTGGAGACACATGGGAGACGCCTTTGCCCTGCAGTGGGCGTAGTCAGGCTGACGATTATGATCAAAGGGCCGAAAAAAAGTGACAGAACGGCATTTATACTTCATGCTATGTTAAGATAAAGCATATGAGAAGGACTTCATTTTCGTATAGTTGCAGACCGCTTTTTTTGCTTTCCACACATGCTCCTTTTTTTAATGACTCCTTTCCTTTCCCCCGCTCCTAGAATCCGGCTCCAGCGACGACCCTCTCCTCGCGCGGTGCTTTTCCGCCGCAGATGGGCTGTGCTCCATTCGTCCGCTCTCTTTGTAGTCTCCCACATCATTCTAAGGGAACCACCCTCCGATAGAGCATTCAAACAGTTCAAAAGAGAGCGACGCCCTCCGCCATGGCCGGGCCCAACAATTGATCAGCACTGCTGGCGGGCATCCGCTGATCGCACTGCATCCTCTGGAGGTAGATCAAGTGCAGTAGGCATCGATAGCAGAAGCCGCGACCAGCACACACGTTTTCCTCCTATATGTAGTTTGTTTTCAAACAGTTAAAAGATTTTTGGCAGAGCGCTTTCAGCCGCCTGTTTTGTTTCACCTCAGCTAGAGGATCAGCTCGTGCCGGTGAAAAATTATTGAAACGCGTACCGCGCCCTCACCGCAGCAAAACACACCGCACTACACAGTCAGTCTCTCGCGCAGGGTTTGGGTATCGTCATGTTAATCAAGTTCAATTTGGGCGGTGCAAACAGACCAGCTCTGCTGCCCACTTCATACTGCGCCCTCACCGCAGCACAACACACCGCACTACACTGTCAGTCCCTCGCACTGGGTTTGGGTATCGCCAAGTTAATCAAGTTGAATTTGGGCGGCGCAAACAGACCATCTCTGCTGCGCACTTCATACTGCACCCTCACCGACGCACAACACACCGCACTACACTTTCAGCCTCTCGCACTGGGTTTGGGTATCGTCATGTTAATCAGCTTCAGTTTGGGCGGCGCAGACAGACCAGCTCTGCAACCCACTTCATTCCGTGGCTTCACCACAGCACAACACATCGCACTACACTGTCAGTCTCTCGCGCTGGGTTTGGGTATCGGCATGTTAATCAAGTTCAGTTTGGGCTCCGCAAACAGACAAGCTCTGCCGCCCACTTCATTCTACAAATTCACCACAGCACAAAACACCGCACTATGCAATCAGTCTCTCGCGCTGGGTTTGGGTATGGTCATGTTAATCAAGTTCAGTATGGTGGGCGCAAACAGACCAGGTGTGCTGCCCACTTCATTGATACGCGGGCTCTGATAGGAACATATTCGACCTTTTTATTACTAGAACAAGAGTGCTTTAAACTGCGTTAAACAATAAAAATTTGAAATTTGGCAACCTTACAACTTCAGATACATCCCCGCTTGTTGCGTATTCAAGATTCTAAGCTGTCTGATAATGTCGACATCATGGTGGAATTTAGCCTGTTCGGCCAACCCTGTAAACAGCGTCCTTAAATAGTGATTTCGCATCTTAATACACTAAAGCCAAGGTTTGTAAAATTCTGGTTTTCGGTTAATGGTGACTTTTGCTAAAGACTAAAAATAACGTAAGCCACATTAGTGGTATGGCCAATTTAAAAACTAACGCCCCTTATTAGCGCACAAAGCCTCGAGAGTATTGGTTTGTGCGTCACCTGCCCACCAACAATGCAAAGCAATTGATTTGTTACAGCATATCTAAACTGTTAAACAGCCTAATGCGGCACGATGTTAATCCTATACTATAGCCAAACGGGCGAGTTGGTGGTACATATTGAATGCCAAGTTGGCTACTTTTCTATAAAATGTATTCCTTTCCTTGAATAAAATTTCAGTTGTGAGTCAGCGCTTGTCCTGTGTTTTCTTCTACTTTGTCTGCGTTGTTTGCGCTGTTGGCATTCAACACGATGTTAATGTTAGCTCCTGTATTTAAGTATGCGTGTGCCTCATCGCTTTTCATTTTCCCGCTAAGCACAGAAATGAGAAGCATTAGCTTCCTCAGCATCTCGTTGAAGTACAGGAAAACTCGCTCGTCTCGCATCCACCTTGCGCACCTTGAGTCCCGTCGAGAGTTCGGCAGTGAATGTGGAGATGCGGCACAGCAGCGGGAAGCAGTACACGAACAGCGTGAGGAACGGGGTGAAGGATCGGTACTCCTCCACGTCCTCGACAGGTGGCACCTCCGGCAGCGGCCGCAACGAAACCTGCGGAATCTGAAGAAACGAATCGCCGTTCTTCTCTTCGAATCACTGCTCCTCAAGGGCGGTTGTATACAGGACGATTGACTTGCTTTTCCTATTGCATCGAATATACCCCGTAGCAAAACTTGGCGCGTTACAATAGATGAGGCACATCGACACAAGACTAATAACAATCGCCTTTCCGTGCGTTGATTTGTATTTTTCTTTTGCACCACTTAGCAGAAGCGATCCTCGAATGCTTGATGGGGCGTAGTAATAATTGCAGCTCTGAGTGAGCCACCTTCGTCTCCCACGGCTCTAGCTAATTACTATGTTGCTATAGAGTTAGAGTTGCGCTGGAGAGTTGCACACCATGCGGAGGAGAATAGATGTCTCTCCACAGGCCTGGCACTGCTGTGTAGATATCTGTCTGGCCAAATATTCGTGCACTGTGCGCGGTTGGAGAATGTCCGTGCCTGCAATTTTTTGCATATTGCGGCTTCTCTTGTACTGTGGGCTAAGTGAGAAGGGTCAGATTTCTGGCGACTGAGTCTATGAAATTCGGTCATTTCTTCGTACGTTTGGGGAATGGAGGGTTCGGGGTGAGGCGGTGACGACGCTCGGAATTCGTGGCCTCGAGCTCTCCGGTCGGCCGCCCCGTTACCCGTCAGACCTTCGTCCACCGCCGCTATCTCCGCTATGTGGCTGGATACCGTATTCCTGCGTTCCTTCCGAAACGGGTTGCTAATGTAGCCACCGGATGTTGGACGGCGTGTATCAGAAGCCCCGTGTCTGCTATGTATTTCAATGCAAAAAGTCGCGTCTTTAGCCCTTTTGTTCTCAGTTTCTTGCGTTGCCATTGTGTGTGTGCTGTACAACTAAAGATTAAGCGAGCTGAACACTATAAATGTAAGCATTCTTCGTAAAACAATGCAACTTCAAGCAAACCAAAGCAAACAGGCATGCACGTATCACCCTGCTGCGGCAAAGGCGAACTGACTTTAGGTTCAGCCTGACTTTAGGTTCAGCCTAACTTTAGGTTCAGCGGCTTTTACCGGGAAATCGTACCGAGTGTGAGATTCCTTTCCGCGCGGTTTTCAAATGATTTTCTGTCGACTCTGAAACAGAAGAAACTGTACAGTGCTTTGTGCGATATAGTTTTCCCAGTGCCCTTGTACAAGGCCTTGTACAGTGGAGGGCCAGGCAGAGTTGTTTTAAAGAGGGTTAAAAAATGCAGGCGCCGCCACGAACAAAAACCTTCTTTTTTAAGCTGCATACCAAAACCTTACCGGTTAAAATATTTTGGAGGGAAAATAATTATTTTTACCATGAGAATTTCACCGTTTAATTTCCAGAAAGCCGGAAACAATACACCACGTTTTTCACACTGTTTGGAAGCGGTTTATTTTTGGGATGTATTGCATCGAACCCTACAGAAAGAATTACCACTAGACCCCTATGGCATCCGGTACTTATCTGTAGAAAATAAGGAATGAGTACCGTTTGACCTGAGAATGCTGATAGGCCTCCATTGTATATGGCGCTCCAGAATGGAAGGCTACCGTTGTGACAAAGACGCAAGACCTGCCCGAACTTACTTTCGGGAAAGCATGGACTGGTTTTTGGCCATCCAGGAAGCCCCTGTGGAGCCTCCAGAGTGGTTCTCGAGACTAGAGCCGCTGTGCAATTTGCATGAATTTTAATCTGACGAAGCCAGATCATGCTGGCTGACCACGACAGTGCCATGTGTATGTACATTGCGTTTAGTGAGTTTTGTTGATTGTTTGTTTTGTTGAATGTTGTATGTCAAAGCCAGGCAATAAAGGAAAAAAAAAGCTGGCATGGCGGAGTAGTTAGCATGCTCGCCTCGCATTCAGGAGACCCTGGTTTGATTCTCCAACTCGACCAATTTCCTGCTCAGTTTTATTAATTTGTTTATTTTACTTAGAGCATCACTATACCATCCCTATAACTGGTTGCATGGTCACTAGCCAAAGTAGAATTGGCTCCGTTTAAAGTTCGCGCACTGTGACGTCACGGCCATTTCGACCAATTGAAAAGCGTGACATTTCTGTCGACAGCAACTGCTTACAACGATGAGGCATTGAAGGCTTCCGCCTTAAAACACTACGTTCTTACCTGGTTCTTGTGTTCGGAGCGTAAAGGAGCACTAGTGGAATGACGATGAGGCTAAGGTAAGGCACGGAGTTGGACTAGTTGGTTCTTAAAGTCAGTCATAATAAAACTGCGCAAAGAAGACAGGACAACAAGAAGACGCACAAACAGGAACACACAAAGCGTTTTGTGCGTTCCTATTCGTGCGTATTCTTGCTGTCCTGTCTTCTTCGCGCAGTTTTGTAATGACTGAGGCTTAGGTCGCCTCAAACTGAATTTTTGTGTACAAAGAAAAGGCGAACGATGGCGGAAATCCTGAAACTCGTTCCTCGAACAGCCACTCGCTGCTCCAGTTTGAAGTTTCGAGTTGCAGGCGCCCGACGTCTCGTCTCATCGAAAGCGGGCAGTGCTTATTGCTTTAGGCAGTCATTCACCCTGCAGACGTGCTTGAAACCTAACTCCATGGCACAGCCACGTTTACAGCTGCACTGCACGAGACAAATTGTGGACGAGAAAGACGAACAGAGTACAAGCGTTATTACGAGTCAATTGCACCAAGCATCACGAATAAAATCCCATTCAGGCATAAATTGGTGCACCACGAAACAGTACTTGATACACTCTGTCCAAAAAGCAGTACCATACCTTTGGGAGGGGCTCATGTGAACCAGACACCGCCTGCACCTCACCAGATAGTAGCCTCACCCTCGCTGCAGTTCGGTCGAAACTTAATTCCGCAAAATGGTCACTGCAAGACGGCCGCCTGGAGAAGCTTTCTACCTTTTCTTTCTTAAATTCCTCCCGCATAGATGAAACAACTTGGGCTTAGACCACGGGAATGTGCATAACAATGAAGAGCCGAGTAGGCGACTATAGCGCAACTGCATGACGCAGAGCAAAGCAGACGAGGCTTCATACTTGTGTGTAGCGACGTCCTGTCGCCTGCTACTGTCGTCCCATTGAGAAGCAGTGGACCATTATTTTTGGAATGCCTTTCCCGAAGACCTTGCCGATCTCCCCATGCAGTCCACGGCTCAACAGGTGGGTACTGTCGTCGAAAAAGACGATAAGGGCGAAAAGGCAAAATGACAAGGAGAAAACGAAAACACGGCCATCAGGATATCTGAATCTCATTGAAACCCCCTCAAGATCCTTTCAGCAGATCGGCATAGACTTGCTTGGCACTTTCCCGAAGTCAACATCTGGAAATAAGTGGATCATTGCAGCTGCTGACTACCTGACCTGCTACGCCGAGGCAAAAGCCCGACCGAACGGAACAACAGCAGACGTCGCCAAATTTTTCGTGGAGTAAACTCTTCTGCGACACGGCGCCCCCGATGTGCTCATCACGGACAGCATTCACGGCGGATATGACGCAAGCCATCCTGCGTTACAGCCAAACCAGCCATCGGAGGACAACTGCATACCATCCGTAGACCAACGGACTGACCGAGCGCCTCAACAAAACCATCGCCGATATGCTCGCCATGTATGTCGATGCCGAACACAAGACCTGGGACGTTATCCTGCCTCACATCGTCTTCACATACAACACCGCAGTGCAAGAGACCACCCAGGTGACGCCTGTTAGGCACTTCCATGGCATGGAGGCCACGACCACGCTAGACGCCATGCCGCCCAATGTTACCGAAGAAGATCTTTTATTTATTTATTTATTTATTTATTTATTTATTTATTTATTTATTTATTTATTTATTTATTTATTTATTTATTTATTTGCAGATACTGCAGACCATACATATACATGGCCCAGGCAGGAGGGGCATCCGCGACAAAAACATGAGTACACATATAACAAGCATACAGCTGTTCAGAAACAAATTTCACACAAAAAATTCATAACGAGCGAAGTACAATTAGCAGCGCAAGAATTGACGCTCCAGTTCTTTAACAAAGTCACTGGCTCCGAAAGTGTGCGAAGGCAGGGAATTCCATTCACTGGTAGTCCTGGGAAAAAAACTATCCTTATAGGTATTGGTTCGTGCAAAAATTGGAGCCAAGGAGTGAGGGTGTGTGTGTCGAGTTTTTTCTGGTGCAATGTGGCTTAACACAGTCTGGCATGTTTAACCTCAGCGTACCTGAGACGCAGTTATGCAAAAAAGCGAGCCGACTAATTTTTCGACGGGATTCCAATGTTTCTATACTATGTTGCCGCATCAATAAGGAAGGAGAATCGTGCCTTTTATATTTGCTAAAAATAAACCGGACAGCCTTTCTTTGGACTCGCTCGAGCTGCAATATGTCCTTCTTATTGTGCGGATCCCATACAATGGAGGCATATTCGAGCTTGGCTCTAATGCAGGCATTATAAGCTAATAGCTTAACTTCGACAGGTGCACCTTTAAGTTTCCTCTTTAGGGACCACAGCTTACTAATAGCGGAAGAACAAATG
Source organism: Amblyomma mixtum (assembly GCF_055824585.1). Lineage (NCBI taxonomy): Eukaryota > Metazoa > Arthropoda > Arachnida > Ixodida > Ixodidae > Amblyomma > Amblyomma mixtum. The sequence goes on from NC_143016.1 coordinate 195,094,867, forward strand.
GCGGATATCTGCGGAGACCAAGTTAGTTTATTTGTTAGCGTCACACCAAGATATTTATGCGTGTCTACTTCTGTTATAATATTGTTGTTAAGCAAGTAAGAATAGGTACTGATATTTTTCTTCCTTGTAACTCGCAACAGAACTGTTTTTTGTGCATTTAGTTGCATTCCCCATCGAATGCACCACTCATGAATAGCCTCTAGGTTTGCTTGTAATATTGTATGGTCATTTGGTGCTATGATGTTCTTAAAAAGCACACAATTATCCGCGAACAATCGGATAGCAACGCCACCATGAACGACATCAGACAAATCATTGATGTATCAAAAACAATAGCGGCCCCAAGACGCTGCCTTGGGGGACACCAGAAGTCACAGACAGCGTTTTTGACGAGCAATTCATAATTTCAACAAACTGCTGCCTATCTCTAAGGTACGCGCAAATCCACTGCAAAACGCAGGGAGGAAGACCAATGCATTCCAATTTGTACAGCAACTTTCCATGCGGCACTTTATCGAAGGCCTTCGAGAAGTCTAAAAGCAGCACATCTAGCTGGCCATTCATGTCAAGAGCTTGTGCGAAATCATGAACACTACAAACAAGTTGGGTAACAGTTGACATGTGCTTCCTAAAAGCGTGCTGTTACTGTGATAGAAGGTTGCGGCTTTCTAAGAAATCTCTGATGTAGGTGGCAATGACGTGTTCTAAGAGCTTACAGCACGTACTCGTGATTGAAATGGGGCGGTAATTTGACACAGATAAACGATCACCATTTTTGTAAATGGGAACCACACGTGCTTTCCTCCAGTCATGTGGTATTTCCCCTGTGGCAAGTGATAAGTTGAAGATATCTGTGAAGAATGAAGATAGTTGTTCCGCGTACCGTCGCAGAAAAGAATTCGGTATATCGTCAGGACCAGAAGGTTTTTTAGTATCGAGTTTTAAAAGCATAGCTGTGACCCCTTCCCTAGAAACCACGAGATCATCCGCGCCTGCTGAGTGTGTACTGTGAACCCTGAATTCTTCTGCGGCAGTGAATAGACTCTGGAAGTAACCGTTGAAATGTTCGCCGATTTCAGGGGGATCAGATATTGTTGCATCTCCGATTTTAATTTTCTTAATTTCCTTTTTGCTTTCATTTAGGTGACGCCAGAATTTTCTGGCATCGCTCTTTATGAAGGCAGTAAGACGATGACCAAAGTAATTACTTATAGATTCCCTAACCTTTGCCAATAACTCTTGTCTTAGTTCATGGAAGCGTGTGGTTGTCGTGTTGTGGTGCCTCCTTAGTCGCTTCATCTTACGCTTGGTATGGATAATGTCACGGGTAATCCAGGGAGTGGAGCGTCGGCTACGAAGATTCCTTGAGGGTACATAGTTATTAGACATTTTTAGTATAGAGTTTGCGTTTTTTGCGTACGCAACACGCAAGATGTTTGCGTACGCTAAATTCAAAGCGCGAACAACACCTTTAGGTGAGCGTTTGCGGACCGTTCCACAATGGACGCTAAGTAGACATACAACATCCAGGTTCAGTACCGTTTGGGTAAGTACCTAGCGCCACCACACGTCGAAAAAAAAAATTGAGGTCGTTTTGAGAAGTGCTAAAAATGGCCGTTTCCATGACGACAGTGTACACAACCTGTCGATAGGCTTACGGGCTTGAAAACAGACTGTTCTCAAGAGTACCGGCAAGTTATCGCACATAGCATTGCGTCCCAGTGAAACGACAGAAAGCGAAAGCGAATACCACCATTTATTGCCAATTGAGCGCCGAATAACTCAATGACGAGGTATTTTAGAACCGAAGCGGGCAAACAGGGCGCCGCCATGTTGTCTCCGCAAGCCCCGCAAAGACGCTACGCTATTTCCAGAAAATTGCGTGCGTACGCTAAACGCTAAGCTTCTTTTAGCGTTCTGCGCATGCGCATTCTACATGCGCTATTTTATTGCGTACGCAAAGGTTTTGCGTACGCTATACTAAAACTGTCTATTAACACAAAATTTGATGGCGCCGCAAAACTTTTTCCAGGAAATTTCAACATTATTGACCACGTTGTCAAACTGGATAACGTCGAGGTCGCCGCCTACCTTCAACGCGCAGAAGCAGCCCGAATACTTGATCGATTTCGGATGAAAGAGCAGCAGCGGACCGACGCCAGACGCTACAACCTACGAAGCGGCAACGCGGAATACAAGCCAGGAGAACGAGTCTGGGTTTGGACGCCCATTCGCAGCCGCGGATTGAGTGAAAAGCTTTTGCGCCGCTATTTCATTCCGTACAAGGTTCTTCGTCGGCTGAGTGAACTGGACTATGAAGTCGTCCCTGACAAATGACTGCATCCCAGCGACGCCACGTAAGACCAGAAGTTGCCCATGTCATCCGTCTAAAGCCCTATTATGCGCGCTGAAGCTCGCTGTGTTTGCACCCTTGGTGTTTATTTTTACACAATCCGTTTCAGTTGTTTGTGGCCGCATTATGTACTAACGCATCGGGTCGATGTGAGAGGGTAGTAATGCCGCGAATGTCTGTATTGTTCGTTTGCTCATTCTTCAAAGCTGCCGGCACGCCGCTTTATCGCTTTGTTTGTGATGCAAAATGCGCCTATAGATATATCTCGATTGATCGCATCCAGGCGGAGCCGACTCTACGTTGTTCCAAAGTGTTGTAGTAATTTTCCAAGCTTTATCTCGAGAGTTCGCTATCAGCTTTAAAAGGAGCACGGTCGAGAGCGCCGGGCATTCTGTTCGACGACCGCCGAGCACGCTTGTTGCTACGCCGCCTCCGAGTGATTCAGTTTTTTGCGGGCGCAAGTCAGCCCAAATAAAGAGATCCGTTTCAGTTCAGTTCAGTTCAGTGCATTTATTTCAGTCATGTACAATGGCCGAGGAGAAAGGAAGAAAAGCCGCGCACGCGGCTTGACAAACCTCCCATCTCCCGTAGCGGCTTGGCATGGCAGTGACAGACAGCAGTAAAACAATAACAAGAGAATGCATGAAACAACAAATATGTACAATATCTTCATAACAGATCACCAGAATAGGCACTGTACTGTTACACCCACGCAAATGATAGTTTAATCACAGCACATGGATACTTTGTTTATATTACAGTTGCATATTATTCGTTGTTTTGTAAGAACATATTTCTGACAGCGTTATATGAAACGGAAAGAATGGATAGATTAGTGAAAGTGTTTCTATTAAGGAAAGACGGTAACACATACCTGAGAGTCTGAAAACCGTAATTTGTACGTGGACAAGGTACATACCAATATTTGTAGTGTCTTGTGTTGTGAACAGTGGTATTTTCCCGTAGATTCGCAAGGTCAGAAAAAAATGTGGTGCCACTATGTACCTGAGATTTGTACTGCTGAATTACACGGTACTGATGAATAACCCTTGCATCCATAATGCGGTATTTTGCAAATAGAGTACTCGTATGTGCTAAGTATGTAGCACCCGCAATTGCTCTGACTGCATTTTTTTGTAATGTTAAAACCTTCTGAATATTAGTTTGCGTCGTTGTACCCCAAGCCAAATGACAATATTTAACATGAGAGTCAGAAAGGGCATGGTAAATAACAAGTTTTGTCCTAGTAGGTGTCATGCACTTTAACCTTCTGAGTATGCCGACAACTCGAGCTAGCTTACTCTCCATTTGCTCGATGTGGTAGTCCCATAACATAAATTCATTGAAGTGAACGCCACGTGTTTTTACAACATTAGTTATTTCTATCACATTACCACCCAATGCTAAATCTGTAGGTACAGCCCATTTGACATTTTTAGCTCTAAAAAATATCGCCTTTGTTTTACGTGCGTTTATTAGTGTGGAATTTTTTTCAGACCATGAGTTAAGTTTACCCAACACGCTGTCAGCCTTTTCTACTATATCCTTCTCGTTGGTGCCGGACAGAAATAAAGTAGTTTCGTCAGCGTAAATTACGTATTCTGTTTCGGAGTCAATCTATACTAAATCATTAATATATACATTAAATAATAAGGGACAGCGGATACTTCCTTGAGGCACACCATGCTTTATTTTATTATAAGTAGAGCGATGATTATCTATAGAAACGTACTGATATCGGTCAGTTAAATAGCTGGTGATAAGAGATAGTGCCTTGTTCCGGACACCGTATGCAGAAAGTTTAAGAAGAAGAGTTTCGTGATGAATCCTATCGAAGGCTTTGGAGAAGTCTATGTATATTCCAAGGGTTGTTTGTTTACATTCAATGTTATTTTGGATTATTTCTTTTTGCTTCAGGAGAGCCATTTCAGTAGAGGACTTAGGTCTAAATCCAAACTGTCTTGGAGTTATCACGTTGTATTTTTCAAGAAAATTGGAAAGTTGTAAATGTATTGTTTTTTCCAAGCCCTTAGAAAAAATAGGCAATATAGACACTGGTCTATAATTAGCAAGATCGTTTTCCGAACCACCTTTATAAATAACAACTACTTTTGCTATTTTCATGTCCGAAGGGAAAATGCCGGTAGTCAAAGACAAGTTATAAATATAAGTTAAAATTGGGCAGATAATGTCCAAGACGGACATCACAGGTTTCATTTTCAGTCCAAAAGCATCGTTACTGTTTGTATTGTTCATGCCTTTATATATATTAAGCACCACATTTTTGTCACAACATGTTATAAAAATACTGTTACTTGTATTAGTAATGTAATCCAATGCCAGATTGTTGTGTTCACTATCAACAAGTCCACTGAAATAGCTATTAAACTTATTTGCCAGAGCGAGTCCGCTATAACTAATGCCTTCCATTGTAATACTGTCAATTGTATTTGTAGAGTTAGGGTTCAAGACTTGATTCAACCTATTCCAAACTTTTTGATCGGTCAAACCAGCGAACATGTTAAGGGGATAAGCATTCCTCGCTTTTCTTAAAGTTAAGTTCAGGTTGTTTCGGTACCTCTTGAACGTTGCCCACGATTCTGGACTGCGACTTTGTAAGAATTTCTGATACAGGGAATTTTTCCTCGCAATCATTCGAAGAATATTCGAGGTAATCCAGGGTTTACGAGCTCGTTTTGGTTTCTTTACATCTTTGCACGGAAAACTGTTACGATATATTAGAAGACATTCTCGCTGTTTTTCTGTTCGCCCGACTGTAGTCACCACTACATGACAATATTCTGAATTTTGTTTTTGTCGTGCTAGTGATGACTGTCTATGTCATGGCAGATTCACCCATTCGGACTATGTAAAACTTACCTTGCTTTTCAGTGTAAAACAGCTTGATTAACTGATTTTTTTACGAGCGCTCTAATTATGTGCGACCGTTCATAAGACGATTTGATAGCAATATTCACCGCGGATATCTGGCTGGGCTCTTCTCTCTCTCTTGCAAAGTCTTATGACGTGGAAAATTTTTATTCCGGAAGAGAAATACCTTCGGTCAAGCTGTACTACTGAATAGGCCGGGTGTTTCAGTGAAGGTGAACAAGAATTTTTAAAAATCAGCTTTTTACGCATTAAGGCGGCTTTTGCGGCAGAATACGAACGCTGGCAGACATCAGAAAACAGGTAAATAATGTTAACAACTTAGCGAGATCATAGTTAACTCTCTCTACCATGGACTTCAGTCAACGGAAGATGACGGAACAAGGTAAGCCTCTCCCCCTTCTTTCATTGGCACATGTAGCGTTGATAGGTGATAGTCAATACAAGCACATCCACAATCACTTTCCTCCCGGAGAACATGCACCATACATTAGGTTTCAGAGCGGCGCCAAAACCAATGACATAAGGAAACTGATAGCCGCTGCACCACAGAACATCACGCACTTCGTCATTCACTGCGGGACTAATGACCTGAAACACAGCAGTGCGGAACAGACCATTGAGGCCATGAATACACTGGTACACGAGGTCCATGCCAACAGACCAAACACGAAACTGCACTTGACAACCGTGCTTCCTAGGGTAGTCAACTTGCACCACAGACACATGCCACAATTCCGCCAACTCGCAGCTCACGCACAGGACTCGTTTAAGCTCAACAATTTTTTGCTGGACATGGAACATTACCAAAAAGACGTTGAAATCATCCACCACGCTCAGATCCATCATGACCCCGAGGCACTCCTGGCCAGAGATGGACTTCACCCTAACTTTTTTGGCGTCCAAGTAATGGCAGACAACATAAAGTACCGGCTGAGAAACACATTTAGGCGGACGCTACAGACCACTCATGCTCCCTCTCCCACTCTGGCCAACACTCAACAACAGACCACCCACAAAAGAGACAACACCCCTGAACGAACACAGCCTGCCCCCGCTAGGACCCAGGACACCTCCACACAGTTCACTCCAGAGACTCGCGACGCTGGCACACAGACGGTAACCGTGGATCCCACACCAGCGGAACAGCACGTAGGAATCACACCGAAAGTAGCCACTAAACAACAAAGCGACCACTTCACACAGACACCTAAGCGATTAGTGACGCACACTAGCACCCAGATTGTCACCGACGCGGACCTCGACACCGATACCACCCCCAAACAGAAGTCCCCTAAACATACAACACCCGTCAAGAGGTCCACTCGGCACAAGCGCAGATGACTCACATCTGGCAGCACCAATCGCCCCGAACCCAAAAGACGAAATTTCCTGGTCGCCAGAAAAATAGCCACTAAACAAACTAACTACCGATTCCACCTACACACTTACAAATCCTACTCGCAGAGCAGGACAATACCCAAAGGACTTCGAGTTAATGTTAGGTGCTCCCTCGGTGCGCTCAGGCCTGAACTCCTCGCTCGATGGGAAAAGGTTTCAAATGACGCATCCCTTTCATTCATAGCTATTTTAAAAGAACATTGTCAAGAGCAGTTAAATTCCCTCGATGATCAACTTAGTAAGATAGAACTAAATTCGGGCGAAAGCCAGGCACTAGCAGATTTTGTAGCCAGAAAGGAACGCAAGCTGCGCGATAAACAGCAGCATAAACAAATTAGAGATAAATTTCCGCTAGATACGAATACATCTGGACAGTTTAACAACCGCCCTCCAATTTCGATACAGACAAAAGATGCGTATTTTCCGCCGCAGGACACTGACAGCAACATTGTCGATATTTCCAATTCCCTAAGTGATGGCGACAAACGGATTCTGAAGCATGGCCTTACATTTTGTCCAACTAACAATAATTTTAACGAGTATGAACTTCACAGAGACCTCACAGAATTTGCGCGAAGATTGCGAATTAAGGAATTCTTTGCCGAAAAAGCAAACACCCCAATTACTAACCTAGCTCTTTCCTGTAACACGTGGTCAACACGTGCTCACCCTACTGCAGTAACCAGCCTTAATCCCATCCCTCTCAAAGCCGAAAGCACGTGGACGCCGGAAGCGCAGCAGAGTCCCGAATTAGACTTGTACATTAAATCTGTCTCGAAAGAAATTATAGACCAAACAAAGCAAGCTCGAAAACGCAGAAACGTTACCCCAACGGAACAGGCTACTCTGAACCACTTAGCTTCTAGAACCGATATAGTCATTAAACCTGCAGACAAAGGAGGTAGCATAGTTATCCTGCCAGCCGAAAAATACAAAAAAGAAGCTTTTAGGCAACTTAACAACCCTTGTCATTATAGGAAATTAGATTCAGATCCCACTTCAGAGTTCTGCAAATTGATTCTGAACAAACTGGCAAACTTACTATCAAGAGAACTAATCACGCAGTCCGATTACCACTTCTTAAATCCGCTAAACAAACAGGCAGGACGCTTTTACCTACTTCCCAAAATCCATAAGGTTTCCTCAGAAGACTTGTTTACCGCAGATATCCCCGGCAGACCTATCGTTTCAAACAATAACACGCCCACAGAGAACTTATCAATTTTCCTGAACAACTATCTTGCAGATATTCCCACCCACCTCCCTTCCTTTGTCGAGGATACACCGCACTTTCTCCGCATAATAGAGTCTCTGAATGACGCTTCCATTATCCCAGCAGATAGCATACTTGTCACACTTGACGTCGCCGCTTTGTACACAAATATTCCCATTAATGAAGGTATCGACGCACTCTTAAAAATTCTAACTCAAAGTCCTCACCCGCACGAAACTGAAGTGTACCTCACGCTACTTGAATTGGTACTAACACTCAACTACTTTGAATTCAATTCTTCTTACTACCTTCAAGTATTTGGAACAAGCATGGGCACTCCCTTCGCACCCACCTACGCGAACATTTTTATGGGGCTACTAGAATCTAAACTTCTAAATTCATTTCTAAAAAAACCACTCATATACCTGCGGTACATAGACGATATTTTCATGATATGGGAGCACGGGGCTGAGACCCTGAAGGCATTCGTCACACATTTCAATTCATTCCACCCCAGCATTAAATTCACCTTCAACTCCTCGAAAACGCAAGTCAATTTCCTTGACACCACTGTCCATTTAGAAAATAGCAAGCTCAAAACCACACTTTACAGGAAGCCTACTGACCGACAACAATACTTAGATTTCACTAGCCATCATCCAAGACACTGCAAACAAGGTATATTCGTAGGACAGGCAACGAGACTAAGAAGAATATGTAGCGACGACGATGACTACCTGAAACACCTCCACTCGCTAAAAAACACACTAATCACCAGAAACCATCCACAGACAACCCTTAATAATGCGTTCCAACGAGCAACCACTTTGAAACGAGATGTAGTTCTTAAAAAACGAACAAAAGCTAACAGTCAACGACCTCCTGCACTTATAACGAAATACTCAAACGCGCTTCCAAACATAAACAATATCCTGCGGAAATACCACCCCATTTTAACTGGTAACGACCGTCTCAAGAAAATATTTCCCGACGCACCAAGGGTAACATACAGACGCAACACAAACCTGAGGGACATCCTGGTGCATGCTAGGCTCGGTAAGAAACCACCACCGACAGTAACTTCATGCTCTCGACCCAGATGCAAGACATGCCAACATTTACAAAGGGACACTACGATTAAAAGTACGGCAAGCGATTACAGTTTCGATATAAAGACCAGTTTTGACTGCACATCGTCCAATATTATCTACATGCTCCAGTGCTCCTACTGCCAGAAACAATATATCGGAGAAACCGGACAAACAATGAGTGCCAGATTAAACGGGCACCGGGCTGACACAACACGGAATGAACAGAAGGCAGTGTCGACCCATTTTAATCAACGCCATCACAAATTCGACGAACTCAAATTGTTCATTCTTCAGTCAGGCTTCAAATCGACTAGGGACAGAAAATACAGAGAAGCATTCCTAATCCACAAATTTAAAACACTGCAACCAACAGGGATCAACATGTCCAGAGGAAACCTGGAATCTCTCAGGTACATTCCAGGTTCAGCATAATTTTAAATTAACAAATGTCTTGCACGTGGTCAGACTATTTCCTAGAACCTCACATAAGTATATTGTCGCTCCTTGCAGCCTTCCCAAGTCATATCTTCCACCCCATTTCCGGCCTTGTCACCCTCTTCCTTTGTTCACCTTTTTTTTTTTTTTTTTTTTCTCCTAATCCCCTGCTACCAGTTCTCGGAAACCAAGACACTCCTGTTACCCCCTCTGCCCCCACTTTTTGGCTTTCTCTGAACACGAGCCATTCCCCCCCCCCCCCTGCCTAGTCCTTCCTGGGAAATGCCCCCCTTCCTTTCTCCTTCCAGTGCCAGCCCCCCCCCCTTTTTTTTTTTTTTTTTTTCCCTTGTTATCATGTCCCTGTACCACACTGACTAATCCTTTTATCTGAGTTTTGCAGGTTCACCCAGCGCTTCCCCCCCCCTCCCGTCGCAGCCCCTTCAAAGCCTTTTGTTCATTGCATACCACCCGGATATAGGTTGTTGCACTATTGTAGCCTAGCGAATGATGATTCACCTCCCTCCCCTTCCTGACACGCATCCCCTCCCACACCACTTTCCTTCCCCACCCCCGGGGCCTTCCTCCTCGGAGCGAAGGCCCTATATAATCCCTGCCGATGATGAACGCTTTGCCCAGACGAAGACAAGTCCCCTTGTCGAAACGTTGGCTCTAGCAAACTGAGGTTTTCCCCTCCCTTGTTCATTTTGTGATCTTTGACTATAACAGGCAGACACCGGGTAGTAATTAAAGATTTGTAAGCAGTCGTTAGAACACCTACATAAGTTTTTATAGTTTTGAAAACGCGATTACCTTCGGCGCTCTGAGCCAACGAATTCTGTCGCGATTGTAGCAAAATGCATGCGCTTTCTAACAGCATGCAGGGAAAGCTACCTCTCAACTGCAGGTAACTAATCGAAATAGCGAAATTTGTCGAGCCCTTGTGCCGAGGGTACTACCGTCTTCGAAATTCTAAGCACGGCTATAAATATCCAAATGCAAATGGAGGTTATTTGTAACAGTTAAAAAGTTAATTATCAGAAATTAGTGAAGTGCTACAAGTTAACATAATTCACTTGTTTTTTGATGTCTGCCAACGCAGGCATAAGCCGCGTTAATGCCTCAAAACGCCCATTTATAAAAATTCTGGTTGACCTTAGCTGAAACACCTCGTATATTCTAAAGTGCTCTATACTCACTGTCATGTTGTCGGTCTAATATAAAGAGCGCAATAAAAATTGAAATGCAGGTGTTTGTGGTTTTCATTTAGCTGGCTTCCCGCGTTCAACCAAGACTGGCGTCATGTCCTGGAGTCTAAGAAAAAAAATATAGGGTCATACCAGCAGTCCTTACAAGTGCTGGGAGAGTGTTCTTTTGCTCTCTGTGACGAGTTTATCATATGAAGGTGCTCACAAAAATTTTGTCGCTCACATGCCGTAAGCTAGACCAGCGCTATTACAAGCACGTGGTATTGTGCAAGACACTGTCTGAAATTTTACACAGCCGGGGGTTGATAATCTACGACTCAGAGGTGGCAGTTCTTCGAGGCATTGCCATCTTGTGGTGGACCCAGTTCTTTTGTTCCGCGCATTTGGGCAGAGTTCTCAAACGGAGGGTGCTTTATTTCGTCCAAGCCTTCACTGACGAGTGATGCCGTTTAGCAGGCACGCAGAACTCAGCGACTGGTGCAGTGCCGTACCTCGTGAATACGACACACACACTGCCACGCCATTGTTTGCAGATTTTTCCCGGCCTGCTGTGCTTAAGCACAGCAAGCCAGAACCGCTTTGGCCTGCCTCGTCACGGTACGATCTTTATGCCCGTGGGGCGAAGCGAATTTAAGCGAATGTTCTTTTTCCGCCCTTTTTTGTTTTCTTGGTCAGAAGGCAAAGGTCATTTTTTTTTACACTTAACCACGGTCCGAAAGAGCTGCTGCTGAACCTACTGCTGAAATTTTTTTTGTCTTTACTTGGGTAACAGAACTGGACACTAGTGTCCCTGCTGTTATTGTATGTTCTTTCCAAACGATATCCATCCACACACTAAAATTGAGATCACGAAAGGCATAAAAGGTAGCTACATGGTCTAACACAAAAAAGACAATAGTCCATGAACGTTTCAGAAATGTTTACACATGACGTGAGCACGAACTATTTACAGCAAAAACACACGTGTAGGAAGTTTATTTTGGAACTACCTCTTTCCTCTAAATGTCACTTCTGCAACACAAGCCGCTCCTGAACATTTTTGCGGTTTGATTTGTACAGTTGTTGACTCATATTCATTGTACCCAGTATCATGAGCTTCGCCCTTTCAGGTTTATGTGTTTTGTATTTCAGCCCTGCACTAGAGGTAATGAATACGGGAGTCCGAGCAGCTACGCATGCATTCTTTTAAATAAAAATGCGAAAAATTGAAATTGCGTGGTGGCAGGAAATTTGATTTTGTCGAAATGTGCCTTTTTTGTTTTCAGCAACCACAAGTTTGGCAGATGCAGTATGTTTTTAGACAGGTGTTGCACCGGGAACAAATGATTCACTTCCTCACAGTCCTAAGCAATATAACGCTAATCATTCTCATGATAATTCCCCTGACGCCTGTTTCTCTCCGGTCGTTTTCAATAGCGCTTACGCAGCTGAGGATGAAATTCAGCACGTCTATTTGCGTCCAACGTGATTCACAGGCAACAGTGTACGCAAGTGTCAGGAGCTGTATGGCCGTGCAAACACTACAGCTCCGTGTCATAAACTGGAATCACCCTTGGCTATCATTTTTCATTGATCATCTATTTTTTCTCACAATATCTTGGCCTAAGCAATGTCATTCGCTGAAATGCGTGCTCCTTGCAAAGCGATCTTTTCATGCAGTTCAGTGATGCCTGATCATGTACTCGGATAAGTGTCCGGAGTGTCCAAAACACGCAATGTAGGACACTGAGCAACCAGCAGGATTGGGCGTCTCTGTCGTGCAACGAAGCCGACCAGTAAAGCAGTCGATAAGGTCGAGACTCCCGAGCTGTCTCTGTGTGGAACATGTGTTCTAGATAGATATATGTGGAGCTTTGTGTTCTAATTAAAACCTTCCCCATTTAACTGGAGCTTTGTCCAATATATTTCCTTAGTTGTCTGTCTGGAAGGATCGGTTCCATTTATATAAGAGGAACTGTTTTTAAAGTTCTACTAAGTTCTACTTTGGCAGCTGCAGCGACCGCGTACGGACAGTCCATAACGGAATTCCTTTAACTTAACAAGTTGGTGCTAATTTCATCCGTTCTGATCGACAAACTGCACTGCGCCGTCGCTGTTGCTGCTAAGAGTGTGCTGCCTGTTGCCTGTTCTTGCCAGATAGTGATAGCGAATATATTTCGGGCTCGTTCATGTTTACTCTATATTTAATTATGGAAAACAAATGTGTTATCGGTGAGACGTCTTTCGCCGAAACTTTTGGAGAAAAACAACCGAAGAACATAAAAGAAGCTGTGAAAGTGTTATACGATGTTCTGGCAAAGCTTGACGTGTTCGCAACCGATGTGAAGAGTGAAATAACAGCGGTGCGCGCATCTACCACTCAGATTCATTCAGAACATGAAAGTATGTGAGAGGCAATGGGCTTTATGAATGCTAGTTTCGTGGCGTTCAACAAGGACATCGATGAGTTCCGTCGTGCGGTAGCTGAGGTGAAGGCACAGAATTATCTATGCCAGAGAGAAATCGAGCATCTGAAGAAAGAAATTCTGGAAGCTAAGAAAGAGACAATCGAGCTAAAGCAATAGAGCAGGAGTCAGAACGTAGAGATTGAAGGCATACCGGTGGTAAATGACGAGGATCTCCGCATGTCAGTGAAAAAAATAGCTACCTCTGTGAGAGTTGATGTCTCAGATGATGACATTGATGTTTTACATCGTGTCCGTTCAAAGGATAAGGATTGAACAAATGTTGTGTTGGAGTTTTTCACTCGTGCTGTGCGGGATAGGTTTTTCTCTGCGGCTAGGAAGACAAGAATTAACACTACTGCTCTTGGCTTTGAGGATAGCAACCCGTTGTACATCAACGAACACCTTTGTATCGAAAACAAGATCCTGCTGAGCAAAGCGCGTCAATTACGCAAAGAGAAAAAATGAAAGTTCGCTTGGGTTTCGCAGGGAAAGATCTTGGTGAGAAAAACAGAAACCTCAACTATATTAAGAATCGAGAGCGAGAATGACCTGGCTGGTGTTGTATAGTCTTACTGACTGTACGAACTGTTGCGCTTCTGTTGTGTCATGGCTTTTAGTTTTGATCAATTTGACCAGTTAGCTAAAGATGACGTGTTCTCAGTTTTTCACTGTAATGTGCGTAGTATTCTAAAAAACCTCAACTCGCTGATTGCTTACCTTTCCCAGCATACTTTTCTGTATGACGTGAGCGCTATTAGTGAAGCCTGGCTTAACGATAAAGAATCGCTTTTTATTCCTGGTCACAAACTTTCCTCCCTACCAATGAAGCAAACAAGGGAAGGGGCATGAGGGGCTCGTTGTAAATATGAAAGAAGCCAACAGCCACAGAAACCAAGGGGCACAGGGGATTTTTAATTAATTTATTTATTTTGTGGTGTTGATCAATTTAGAATATTACTGAATATGTTATCGCTTAAAGCTAATTGATTAGAAAAGCAGAAGAAAAAACAACCACATGCCGCCGGTGGGATCCGAACCCACGACCTCCGAATTACGCGTCCGGTGCTCTACCTCTGAGCTACGGCGACGGCTGTCAAATCTGCTGCTTTCGGGGGTATTTATGTTTACAAGTAACCTAACCTTGAGAGTGTTCATCAGCGCCACCCACGTTCATAAGCGGCGGACGTAGAACGTCCTGGGTTACCGCAGGTGTGACGTAGAACGCCATCGAACGGAGAGGGTGGGAGCTGCGTGAGAACCCTCTTATGCTTCCTACGGCGTCAAGGCTGCCAGAACCGAGGCCCTCGCTAAGCAATTAAGCAAACAAGGGAAGGGGCATGAGGGGCTCGTTGTAAATATGAAAGAAGCCAACAGCCACAGAAACCAAGGGGCACAGGGGATTTTTAATTTATTTATTTATTTTGTGGTGTTGATCAATTTAGAATATTACTGAATATGTTATCGCTTAAAGCTAATTGATTAGAAAAGCAGAAGAAAAAACAACCACATGCCGCCGGTGGGATCCGAACCCACGACCTCCGAATTACGCGTCCGGTGCTCTACCTCTGAGCTACGGCGACGGCTGTCAAATCTGCTGCTTTCGGGGGTATTTATGTTTACAAGTAACCTAACCTTGAGAGTGTTCATCAGCGCCACCCACGTTCATAAGCGGCTGACGTAGAACGTCCTGGGTTACCGCAGGTGTGACGTAGAACGCCATCCAAATAATCAATAATAGAAGTGTCGTCGGAGCGAACAAAATCATGGACATAGGCAACAGACAAATTACGGGTACTTTTAACGTGATCAGTAAGACAAGAAAAAAACAACATATGGTGATCCGAAATGCCAGGTTCAACTCTCATTCACCTTTAGAGAACAAATCACTTACAAAAAACAAATCCAACAGAGCATTTTTACGTGTACAGTCACGCACAATTTGGTTAAGGTTTAAGGCTAACATAACGTCCATAATTACATCACTAGAAGCACAGGTCCCGTAAGCTAAACTCTCCCAGTCCAAGCCTGGTAGATTGAAATCACCCGTCAGAATCACATTATTTTCACGCTTGGCTAGCAGGTGGCTAGTCGTGATATTATTCATATGAAGCGGAGACTTAAACGTCTCAGGCGACATCATCATCATCATCATCAGCCTGACTACACCCACTGCAGGGCAAAGGCCTCTCCCATGGTATCACACGCACGAGGCGGTGGTGTTGCCTTCTTTGTAAAGGAGAACATAGTTTATGATGTTCTTTAGGCCCTTACTATCAGCGATTGTACAACTGAGACGGTTTTCATAAAAATTGAGCGTGGCAGAATTGTCTGTGTGGTCTACCGCGCGCCATCATCAGGAAGGCAACAAAGCGAGCACTGGACCTTCCGGTGGCTACCTCCAACGCCAAACTGAAGGCGTTGGGAGTGGTAAACTCCTATCAGGAGTTGCGGGAGGCCCACCTCGTGAACCAATATACGCGGCTATCGCAGACGGTGCCTGGGCGCCGCCTGCTAAACCGCTTACACATCCAACACACATGCATACCAGAGGGGACGGAGAACATCCCGGTGCTGTGGCGCCACATGCTCTTGGTCGCTCCGCTCCCGCGTAACATGGACATGGCTTCACATGAAGGCAGACGACAAGCGCGGGTTCGCACGCTTGAGAGGCAATATGGGTATAAAGAGGGCGTCTATTACGTGGACATCACAGGGCCGTCGCCCGCGGGATTCTTCACGGCTGCCGTAGTCCACCGGGGAATGAATGTCGATGGGCTATCTTTTCGGGCCCCAAATTCAACACGAGCGGAGGAAGTCGCAATAGCTCTCGCTGCCGCCGATCCAAAATCGAAAACGGTTATTACAGACTCTCGCCGGGCCTGTGAACATTATCTTGCAGGCGAAATATCACCTCTGGCCTCGCAAATTCTAAGACGCGCTCTCGCCGATCCAACTCGCACAAAAGTGATCTGGGCTCCTGGCCACCAGGGTCTACGAGGCAATGAGGCCGCTGATGCGGCCGCCCGAGCGCTCACACACCGGGCTCCTCATCCTAGCTCTCATGGCTCAGAAGCTCATAAACCGCTTCTGCGGTTCCGCGAAATCCTAATTTATTATTGCGACAGCCACCGTCTCTACCCGGCACCTGCCAAGGGGCTGAGTAAGGCGGAGGAGCGAACTCTGCGGCGCCTGCAGACAGGAACCCTTCTCTGTCCTGCAATAGCAAAACACTTCGATCCGAATACAGATGGGCGCTGCCCGCACTGTGGAGAGATCTGCGATATCTTTCACATGGTGTGGGCATGTACTCAGAATCCTCACCTTCCCCCCTCCCCCACCCCCACCCGAGAGGCATGGGAGACTGCCCTCCTCAACTGCTCCACACTGGAGTCCCAAAGGGCTCTGGTCAAGCGGGCGCGAGACGGGGCCTCGTCATGCGGTGTCCCGGACTAAGGATACCGACCATGCAGCAGGGTTATTTATTTTTTTTTTAACCCTCAAGCTCTCTTTGATTAAAGTTTTTCACCACCACCACCACCACCCTCCTGGTTCTGCGATGTCGATTTTTCTTGAAAAACTAGAATCAGTGATGGCAGCCTGACATCTAAAAAAAGCAACCGTGTTGTAATTGTAGGAGAGCTTAATGTAGATCTTTCTGGAGAAGCTAATAATTACACTTTACTATTACAGTCATATAATACATGCAATCTTATAAGAAAGCCTACACGTATAAACGCTATAAAGAATAAAACTGACGCCCTTGAACTACTACTACTTTCTTATGGCCCACACATTCTTGTTCTTTCAGAAACTTGGTTGTACGATAAAATAAGTAATGAAGAGATTATTCCCCCTGGCTATCAAATCTTTAGAAGGGATCGTAGTTCAAGGGGCGGGGGTGTTGCAGTAATTGTGAAGTCCTTTTTGCGGGTCATTGTCCGTGACCAAATTCCTGATCATGAGAGTCTGTTTTAAGCATGAAATGCTTTTAGCTCCCGTTGTCGGCAGTGTGGTGACGTCACGCCGAGACCGAGAGCCATCATCCGGGCACTGAAATCCACTCATCCGGGCACTGAAATCCACTCATCCGGGCACTGAATTCCAGTCATCCGGGCACTGAATTCCAGTCATCCGGGCTCTGAAACGAGAACATCCGGGCACCGTACGAGACTTGAGATTTGTTGTTGTTGTTGTTGTTGTTGTTGTGACTGAGAGAAGGATGAAAAGGAAATTGCACGGGCCTGCTACTGGCTCGAGCCAAGCCACCACCGCTGCCACGTGCAGATAGAGGAGAGTGAAAGAGCAGAAGAAAAAGAAAAAAGGAAGGAAAAGACGCGCATCGCAGCAACAACTGCGTCTGCCGGAGCGGACGCTGCTCAAAAACAGATAAGCGGCCGACGCCGCGCTCGCCGAAGCGAGAACAGATACTCCTCCCTCTAAGCCCTCCTACGCGACCGGCATGCAAGCGCCGGTTGGTCTCCAAACGAGACAAAAAATAACTGCTGCCAGTGCCTTCTCAATGTTTATCAAGATATCAGTGGAGCTGTGGGTTTGATAATGCACGGAATTATAATTTCCGATTTCTAATAACGCGTGCAAAAAGCACAGAAATGCCACGTTACACTTCGTTCTCATACGTGATCTCTTAGGGGCTTCGCGCATCGAAGCAAAGCCGCGCAGGCGCACAGGGGCCCGGGGGAGAAGCGCTGCGTTCAAAGGGCAAGACATCGCGCCGAACGGGTGGTGGCGTTCGTCCATTCCTTTACGGTGCGGTTCGGGTGTCCACCGAGATGGCAGAGAATTACTACGCCGTTTCCTTTCCTCAAAAAAACCTTGCGTTCAAATGGCAAGGCATCGCGCTGAACGCTGAACGGGTGGTGGCGTTCCCCCCTTCCTGTACGGTGCGGTTCGGGTGTCCACCGAGATGACATTAGGCCCGTAAACATTTCATGCTTACTCTACTCTCGTTTACGGGAGAGGCAGAGATTTTTTAAATGTGTCGTGTTCGGGTTTGACCTTTTTATTATTTCATTTAATTCATTTCAGAATTTATTTAAGACAACGAAGAGGTTGTCCAGGGTGACGTGGCAAAAGGCATACTTTGCCTGACGAGGCCACGCCACCCGGATGACAGGCGGATGTGCAGTTTACCGCGCTCCTGGCACTGAAATCGCATTTTTTTGACAGCTTGTATGATCACCTGCTAGCCAAGCGTGAAAATAATGTGATTCTGACGGGTGATTTCAATCTACCAGGCTTGGACTGGGAGAGTTCAGCTTACGGGACCTGTGCTTCTAGTGATGTAATTATGGACGTTATGTTAGCCTTAAACCAAAACCAAATTGTGCGTGACTGTACACGTAAAAATGCTCTGTTGGATTTGTTTTTTGTAAGTGATTTGTTCTCTAAAGGTGAAATGAGAGTTGAACCTGGCATTTCGGATCACCATATGTTGTTTTTTTTCTTGTCTTACTGATCACGTTAAAAGTACCCGTAATTTGTCTGTTGCCTATGTCCATGATTTTGATCGCTCCGACGACACTTCTATTATTGATTATTTGGATGATGTGTTGATGTGTACCAACGAAGGTGACACCCATAGCTTATGGGAACGCCTCAAGAAGGGCATTTTATTTTCTACCACAAATTTTGTACCTAGGCGAAAAATTAGAAACCAGCGTCGAAACCCCTGTGTGAGTCGTGATATTATTCATATGAAGCGGAGACTTAAACGTCTTAGGCGACATCATCATCATCATCATCAGCCTGACTACACCCAATGCAGGGCAAAGGCCTCTCCCATGTTTCTCCAATTAACCCTGTCCTTTGCTAGTTGCCGCCACTGTATCCCCGCAAACTTCTTAATCTCATCCGCCCACCTAACTTTCTGCCGTCCCCTGCTTTCCCTTGGAATCCACTCCGTTACCCTTAAGGACCAGCGGTTATCTTGCCTTCGCATTACATGCCTTGCCCAAGCCCACTTCTTCCTCTTGATTTCAACTAGGATGTCATTAACTCGCGTTTGTTCCCTCACCCACTCCGCCCTCTTCCGATCTCTTAACGTTACACCTATCATTTTCCTTTCCATAGCTCGCTGCGTTGTTCTTAACTTAAGCTGAACCCTTTTTGTTAGCTTCCACGTTTCTGCCCCATAGGCGAGTACCGGTAGGATACAGCTGTTATGTACTTTTCTCTTCAGGGATATTGGTAAGCTACCATTCATGACCTGAGAGAACCTGCCATACGCGCTCCACCCCATTCTTATTCTTCTAGTTATTTCCCTCTCATGATCCGGATCTGCGGTCACTACCTTCCCTAAGTAGACATATTCTCTTACTACTTCCAGCACCTCGCTACCAATTGCGAACTGCTGTTCCCTTGCAAGGGTATTGAATTGCAAGGCATGGAATTAGCCGAAGAGTTCTACACAAATCTATACAGTAGCGAATGTAATCATCAAGTTACTGAGGGAGGCAGTCGAGCACAGCAATGGTACATCCCGCCAGTAACGAAGGAGGAAGTAAAGAACGCCTTAGGGGCAATGCAAAGAGGGAAAGCAGCTGGTGGGGATCAGGTAACAGCAGATTTTCTGAAGGACGGAGGAGAGATTGTGCTACAAAAACTAGCCACCCTGTATACGCAATGCCTTGTGACCTCGAGAGTACCAGAAGCTTGGAAGAACGCTAACATTATCTTAATTCATAAGAAAGGAGACGTCAATGACTTGAAGAATTACAGACCGATCAGCTTATTGTCCGTTGCCTACAGGTATTTACTAAGGTAATCGCTAATAGAGTCAGGACAACCTTGGACTTTAGTCAACCAAATGATCAGGCAGGCTTTCGTAAAGGATACTCGACAACCGACCACATTCACACTATCAATCAGGTGATAGAGAAATGCGCAGAATATAACCAACCCCTATATATAGCCTTCATTGATTACGAGAAAGCGTTCGACTCAGTGGAAACCTCAGCTGTCATGCAGGCATTGCGGAATCAGGGTGTGGAAGAGTGCTATGTGAAAATATTGGAAGATATTTATAACGATTGCACAGTTCTCCATAAAGTCAGCAATAAAATTCCAGTACGGAAAGGTGTCAGGCAGGGAGACACGATCTCGCCAATGCTCTTCACTGCCTGCTTACAGGAGGTATTCCGGGGACTGGAATGGGAAGAGTTGGGGATAAGAGTTAATGGAGAATACCTGAGTAATTTGCGATTCGCTGATGACATTGCCTTGCTAAGCCACACAGGACAAGAACTGCAAAGCATGATCAATCAGCTAGACAGGCAGAGTAGAACGGTGGGGCTAAGAATTAACATGCAGAAAACCAAAGTAATGTTCAATAGGCGACATCACTCCTCATCTTCTCAGTATTTGCAGAAATTAAAACATGAATTAGCACAGGCACTGTCTACATCAAAATCCCATTATTTTAAGGTCACCCTTCCTTCATTCATAAAAACAGATCCGCGCAAATTTTGGCGATTTCTTGGTCAACACAAGGAAACCTTCAAAGAAATTAGAACTGAGGATGGGAACCTCGTCACTGATGTGAAGGAAATAGCTGAACTCTTTAACAGGTACGCCGCCGCGGTGGCTCAGCGGTTATGGTGCTCGGCTGCTGACCCAAAAGACGCGGGTTCGATCCCGGCCGCGGCGGCTAGGATTTCTTTGGAGGAGAAATTCTAGAGGCCCGTGTACTGTGCGATGTCAGTGCACGTTAAAGAACCCCAGGTGGTCGAAATTTCCGGAGCCCTCCACTACGGCGTCTCTCATAGCCTTAGTCGCTTTGGGACGTTAAACCCCATAAACCAAACCAAACCATCTTTAACAGGTACTTTCAAAGTGTTTTCGGGAGCCCTTCAGATATGGTTGTTGATGCACCCAAACAATCCATCGATCCTAACGAAGTTCCCGTTATTTCCACAGAAGGGGTTCTCTCTTTGCTGCGAAAAATAAATATTCGGAAGGGCCATGGTCTAGACGACATTCAAAATGCCTTTTTAAAGCGTTACGCGCTCCAGATCTCGGAGCATTTGGCTAAACTATTCACTTTATCTCTACAAACCAGTGAGTTGCCAGAAGATTGGAAGAAGGCTCGTGTTGTGCCGATTCATAAAAAAGGTGACAAGTTACTCGTGACTAATTACCGACCGGTATCAATTATCTCTACGTCCTGTAAGCTTCTAGAGCACATCGTGGCCCACTTTATAATTGACTTTTTAAATGAAAGAAACATTCTGTAACCTTTTCAGCACGGATTCAGGAAGGGAATGTCGACCATCACTCAACTAGTTACAACTATTGATGATTTTCTTAGAGTGCTGGACAACTCGGGACAGATCGATGTTCTTTTTTTGGATATGGCGAAAGCTTTTGATAAGATACCACATTCAAAGCTCCTTTATAAACTGCAGTTACTTGGTATTCCGTTGTATCTTATTGAATGGGTCAGAGCTTACTTAAGCGGTAGAACTCAGTGTGTTGATGTGAATGGTACTCTTTCTGAATCGCTTCCTGTTACTTCCGGTGTTCCTCATGGCAATGTGTTAGGACCTTTGTTGTTTTTAATATATATAAATGATTTAATAGATACCATTCCTCCGTCTGTGTCAATAAGGTTGTTCGCGGATGACTGCGCTGTATATAAAGAAATAACCTCAATTGCAGATCATCAATTGCTTCAAGATTCTTTGCTCAAAATATGTCACTGGTGTGAAGAATGGAACATGGATTTAAACATTGATAAGAGTGCGCTTCTCCGAGTTACTAGAAAAAAAGATGTTAGTAATTACCAATATTGCCTTCACCACAGTCACATCCCAGAGGTCTCACAGTACAAATATCTAGGAATTACTCTTAACAACCGATTAACCTGAGGCACTCATATTTCTGAGATCTGTTCAGCCGCTTTTTCACAGCTTTGTTTCTTGAGACGCAAATTAAAACACACTCCTAGAAGTATTAAGCTTTTGGCTTACAAAACTTTTGTCAGGTCCAAACTTGAGTACTCTTCTGAAATTTGGGACCCGCACACCAAGAAACATATTTATCAACTACAGCTCATCCAAAGGAAGGCAGTACGTTTCATTTTTAATAAATATAGAAGGTCTGACTCCCCAACACAGCTCATGAAAGACAATAGCATTCCGTTGCTTCGTACACGCAGAAAACATAACCGCATTTCTTTCCTCCATAAAATTATCTCAGGCAAGCTTAGCATTTCTCCCACTTCATTCATCAATCACTCCACTGCTCGAAGGACCCGCCATACTAGGGAGCACTCCTTACAGCCTCTTTTCGCTAAAACAAACTCAGTTAAGCACAGTTTCTTCCCTCAAACAATACCAGATTGGAACGCACTCCCTGAATCGATTTTTAACTCTCCTGACGTAGAACAAGCGCTAAAAATATTTTTTCTTCAGTAAAAAGGAAGTGACTCTCCTGTATTCAATTTTAAGCATGTATTTCTCTTTGTCGTTGCTATGTTCATCTTTAAGTTTCATTTTTGCTGTGTGTCACATGAAATGTTTTCACGTGGTGTTGTGATTTGTGTTTTCTCATGCCCCTCCTAATTGGGCCAACGCTGGCCTGCAGTATATTGAAATAAATAAATAAAATAAATAAATAATTCAAGTACATTAATTGACTATGCGCTTAGTAACATCACTTGTAACAGATGGGCTGGAACTTATCTAAAACCAATAGCTGATCGCATACCCGTATTGGTTTTTATTAAAATCCAAGGAAAAGTAAGACCGAAAACTAATGGCCGTGAATCAAAGAAAACGATTGACTGTCGATTGCTCCATGAGCTCCTACAGCAAAAAACTTCTTAGATACCTATAGTGACATAAACAACGAATACACAAACTTCTTCACCATTATTGAGGAAGCAATTTTTAATAGTACCAAATGGAAGGCCTCGAGTAAATATAATACACCCATATGCCCATGGATGACTACGGAAATCTTGGGCGTACTAAAGGAGAACGAAAAATAGCTTGATAAATGGAAACGTATTAAAACTGATACTTATTTAAAGCAATTTAAGCGTTTCAGAAACCTGTCAGTATCACTAGTTCGAGAATGGAAACAATACTATCATTTCTTATTCATAACGCTCATGGTAATACAAATAAAATCTGGAACATCGTAACAGGCGCAGTAGGGCTCCGTTCAGACGAACGTATGCTGCCTGATTTTATTGATCAAACAACATCAGAGAAGTTTAATGCATATTTTGTAAATATTGGACCACAACTAGCGGCCCAACAACCACCAGTTACTGAATCCATGCAGTCAATGAAATCGCTTGTGAATACTTTTTGTTATTGAGGATATTACAGTGGACGAAATAAAAGCAGTAGTTAAACAGTTAAGAACCAGCAAGGCAGCAGGGCTTGGTCAAATTGCGGTAAAGCTGGTTAAGGACAATATAGACATATCAGCAGACCTCTTCCATCCATTCAATCGCTCCCTTGAATGCGAAATTAATCCTTCTGAACTAAAGTTATGTAGTGTAGCAGCCGCGCTCTCTCACTGTGATGAACTGTGGTAGTGAAAGACGACGACGATCTTTAGTTGTGAAGCTCGCTCGCAGCCGGAACGTTTGGCTGAACCTTTGGTGAACGTTGCAGAGCGACCTAGGTTCTGCTGAGTCACAACCCCCATCCTACATTTGGTGGAGGCTGCTGTACGATCCCCCTCTCGTCCTCATCGTGGAGCTCCGTAGCCGCACCTTACCTTCGCCGCCAGTTATGCCTGAAGTCACCAGCCAGACAGCCCCCATCCGTCGGCTACCATCCTCTGTTCTGGCGGGCTCCGGCAGCGAGATCCCAGCGTCTTCAGGGGTGCCGACGACCACGATGTTGACGACTGGTTGGCGACTTACGAGCGCGTCAGCGCCCACAAGTGGGACGATGGCACCAAGCTTGGTAACGTACTATTATATCTCAGCGACGTTTCCAACTTGTGGTTCCGCAACCACGAGGCCGACTTGCCTACCTGGTCGTCCTTTAAAACCAGCTTCTCAGAGGTATTCGACCGCCCAGCTGTGCGCAAACTGCGCGCCGAACAACGCCTCCGCGCTCGCGCTCAGCCCGCCACGGAAACCTTCACCAGTAACATAGAAGATGTTCTAGACCTGTGCAAACGCATCAATCCATCCATGCCGGACGCCGAGAAAATTAGTAACATCTTGAAGGGCATCTTAGACGACGCGTTCCAAATGTTGCTCGCCAGGAATCCACAAACAGTGGTGGATGTCATTCAGCTTTGTCAGAGCTATGACGTCCTCAGGAAGCAGAGGAATTCTACTCGCCCACCTGGCGTGCTCGACGAGACCCTTCCTGCGCCGGCGGTCTGCAGTCTGGTCTCTGACTCGGCCTCCCTGCTTCCCCAGATCAAGGCCTTCATACGGGAAGAGGTGGCCCGCCAACTGCCCCTCCTGCCTGTGTCTGGCGACCATGCGCCAGCCCTCGATCCCGCACTGCGACGCACCATCCAAGAGCAGGTCGCCGACGTTTTGCCCTCTAGCTCTCGGCTTCCGCCTGTGGCTGCCCCCCTCACCTACGCTGAGGTTGCCGCCAGACCCCGACGCCACGACGCCTCAACTCAACTCAACTCAACCATCCGTCGCCCCGCTACCACCTCCGCCGGCACCTATCCGTCGTCGCCTGCCGCCTCGCCGTGCCGTCATGAACCCATGGCGCACCCACGACAACCGCCCCATATGCTACGCCTGTGGCTTGCCGGGCCACGCCGCCGGGCTTTGTCGCCAACACACGCCGAGGTTCAGGGACGAGGCAAGCCCATTCCACTACTACCCTGAGCCTCCTTCGCTACCAGTTCCCTCCGGTACCACTGCGGACTCCTTCCATCATGACCGCTCTTCATATTCTTCACGCCTGTCGCCTTCTCCCCGTCGCCGATCTATCTCTCCCATGCGCCGGCGATCACCCTCTCGTCCGGAGGAAAACTAACAGCCGCAGTTCCGGAGGCAAGAACTGCGACTCCGTCGAACTGCCCAAGTCCTCCGTCTTCACCAGCCAATGTTATCGAAGTATTTGTTGATGGCGTCGCCGTTCTCGCCCTTGTAGACACGGGCGATGCTGTATCCGTTATTAGCGCAGCCCTTTGCCGTAGACTCCGTAAACTGACGACGCCTGTTTCGAACTTTTGCCTCCGCACTGCAAGCTCGCACCGCATTCAACCTCTAGCATCATGTACAGCTCGCCTTGTTATCCGGGATGTTGTGCATATCGCCGAGTTTTTCGTGCTGTCCTCCTGTTCTCATGACGTCATTCTGGGCTGTGACTTTCTAACCCTTCATCATGCGATCATCGACTGTGCCCGTGCCAGCATTGAACTGTCTCCGCTCTACGCTACTTTGCCGTGCGACACCTCTCCCTGCCTCGGTAAAATGCTGGTCGCTGCAGATACTGACATCCTTGCCTTCTCTGCAGCCCTGGTTCCCCTCACTTGCGCCTGCGATCCTGATTCGAC
The DNA here is from genome assembly GCF_055824585.1 of Amblyomma mixtum. NCBI lineage: Eukaryota > Metazoa > Arthropoda > Arachnida > Ixodida > Ixodidae > Amblyomma > Amblyomma mixtum. Next base: position 195,120,414 of record NC_143016.1, read on the forward strand.
TGTTCTCTTTACTCCGACCGATGCTGTTGCCCGTCGCCACTGTTTCCTCCTTCCGTTCGCTCTTCTGACTGTCTGCGATGGCCACAGCGCAATCTATGTCACGAACCCTTTTTTTTTTGTCCATTAACGCTTATCCGCGGCGAATGCCTGGGACATATAGAATCAGTCGATCACGCTCTTCCATACTCCGTCTCTGAAGAACCTGCCCCTCTCCAGATAGATGCCATTGGTTCGCCTCCTGCTGCGCCAAACCAAGACACCGTTTCTGTTTTTCCCGCTCTATCTACGCCAGCCTTTCGCCGCACCAACGTGATCAGCTCGTCGCATTACTTCAACGTTTCCGTACGTCCTTCGACTTCCCGCACAGCTCTCTTGGCCGCACATCCGTCGTCACGCACAGCATTGACACCGGAACGCATGCCCCTTTGCGCCAGCGTCCTTATCGCGTGTCGGCCCCTGAACGCACCGTCATTACCAAGGAATGCAAGAGCGGGGCGGGCTAGTTGGTGCTTCATACTGATCAATTCGCGCTACAAGGAACATACACACGGAAACACAAACGGATGTTCCTTGTAGCGCGAATTGATCAGTACCAAGGAAGTGGCCGACATGCTTCAGCGCGGCGTCATCCAGCCTTCTCACAGCCCCTGGGCCTGTCCCGTTGTCGTGCGGAAGAAGGACGGATCCATCCGCTTTTGCGTTGATTGCCGTCGCCTCAACAAGATTACGCGCGAAAGGATGTGTATCCACTTCCACGTATTGATGATGCCCTCGGCTACCTGCAAGGCGCAGAATTCTTTTCCTCATTGGACCTCCGCTCCGGTTACTGGCAGGTGCCCATGGCTGCTGCTGATTGGCCAAAGACGGCCTTTGTTACGCCCAACGGCCTCTACGAATTTAAAGTCATGCCGTTCGGCTTGTGCAATGCGCCGGCCGCATTCGAGCGCATGATGGACACAGTTCTCAGCGGACTCAAGTGGCACACGTGTCTGTGCTATCTGGACGATATCGTCGTCTTTTCTCGAGACTTTTCGTCCCACCTGGTCCGCCTCGAGCGTGTCCTGCAATGTTTGACCGACGCCGGCCTGCAACTGAATTTGAAGAAATGCCGCTTCGCAGCCCGGCGGCTTACCATCTTGGGCCATGTCGTCTCCAGACAAGGCGTCCTTCCCGATCCTGCAAAACTGCGCGCAGTCGCCGAGTTCCCCCGGCCCACTTCCTTGAAAGAGCTGCGGAGCTTCATCGGGCTGTGCTCATATTTTCGCCGCTTCGTGCGCAATTTCGCTTCCATCCTGTCTCCCCAGACTGATCTGCTTGCCGGCGACGCCAGCCTCTCGTCTTGGACACCAGACTGTGACGCGGCGTTCACCACGCTTCGGCGCCTGCTTGTGTCCCCTCCGATCCTCCGCCATTTCGACCCCAGCCTGCACACTGAAATTCACACTGACGCCAGCGGCGTGGGCCTCGGCGCCGTGCTGGCTCAGCGGAAGCCCGGCTGCGCCGACCATGTTGTTGCGTATGCCAGCCGCACTTTGACAATGGCCGAGCGCAATTATTCCGTGACAGAAAAGGAGTGCTTGGCAATAATTTGGGCCATTGGAAAGTTCCGACCTTACCTATACGGTCGCCCATTCTCTGTCGTTACCGACCACCATGCTCTCTGCTGGCTGTCGTCCCTCAAAGACCCCTCAGGCCGTCTTGCTCGTTGGGCGTTGCGCTTACAAGAATACGACATTGAAGTAATCTATCGATCTGGCCGTAAGCATTCTGATGCCGACGCACTATCGCGGTCCCCTCTACCTCGTGACCTAGACTCCACATCTTCCGCCACCACTGATGCCTCCTCCCTTGATATTGCCGACATGCCGTTTGAACAACAACGGGACCCCTGGATCGCTTCCCTCCTCGCTCTCCTGTCTACACCATCTCAGCGACCTGCGGCCCGCACTCTCCGTCGTCAAGCCCGCCACTTCGCAATACGGGAGGGCCTCCTTTAACGCTGCAACTACCTCCCTGACGGGCGCAAATGGATCCTTGTCATTCATCGGCACCTACGTTCTGACATATGCGCCTCTTTCCACTCCGACCCCCAGTGTGCTCACGCCGGTGTGGTGAAGACCTACACGCGCCTTCGACTCCGCTTCTACTGGCGGGGAATGTACCGTTTCATCCGACAGTACGTTCGCTCCTGCCCGGAATGCCAACGCCACAAAATCCCTTCTCGCCGTTCTATTGCTCCGATGCAGCCCTTGCCCTGCCCCACGCGCCCATTCGACCGCGTTGGCATCGATCTCTACGGGCCCCTTCCCATCACTCCGGCCGGGCACCGCTGGGTCATAGTGGCAGTCGATCACCTTACCCGCTACGTCGAAACGGCATCCTTGCCATCCGCGTCTGCGCCCGACGTTGCGTCTTTCATCCTGCATCATCTCGTTCTACGTCATGGTTCCCCTCAGGAGCTTCTGAGCGACCGCGGCCGTGTCTTCCTCTCAGACACCGTCGAAGCCCTACTTCGCCAATGCCGCATTGTTCACCGCTCTACAACGGCCTACCACCCGCAAACGAACGGCATTACTGAACGTTTCAATCGAACATTGACCGACATGATCGCCAAGTATGTTGCCTCGGACCACTCAAACTGGGACCGCATTCTCCCATTAGTGACATATGCGTACAACACTGCCACACAGAGCACAACTGGCTTCTCTCCGTTCTTTCACCTTTACGGCCGCGAGCCTACCTGTGCCATGGATACCGTGCTTCCGTATCGTCCTGATGTTTCCGAGTCTCTTACCCTTTGTCAAGCAGCGACCTATGCTGAAGAATGCCGCCAGCTTGCCCGCTCTTTTAACACGCAAGATCAGAATCGCCAGAAGTACCTTCGCGCCCCTACCAGTCCGCTTCCGTCCTATACCCCAGACTCGCTCGTGTGGCTTTGGGTTCCCTCAACCAGTCCCGGTCTCTCCACTAAACTCATCTCAAAGTACCACGGCCCGTACCGTGTCGTCTGCCAGTCCTCTCCAGTCAACTACATTATTGAACCGCTTTCGCCGCCTCAAGATGCGCGCCGTCGTGGCCGTGAAACAGTGCACGTTGACCGTCTCAAGCCGTACTACGACCCGCCTACCGTGTGTGCGCCCTAAGTCGGCAGGATGCCTCCTTTTTCGCCGGGAGGTAATTGTAGTGTAGCAGCCGCGCTCTCTCACTGTGATGAACTGTGGTAGTGAAAGACGACGACGATTCTTAGGTGTGAAGCTCGCTCGCAGCCCGAACGTTTGGCTGAACCTTTGGTGAACGTTGCAGAGCGACCTAGGTTCTGCTGAGACACAACCCCCATCCTACAGTTAGCAAAAGTTGTTTCAATTTTTAAAGACGGAGATCGCTCTAATCCGTCAAGTTATGGGCCAATATCAATTATTAGTGTAATCAACACAGTTCTTGAAAAGGTTCTCTGTACGCACATAAATAATTTCCTATCCAAATACAGCATCCTGAGTCTCCACCAACACGGTTTCCGACGTCATAAATCTGCATCTATCGCTGTTCTTGCTCTTACATAAATGCTAAATACAGTTCTCCGCCAGAATAAAATTGCTGTCGTGGTGCATCTCGATATAAAAAAGGCCTTCGACACAGTTCACCACCAGGTATTACTAAGCAAAATTAACAATAACGGGTTGACGGGTAAAATCCTGAACCTAATTCAAAGCTAGCTCAGTGACCGTCAACAGCATACAGTAATAAAAAAAAATTACCTCTCGGTATCAAACTATTTCAAATGGCGTGTCACAAGGTTCAGTTCTTGTGCCCGCATTCTTCTCACGTTACATAAATGATTTTCCTGCATTCTTAAAGTACAGTCAACCATTATTGTATGCCGACGACACCACTCTTGTGTTTACTGGAGAGAATTTGCATGAAATTCAAGATAAAATCTCTGCTGAGTTAGAAAAAGTTTTACGTTGTTCACATCTAATCAATTGACCTTAAATATTATTAAGACGAAGTACACAATTTTTCAGTCCAGAAAAAAACAATTCAATATTGAAGAACAGAATATATCATTACGCGGAACAAAACTACAAGTTGTCGCCCACAAGTATTTAGGTGTATCTTTTGACTCTGACATGGATTGGAAAACTCATATTACACATCTTTGTTCCAAGCTGGAATACAGATGCTTCGTTTTACTTAAGTCTTGTGAATGTTTACAGCACCCCATCGTACGCATTCTTTACGTCTTTATTCAGTCACCTCCGTTACTGCGTTGAGCAATAGGGAAACACCTTTGTCTATGTTCCGTCTACAAAAACGCGCATTAAGAATTACATCGTTTTTAAGGAGCTCTTAATGTATAATGTACCTGTACAATTCTCATCTTCTGCCACTAAATGAACTGTACGAATTCAAAATTGCTCCGATCGTTCACAGGATCATAGTAACTAATGATCCACTCCTCATCACTTTGTTTAAAATTCCGTTACTAAACAGAAGAGCTGCCACGAACCAAAATTTTAATCTACCTCCATGCCAGAACCTGTACGGAAAAAAGCTCGTAGTATTTAACGGCGCTCTTATTTGGAATTTTTTCCCTAAACATAAAACAAACCCCTAATTTTACTCCTGCTTTAAAGAGGTGCTTTTTTCAGAAATATTGTGGATGATAAGTGACTTTACATTCATTTCTTGTATAAAGTGTACATGTTATGAATTATTGTGTTATGGATTGTATTTCTTGTTTCATTTGTTGTGCGCGCTGAATTTATTTCATATCCTATGCTGATTATGGACCTGTTACTAGCCATTGGCTGTGGGTCCATCAATGTTTGTTTGCATTTCGCATGATATGCAATAAATAATGAATGAATGAATGAATTAATGAATGAAAAGTTTCAGTTACTAAGTGAACTTATGTGGAACCTGATTAGAGTGTACGGGCCAGGTGTCACATTCCGTACCACTTCGGGTCCACCTGTTTCACTCACTGCCAACAATATCAGTTAACTAGAAGAACAAATGACCATGAACAGGTCTAATCAGCTTATAGGAGTGGCTCCCCACGCCAGAAAGAAGCCAACCTCCGGAGCAAAGATGGGACGCCAGGGGACCCCTAATTTGCGAGTGACCTGTCCACCGTGCGAATCGGCTCTAAGCTGAACTCCTAAGCTATAACTTCTGCAAATCACACTCCTTCTGGGAAAGGACATGTCACTGCAGCGGCGAGGAGCAGCAAGGGACGCGAACATACCGCATACGCCCCCTTCTTCTGAGCCTCCAAGTAGGCGTAGTCAAGCCTTGCTTGCACATCCAGCGTGTCATCTGCAAGGGGAAAGGAGGCTCAGCGTAAGCAGTGCACTTCTGCTGAGCTCGCAACGACGCTCGTCTTAGATAACTTCGGTGCAGCGTAATTCAGAAAACGTTCTGTTAATCGTGTCGAAGATTTTGCAGGTATATCTTCATGCAGTTCACGCAAAGCTGTAACCCGCCTAATCAATAATACAACACCAAGGCTAGGCAGGAAACTGCCGTACACTCGGCGCTGCTTTTGAGTCCGCGTCCGTATTCTAGAGCGGCATCAAAATGGAATGCACATGTAGCGAGGTTTGGAGGCAGAGGGTAGCATGATGTTACAAAATAACAAGAAAAATTTTAATAACATGCTCGACTCTCAATGTGCGATTATAGTAAGATGTATAATTAAGTAATTTTCAGCGAATTGTTTTATTTTTCCTAATTTATGAGCGTGCGCCACGGCGGTGGCTTTCGATCGAGACGGAACGCTGGAAGAAATTGAATAAAATTCAAATTATTTAGCATTTCTCTCATTACAGAAACAAACGCAAAGGTAAGAACAAAAATCTGCTACAGGAGCCCCTTGACAAGGTTCTTACCCTGTCTCCTGGCAACGGATCTTTCATGCCTACAGTAAAACTGATGCTGTAAATGGAACAATTTCGCAGCAAGAAACATACCTTAAGAACAATGTGATGCAGCAAAAAGAGACAAAAAATACAATGCAATCCAATACAAAGTTTATTAATAGACTGCCTCAGAGATTACTGAAATTAGGACGTACGAATTCAAGACAATAAAAAAAGCAACAGGCAAGGGCAATCGCTGATGACGTGCACTTTCAACGACATGTAAAATCAAATGTACCATCCCTGCCCAAAGATACCAGACCGCGAGGCTGGCCCTCTGTCACCCAACTTCACGCACTTTTAGCGTGAGTTCCCAGACACCCATAGAGCGTGTGGGGGTAGCGGTCTCGTACTCTAATAAGGAGATGCCTTCGACTCAGCGTGGCAAACTCAGCGGAGACCAGCTACAAAGTGACAAGAGGCTTCTGGTCGTCTGGTGCCCAGCTGCTCGCCGGTCGCAAGCCAGAGAATGGGTCGGAGCCAAAGGTTCACAATCAAAGCAAAGTTTATACAGCAATGAGACGATACAGAGGATTGAACATTCACTAGTACAAACACATACAATGTGATTAACAAAACAATGCAACTCGTGCAAAGTTACACTGAAGGAAGAATATAATACAAAAGGGATATTGCGCCTAAAGTGCATTAACACAAGAGAGAGAGGTAAACAAACAAACGCAAATTGTTCACAGGACAGTGCGACAGTCCGACGATCACAGGTCCACATGCCGTCCCGCAGACTGGCGGGCGCTGCTTCGTTGGTCTGTGACTGGGCGAGTGGTGTTTTCCCGGGAGCCAAGCGGGCGCGCTTCAATGAAGCTTAAACGGCAGCTCGAGCTAAACTGACAGCGGTCAACGCCCTTCTTATATAGGCTTGGTCCGCGTCTGTTTGTTCTACGCGCCAGAGTAGGCGCGCACATACACACAGTATCGGCCGTGCAGTCTCCTTTTCCTTCTTGCGCCGGCCGCGCGTCCACAATGGTCAAAAGCCGCGAGTCGCTTCGAGGAGCATCTTGAAGGTTCTGGCTTGGCGCCGCCGCCGATGTGCAAGTGAAGAGGAGGGGGACATGTCTTAGCGCACGCAAGATAACGCCCTCTCCGTCAACATCGCGTAGAAACGACTCCGACATTCTAGAAAAATCGACGTCGTGGCTGACTCATTCCCTCCGGCGAGCAGTGGTGGAGGGGGCAGCCACACATACACAAGGCTAGTAGCTCTCCAGGGGTTTTCTTCTCCCCCGTTTTACGACCCTCGCTGACGAGACACGCCCGCGCGGCGCTGTTTTTGTTTCTTTGTTTCAAAAATGCGCCGAATTTTGTGACACCCTCCCCAGCCGCATGGCGGAGGCACTGCCAGAAGGTCGCAAAAGGTGAGGGATAAACGTGCATCTCACTCCGCACAGGCTCAGTGGACAAGGAGCGCCATAAGTGCCCCAACATGAAAGATCACTTATGGGCACGTTGTGGCCTTCAAAGAAAAATTTTTAAGCCCACTTAGTGGAAGATCGTTCACCACCAACAGTAAGGCGGTCCTCCAGAAAGAGGCGCCAACCAAACTGGCTGCATTACGATCAGAACTTCAACAAAGTGAATCGATAACATGTTTCAAAAAACTAATGTAGAGCAACATGTGTCGTACATGATACGCAGGCACTGTGTGTACCAGCCACGTTCCGTATCGCCCGCTACCGATGACGCAGACACGTGCCTTCTTCGGGGAGCCTGTATAAAAACGAACCGCTACCATCAATAAACATCCATTCTGTTCTGGCATGTCCTGACTGTTAAACTGGTAGGCCTTGGTGGCCCGGAGTCCAGAATAAGTAGCGGAGCATAGGATCTCGGTCCCATGCCGCGTTGGAAAGTTCTCGATAAGCTGTGAGGGAGACCCAATACACCTCGAAATTTCGACAAGGTCCTTGCGAGTCGGTCAGGATATATTGCGCCTGAGGGTTAGAGGCAAGTATGTGGGCATGAGAGTATGAGAGAGTGAGTATGTGGCATGGGAGGTCAAATGTAATGCGGATAATGATTAATACATTGGTCATATTAAGGTTTTTCCCGTTCAGAGGACCTATGATTGCGTGCTGCCACGCGCCTAATTAGTGAAGCTACCTGTTTAGTCTGCCTTTGCAAGAACTGAAGGGTGGCCGTTGCATCAAGAGTGTTGTTAATTAGAATGCCGAGAATCTTCACGTGGTGAGACAAAATTGGCACTGGATTTCCATACATGTGTAGTTCAATGGGGGGGGGGGGGGGCGGTCACTGGGGAGGGGTTCCAGCTGCAATAGTTCCGATTTAGAGAGCAATGGAGGCCTGTGTTTGCTAAATGTGTGGCGGTGATGTCTATGCCAGATTGCAAGATACCTGGTCTGTTCGAACGGATCCGCCTGTTGCCCAGAGGGTTATATCATCTGCGTATATGCCTGTGCGGAGCCCTAGGATAGCAGCAAGGGCCTTTGCCTGCGGCGCTAGGGCAGTGTTAAAGAATAACGGTGATAGGACCGCCCCTTGGGTTCCCCGGTTAGGCATGTGTTGCTGGTGTATGACCGCTGACCCTTGTATGACCCTTGTAGCGGTGCAGGCCGGCCAGTCCGTATAGAAGACGCCATGTTTGCTAGTGCGCTAGAGTACTGCGCCCGAGTTCCCAGGTTTGATACCGGCTACGGCGGCTGCGCTTCGATGAATCCGGGACGCAGAGGCGCCCGTATGCGGTGCGATGTCAGCGCATGCGAAGATCTCCAGATGGTCGACTACTACCTGGTCATTATGGTGCATTAGGGGGCTCAAGGACTTCCCGACTTAGTTGCAGGAGGAGAGCCTGTGCGGATATGTGTGGGCGGAATGCGAACATTGTGCTCGCAGAAACATGTTTGTGTTCATGATATGCACATAATCGATCCTGCACCTTCGTCTCCATTAGTTTGAACACACAGGAGGTAAGAGAGATGGGGCGGAGGTTACCTGTGTCAGTTGGTTTGCCTGCTTTAGAAATAAAGGTTACGTAATGACAGGGTAGTAGTCAGCTTACATCTTGAAGGGGCATTTGGCAATGTAACACACGAGATCAAGCTCACTAACCTAACCCAGACCGACTGTGACCTCAAAACATTCTGATAGATACGCCAATTTCTAACCGATCGTAAATCCTGCATCCGCATCCAAGAAGGAGAGTATGTTCCTTACCTACTTGCACGCAAGGAACCTCCCCAAGTCTTCAGTCTGCCTATGATGCACCTGGCGACCCAGCTGGGTGGTGTCGCCGGCATGCAGCACACCCCATACGCCGATGACATCACCCTGTAGGCCTCGCAGGGCAGCACAGGAGCCATTGAAACCACCCTACAAACAGCGCCAACAAGCGGCGACGATAGTAGACAGCTGCAGCTGCGGTCTTCAATGTTCCCCTCAAAAATAAGAATTTGTAACCTCCGCCCCTCGCAGAAGTGCTCAACTAAAATATCACTTTCTCTTGAGAGTAGTCCCATACGCGAATGTGATCAGATACGGGTACTCAGACTCTGCATCCACAAACGCAGACGGCCAGAAACCACATAGGCCACACTCCGTAAGGTGGGGCCCAGGTGGGCCCTTGGGGTAGTGAATACTTTCCGGGAGCTCCGGGAGGCGCACCTTACAAACCAGTACACGCGCTTGTCGCTAACGGAGTAGGGTGGTGGTGGTGAAAAACATTTTTATCGACCATTAAACTATAACAGAGGTGATTGGGGTAGGGCCCTATTGGCCCCTTCCCCTCAAAATACTAGATGGAGCCCCTATTCCGGGGACCCATTCGCAAGCAACGCCGCCCGCGCCCGTTGAAATAAAGCCTTGTTAGCCTTGAGGGCTTGACAGTCGAGCAGCGCTGTTTCCCGGTCATCTCTGGTGGGGTGTGGGGGGGATACAAGCCCCATCAAAGGATGTATTGAAACGCTTAAACACCCCGGACGCAGTACAGTGTTGGTGAGAATTTTGATAAGGAGGTGCTCATCACCGCGATCCAGTCCCTTAAAAGGGCCTGGGTAACGCCGGTGCTCCTCCTTGTAGTAATCGGTGATGTGTACGAATGTAAGCGCCAGACTGTCTGATTGGGAGTAGGCTTCCAAGGACAGGGAGCCCGGGCAGAGAGTGCGTGGACGGCCTTCGACCTGTTCGTTTCCATGGAGGCCCAGTTGACCGGAGGACAAAGTTAGGTTATGCGGAGTTGAAGCTTCGTATCGGCCGCTAGACTGCAGTATGCGCCGGGCAAATGGGGGAGCACATCCCAACTCACAGTTCCGACAGGCCCCTCGCGAGTCGGTTATTATGCGTTTCGAATTCGGATTATTGAGAGCCAGGGCAATGGCAAATCTCCTCCGCGTGTGTTGCGCTGTATGCTTTGAAAGTGAGCCCGCTAAATATGTTTGTGTTGTGTACGACAGCGGCCGTGTACTACCCCTCGTGGTGTGAGCCGACAACGTCCACGTAATACGCGTGTTGTTGGTGGCCATAGTGTCACGTAGTGGTGACTGCAGTCCGGCGAACAGAAAAACAGCGAGAATGTCTTCGAAACGAAACTCTTTATTTGGGCTGACTTGCGCCAGCAAAGAACTGAATCACTCGGCGGCGGCGTAGCAACTAGCGTGCTGGGCGGTCTTCGAACAGAATGCCCGCCGATGTCGGCCGTGCTCTTTTTAAAGCTGATAGTGAAACTTCGTGATAAAGCTTGGTAAGTTACTAGAACATTCTGGCACATTCTGGCTCTGCCTGGATGCGATCAATCGAGATAATTCTAGGCGCGCATAGCGTCACAAACGAAGCGATAAAGCGCCGTGCCGGCAGCCTTGAAGCATGGAGAAATAAACACAACAAACAAACGCTACAAAGAATCGCGGCATTACTCTCCTCTCAAAGAAGGTTTGGTTTGGTTTGGTTTATGGGGTTTAACGTCCCAAAGCGACTAAGGCTATGAGAGACGCCGTAGTGGAGGGCTCCGGAAATAAAGAGCATCGACTCGACGCTTTAGAACATAATGCGGCTATAAACAATGAAAATGGATTGCGCAAAAATGGATTGCGCAAAATGGATTGCGCAAAACCCCGAATGAGGAAACACAGAGTCCTTTAGCGTGCATGATAGGGCTTTAGGCGAACGACTGGCGGCGTGGCTGGGATGCAGTCATTTGATCAGGGACGACTTCATAGCCCAATTCACCAGGCCGACGAAGAACCTTGTACGGGCCGAAATAGCGGCACAAAAGGTTTTCACTCAATCCTCGGCGGCGAATGGGCGCCCAAACCGAGACTCGGTCAGGTGGCTTGTATTCCGCGTTGCGACTTCGTAGGTTGTAGCGTGCGGCGTCGGTCCGCCGCTGGCCTTTGATCCTTAATCGGGCAAGTCTTCGGGCTTCTTCTGCGCGTTGTAGGTAGGCGGCGACGTCGATTTTATCTCCCTCCGTAACGTTCGGCAGCATGGCGTCCAGCGTGGTCGTGGCCTCTCTGCCATGGACGAGCCTAAAAGGCGTCATCTGGGTGGTCTCCTGCACTGCGGTGTTGTAGGCAAAGACCACGTAAGGCACGATGACGTCCCAGGTCTTGTGTTCGGCATCGACATACATGGCGAGCATATCGGCGATGGCTTTGTTGAGGCACTCGGTTAGTCCGTTGGTCTGTGGGTGGTATGCAGTTGTTCTCCGGTGGCTCGTTTGGCTGTAATGGAGGGTGGCTTGCGTCAGTTCCGGAGTGAATGCTGTTCCTCTGTCAGTGATGAGCACATCGGGGGCGCCGTGTCTCAGAAGAATGTTCTCCACGAAACATTTGGCGACTTCTCCTGCTGTTCCCTTCGGTAGGGCTTTTGCCTCGGCGTAGCGGGTCAGGTAGTCGGTCGCTATAATGATCCACTTATTTTCAGATGTTGATTTCGGGAAAGGGCCAAGAAAGTCCATGCCGATCTGCTGAAAGGGCCTTGAAGGGGGTTCAATGGGGTTCAGAAATCCTGCTGGTCGGCTTGGACGGGTCTTTTGTCGCTGACAATCTCGGAAGGTTTTCACATAATGTGCGACATCGGCAGACAGTCGGGGCCAGTAATACTTGTCTTGAATACGGCGGAGGGTGCGAGAAAACCCGAGATGGCCAGCTGTCGGCTCGTCGTGTGAGGCCTGAAGAACTTCTCCGCGCAGACTTACAGGTACAACAAGGAGGTAGGCTGTCCTGTTCGCTGCAAAGTTTTTCTTCACGAGGACATCGTTCTCTAAACAGAACGAAGACAATCCTCGCTTGAACGAGGCGGGGGTGAAAAAACCTTGCCTTCCAAGTATTCGATGAGGCATTTTATGTCGGGGTCCGAGCGTTGCTGTTGTGCAAAACAGCTGGAGCTGATGGGTCCCAGGAACGCGTCCTCATCGTCGTCCGGCGGCGGTGCATCTACAGGGGCTCATGACAGGCAGTCGGCGTCAGAGTGCTTGCGTCCGCACATGTAAACGACGGTTACATCAAACTCCAGGAGCCGCAGGCTCCATCGAGCGCGGCGGCCGGTGGGGTCTTTCAAAATGGCGAGCCAGCACAGTACGTGGTGATCGCTGACCACTTTGAACGGTCGTCCGTACAGGTAGGGGCGGAATTTGGACGTAGCCCAGATGATGGAAAGGCACTCCTCCTCAACTGTCGAATAATTAGCTTCGGCTTTGGACAAGGAACGGCTAGCGTACGCGATGACCTCCACTCCGTCAATTTTCTGAACGAGGACAGCGCCTGGGGCCACACTACTTGCGTCGGTATGAATTTCAGTCTCGGCGTTTTCATCGAAGTGCGCGAGGATCAGTAGGGACTGTAAACGACGCTGAAGTTCCTTGAAGGCTTTCACTTGCGGCGCTTCCCATTTAAATGGCACGTCTGCCTTTGTCAGGTGGGTCAGTGGCTCGGCGATGCGCGAAAGGCTCTTCACAAATCGTCGGTAGTATACGAGCACAGCCCCAGAAATCTGCGCACTGCTTTACTGTCGGCCGGTGGCGAAAACATTGCGATAGCAGCTGTTTTCTGCGGGTCTGGGCATACATCCTCCTTGCTAACAATGTGGCCCAGAAACAGCAGCTCTTCATAGGCAAAGTGGCACTTCTCTGCTTTCAAGGTTAGCCCAGACGATTTGATTGCGTCTAGTACTGTTCGAAGCCTTCTTAGGTGTTCCTCAAACTTAAAGGCGAAGACAACCACGTCATCTAAATATACCAGACAAATCTGCCACTTCAGGCCTGCCAGCACTGTGTCGATTACTCGCTGAAATGTGGCTGGTGCGGAACAGAGGCCAAACGTCATCACCTTGAACTCGAAGAGGCCATCTGGAGTGATGAATGCGGTCTTCTCGCGATCTCTTTCATCGACCTCAATTCGCCGGTAGCCGCTCTTGAGGTCCATCGATGAGAAATACCTGGCGTTGCAGAGCCGGTCCAGTGTGTCTTCGATGCGAGGGAGGGAGTAGACGTCCTTTTTTGTGATGCTGTTCAGGCGCCGGTAATCAACGCAGAATCGAAGTGCACCGTCTTTCTTTCTCACTAGAACAACAGGTGCCGTCCAGGGGCTCTTGGAAGGCTGAATAACGTAGTCGCGCAGCATTTCTTCCACTTGATCTCTGATGGCTTGTCGTTCTCGCGGCGACACTCAGTAGAGGCTCTGGCGGAGAGGTCGGGCGTGCTGGTCGGTTATAATGCGATGCTTGGCAATCGGCGTTTGTCGGACCTTCAGCGATGACGAAAAGCACTCGCTGTAGCTTCGAAGGAGATTCCGGATCTGGTCTTGTCTCTTCCGGGGCAGGGCTGGGTTTATGTCGAAAGTGGGCGAGTTCTCTTCGTCAGGCGAATCTTGTACGGATGGGTCGGAGAGCGCGAAGAATTCTCGTACATCGGATATTTCGTCGAGGAATGCAATCGTCGTTCCTCTGTTAACGTGCCGGTATTCTTCGCTAAAGTTAGTCAGCAGTACTTCGGCTTGGCCTTTGCGGAAATGTGCGATGCCTCTTGCGATACCGATTCCTCCCGCTCGATAATTGCTTCAGTGTTGTTCGCTTCTGTGGCGCCTACGGTGACGATCACGCTTGAGCGGGGTGGGACACTCACTTGTTCCTCCAGGACACTAAGCGCAGCGTGATGTTCCGGAGTTCTCGTCGACGGGATGCCCTCGTCCGTGGAAAGTGTGATCATCTTGGATCGCAGGTCGATGATCGCTTGGTGCTCATTAAGGAAATCCATGCCCAAGATCACTTCGCGGGAATATTGCCGTATCACTACGAAGGTCTCGGGATAGGTATGTCCCTTGAGAGTAACTCGTGCTGTGCATCGTCCTGATGGCGTAATGAGGTCGCCCCCTGCGGTGCGAATTTGTGGGCCGTCCCAAGCGGTCGTTACTTTCCTCAGCTGCGCAGCGAACGGTCCGTTCATCACCGAATAATCGGCTCCTGTGTCGACTAGAGCGGTGACTTTCCGGCCGTCGATAACGACTTCTAAGTCGGATGTCCTGGCTCTGGAGTTGAACGTCATCCTCGGCATCGGGTCTCGGCTTCGTCGGGTATATGAATCGTGGTTGGGGCGTGTGGTCGAAGCTTTGCTTAATGGCGGCGTCGTTTTGAAGGTGGTTCGCGTCGTGGTCGAGGTTGTCTTTGTATGCGGCGTCGGCGTAGTGGGTGCGGCGTCTTCATACGGCGTGGTCGCTGGAGGATATTCGTCGTTTCCTCGGCAAGCAACCTGACCACCACAGGTTGCTTTGTTCAGTTTCCCCTACGGGGGCTAGGGGGCCTTCAACGGACAGCCGCGGCGTAGCTGCGGCCCGGTGGTGCAAAACGTGCGGTGCACGGTGACGGGGAGCGGGAAAATCGGCTTGACGACACGTACTCCCCTCTGCGCAGGTAGTCGTCGATTTCCCGTGGTCGCTGGCCAGGGAATGGTCGTGGGACGTCGATGGCGGAACCTCGCATGCCGATACGTCTGTACGGGCAGTTTCGAAGTATACGGTCTGTTGGAAAAGTATCCGACTTTATTTTTTTTTACGAACACCTGATGAATTTGAAACAAGCACGCTTGCATCAGCCTACCTTGAACCTTCGTGCGCATGCACAAATTTTTTCTCGCCTGCCGATAGCGTCAGTCGCTGGCACGCAGCGTTTGAGTGAGGCAGTGCGCAGTGCTCCCGTCGGTTTTTTATTGCAAGGAAAACGACCGAGCGACAGGAGCAGCGCTACTGCATCAAATTTTGCCAGAAACTGGGCGACAGCCAAGTGGAAACCATTCGGAATATTCAGACGGCTTTCGGTGACACACAGATTAGGCAGTGGTACAATTGGTTTAAAGACGGCCGCACATCGGTGCTGAGCGAGCCACGCTCCGGTCGGCCATCAACATGCCGAAATGACCAGGTCATTGCCGAAGTGAACGCTGTGGTGACGCGGGACCAGCGTGCGACTATCCGAGAAATTGTGGAAGAGGTGGACATCACCAATTTTTCTGCACATTCCATTATCACCGAAAATTTGGCCATGGAGAGAGTTGCGGCGAAATTCGCGCCGAAGCTGGTCACGGTGCAGCAAAAGCAACTTCGTGTTGAAGTCTCACAGGATATGCTGGATTCCATAAACAGTGACCCCGACTTCATCAACACCATAATCGCTGGTGACGAGTCTTGGGTGTACGGGTACGACCCGGAAACCAAATCCCAGTCGTCACAGTGGAAGCATTCCAAGTCACGAAGACGAAAGAAGGCCCGCCAAGTGCGCAGCAATGTACGAGTGATGCTGACTGCTTTCTTTGACTCCCTCTGTGTGGCACACCACGCGTACGCACCCCACAAAGTAAACATTGACCAAAAGAATACAGGGATGTCCTCCGTCGCCTGCGTGGTGGTGCGCGGCGCAAGAGGCCGAAGTTGAGGTCAATAGGAAATTGGCGCATCCATCACGACAATCCTCCCGCACATTCCTCGCACTAAATTCACACTTTTTTCGCGAAAAACCAGACTGCTGTAGTTCAACAGACTCCTTACTCTCCTGATATGGCCTCCTGTGACTTCTGGCTGTTTCCCAAAATCAAGAGGCCAATCAAAGGAGCGCGATTTCAGACAAGAGAGGACATTATGGCTGCAACGACAGCTGAGCTAAACTCCATTCCGAAAGGGGCCTTTTCGGAATACTTCCAACAATGGCAGCACCACTGGGAGAAGTATGTGGAGTCCCAAGGAGACTACTTTGAAGGTGATTAGGTTTCCAACGCTCCAGTTATGCCAGTTTTTTTTCTTCGGCAAAAGGTCGGATACTTTTCTAACAGACCTCGTATGACCGGCTTCGCCGCAATGGAAGCAGAGTGGGCGGTTGTTGGAAGTCCTCCAGGCGTCGCACTTCCTGGGGCTTAGGCGTCGTTCGTAGGATGCGCGGGCGAGGGCAGGGGAACGGCGTTCGCGAACAGCTGGTTCACGTCGAAGAGGCGGACTTCGGCTGTCGCGTTGGGGCTGAAGACTGTGTAGTGCAGCGGCGTAGGTTAAGGCTGGAGCTTCAGCAGGAGGCGGAGATGACGGGGTGCCCAGCGCACGCTGCACTTCTTCACGTACAATTTCCTCAAGGGTCGCGACTTGAGGCTGGTTGGAAGATGGTAGCAGGCGACGCAGCTCTTCCACTACAGTTTCGCGGATAACATCCGGCAGGTTGCCCCCGAATGCTGTGCCATCCCAGCGGGCAGTCGAGGTCACTTGGGGCTGTCGAGGAAAATGACGGGCTCGTGCTTCCAAGGTTCTCTCAATGGCGGCTGCTTCAGTGGTGAATTCCGCGACCGTCGTCGGCGGGTTGCGTGTCAGACTGCCGAAAAGTACGTCTTTAGCACCACGCATCAAAAGCTCCGCCTTCTTCTCCGTCATGTCAGGATCGACACGTTGAAAAAGGCGCTTCATGTCTTCTACGTACGCGGTCACAGTCTCATTCGGGTGTTGGATGCGTGATTCTAGAAGCAGCTGAGCTCTTTCTTTGCATACGACGCTAGTAAACGTACCCAGCAGCTGCTTCTTGAAGGTCGCCCAGGTCGTGAGAGAAAATTCGTGGTTTTCAAACCACGTTCTGGCAGGGCCGTCCAATGCAAAGTAAACGTTTCGGAACTTAGAGCTGTCGTCCCAGGCGTTCAGTGCTGCCACACGGTCGTACATGTCCATCCAGTCTTCTACATCTTCGTGTGGTTCTCCACGAAACATCGGTGGCTCCCGGGGCTGGCGAAGCACGACAGGCGTTTGCTGTGCACCAGGTTCCATCGTGAGGGGCATAGCAGGGTAGCAGGTCCGCAGCTCTACCAGATGTCACGTAGTGGTGACTACAGTCCGGCGAACAGAAAAACAGCGAGAATGTCTTCGAAACGAAACTCTTTATTTGGGCTGACTTGAGCCCGCAAAGAACTGAATCACTCGGCGGCGGCGTAGCAACTAGCGTGCTCGGCGGTCGTCGAACAGAATGCCCGCCGCTGTCGGCCTTTTTAAAGCTGTTAGCGAATCTTCGAGATAACACTTGGGAAGTTACTAGAACATTTGGCACATTCTGGCTCTGCCTGGATGCGATCAATCGAGATAATTCTAGGCGCGTCTTGCGTCACAAACGAAGCGATAGAGCGGCGTGCCGGCAGCCTTGAAGCATGGAGAAATAAACACAACAAACAAACGCTACAAATATTCGCGGCAATAGTATCGTGCCAACGCTTATGCGTGCGCCTGGCGACGACCGCTGTGGTCTTCTCTCGACATTTTGCGGGGAAGTCACCGAACACGGAGGGCACGTCTACAAGGTTCTGGCACTGTCTCCCTTTCCTCAATGTTGTAGTCGTGCTTGATGTATAGCAGGTCCAATAGGCGCCGACCCGACGAGGTCTTCGCAAAACGCGTGTATTGGTTGACAAACTGGGCTTCTCGAAGGTGCCGCAACGTATTCATCTCGCCTAGGGCCAGAAGCTTCAGTTTGGACGTGGCGACCGTGAGGTTGAGAGCCCGCTTATTATTTTCTGGTGAATTACCTCCAGTTGGTCATCATCGTCTTTGCGCACGTTGAAGTAGGGGATTCTACTTGCAACAAAAGCACGGGCAAGCGGAAGTTCATCCTTGCTCGGTAATGAGCCCCACTTGTTGGAGACCCGGTGGATCATGCGGCACACCTGGTGTCCCACCATGCGAAATTTGGCAAGCGTGGTATCGGCCCTGCGTTGGTAGCGTATCAAGAGGCCAAGGACGCGGATCTCATTGGCCGCCCGGATCGGTCCACAGGGTAGACCGATGCGAAGCGTAGTTGTGTCCCGAGGGAGGGACGTACGTGCAAAAATTTCACATTTACCTGGGGCGCGCTGGAGTCTGCACAGGTCACGCAGTCGTCGACTATGGTTGCCGCTGCTTGCAGTAAGGCTTTCATGTGGCCCAGGTTACCTTGCGTGGCCCGGATTGTAATATCATCTACATAAAGAGCATGATGTATACCGGTCATTGAAGACAATCTGAAGGGAAGACGAAGCACTGCCAAATTGAAGAGGACGGGAGAGAGGACCGCGCCTCGAGATGTTCCAGTCAAGCCGATGGTGTAAGGCCCGTGTGAAGTTCGCTGAGCATTCTTATGCGCCATTCAGTCTCCAGCAAAGGAGTACGGCGCGAGGTAGTTAGTTTGAGATGTGCACCTGTCCCCGTTCGAAGGCTTACCGAATTCGTGGAACCGCAGACGCACTTCGGGGACTCGGTGGCTGCTCTATTTTTGGCGGCGGCACCACCGCCAGAACGCTCGTTCCTTCTCCGTCTTGCCTTCCCACCACAGATATCTTCCCAGCGGGCAGTCTTGTGCAGTGTTCAGTGTTTTAATGCCTGCAGGCGTCATTTTTCTGGCCAGTGAACGTTTTTTTTTTTTTTTTTGTGCCTTCTTGTTTTCCTACGTGTGAGTCATTCGCTCTGCTCATACACATAGCTTGTTGTGAGGAACCAGGAGTACGGTGGCTGATCGAATTGCTCGTTCGAGCTTTGGGTACCGAAAAAAGTAGCCTGCTTTAGCTAGAGTTGCCACTCAGCGCTTTACTCCTCAACGACAGCTTTCTTCTATTTTTTTTTTTTTTTACAAAGAACCTTAAGTGATTGTTCCCGAGGCATACGTGCGTCCCGTATGCACGTGTGCGGAAAAGAAAACGTAAAGGAAGGCAGAGGTTCGGAATGCAGTGAATTCAGTGCTGTTTGTAACTGTGCTCGGTACCCTTCCTTTTACAAGTATTTGGTTAGCCGATATCCTTTCCCTCGTTTTTGATCAGCTGACGGAAACTTTATTCTCCTTTCCCTAACCATGGGTTGGAGAGAGGTGTCGCCTGATTTATAATTGGTTGCTGTCCCCGCCAAGGGCGGATACACAGGGCATAAATCTAAGCGCTCTTGGTTAAGCCGGGAATGAATTCGTCTAATCAATGGTTTAGTCATGCTGTAAGTAGTTTTCGCCTTTCTCGTTTCTTCTTGTTTATTTATGTGTAAGTAAATAATTAACCTTCTTTTCCGGCCGTCGGGTTATGTGAATGTTTGCGAGTCCGAACCATCAATCCATCAAGAAACCCGATTTCATCATCACCAAGTGTTTCCTCACATCGCCACGTGGAGGGTCAACTCAACTCGCGTGTTTCGCATCTTGTATGAGTATATATTGTCTCGTAGTCGTGACTGCAGTCCGGCGAACAGATATTAGTGTGGGCTTAAAAATAAATAAGATAAAAGTGCCCTGAGGAACACAGCGAGAATGTCTTCGAAACGAAACTCTTTATTCGGGCTGACTTGCGCCCGCAAAGAACTGAATCACTCGGAATGCCCGCCGCTGTCGGCCGTGCTCTTTTATTGCGAAGCAATACTACTTTCGCTACCACCTCAGCCCGTGCCGTGCCGCGGCCGCATAGCCACGCTTGACCTTTCGCGTGACCTCGCTGCGTGACGTCATACCATCTGTGTAAAAACGGGGCCCCATCTCACGCCGTCGCCTTGCGCGGCGCATAGCCACGGCCTGGCTCCTGCTCCTCTCACCAGGGACGCTGCGCGCTATGTGACGTCATACCATCTGTCTAAAAACGGGGCCCCATCTCACACCGTCGCCTTGCGCAGCACATAGCCACGGCCGTGGCCTGACTCCCGCTCCTCTCACCAGGGGCGCTGCGCGCTATGTGACGTCATACTATCTGCTCAAAAACGGGGCCCCAACTCACGCCGTTGCCATGCGCGGCGCATAGCCACGGCCGCGGCCTCACTGCGCTCTTCTCGTCAAGCCCATGAGATGCCGCCTCCAGCCTATACGCTTCGGCAGGTTGCAAAGAGAAAGCATCAGCGAGTTACGGAGACAGAAGAAAAACGAAAATAACGGCAGCAGAACCACGTATTGCTTCGCAATTACCAGGCTCAACCAAGCTAAGCCACAGCCAATTTTTTAAAGCTGATATCGAATATTCGAGATAAAGCTTAGGAAGTTACTAGAACCTTTTGGCGCAAACTAGAATCGGCTCCGTCCGGATGCGATCAATCGAGATAAATCTAGGCGCGTCTTGCGTCACAAACGAAGCGATAAAGCGGCGCGTCGGCAGCCTTGAAGCATGAACAAATAAACACAAAAAACGAACGCTACAAAACTTCGCGGCATTACTCCCCTCTCAAAGAAGCATCGACTCGATGCTTTAGAACATAATGCGGCTATAAACAATCAAAAACGGATCGTGCCAAAATAAACACCGAATGTGGAAACACGGCGTCCTCTAGCGTGCATGATAGGGCTTTAAGCGTACGACATGGACTACATATGGTCGTACGCGGCGTCGCTGGGATGCAGTCATTTGGTCAGGAACGACTTCATAGTCCAATTCACCTAGCCAGCGAGGAACCTTGTACGGGCCGCAACAGCGGCGCAAAAGCTTTTCACTCAATCCTCGGCGGCGAATGGGCGTCCAAACCCACACTCGGTCTCCTGGCTTGAATTCCGCATTGCGTCTTCGTAGGTTGTAGCGTCTGGCGTCGGTTGCTGCTGGTCTTTGATCTTTAATCGGGCAAGTCTTCGGGCTTCTTCTGCGCGTTGAAGGTAGGCGGCGACGTCGACGTTATCTTCCTCGGTAACGTTCGGCAGCATGGCGTCCAGCGTGGTCGTGGCCTCCCTGCCATGGACGAACCTAAAAGGAGTCATCTGGTGGTCTCTTGCACTGCGGTATTGTAGGCGAGGACTACGTAAGGCAAGATGACGTCCCAGGTCTTGTGTTCGGCATCGACATACATGGCGAGCATATCGGCGATGGTTTTGTTGAGGCGCTCGGTCAAACCGTCGGTCTACGGGTGGTATGCAGTTGTTCTCCGGTAGCTGGTTTGGCTGTAATGGAGAATGGCTTGCGTCAGTTCCGCCGTGAATGCTGTTCCTCTGTCAGTGATGTGCACATCGGGGGCGCCGTGTCGCAGAAGAATGTTCTCCACGAAAAATTTGGCGACTTCTGCTGCTGTTCCGTTCGGTAGGGCTTTTGCCTCGGCTTAGCGGGTCAGGTAGTCGGAGGCTAAAATGATCCACTTATTTCCAGATGTTGATTTCGGGAAAGGGCCAAGCAAGTCCATGCCGACCTGCTGAAAGGGCCTTCAGGGTGGTTCAATGGGGTTCAGAAATCCTGCTGGTCGGGTTGGAGGGGTCTTTCTTCGCTGACAATCTCGGCAGGTTTTTCACATAATGTGCGACATCGGCAGACAGTCGGGGCCAGTAATACTTGTCTTGAATGCCGCGGAGGGTGCGAGAAAACCTGAGATGTCCAGCTGTTGGCTCGTCGTGTGAGGCCAGAAGAACTTCTCAGCGGAGATTTACAGGTACAACAAGGAGGTAGGCTCTCTTGTTAGCTGCAAAATTGTTGTTCAATCAATCAATCAATCAATCAATCATTTTATTTCCTTAGAAAAGGAGGAGTATGGAACTAAAAGCTCGAACAGCTTGACGAGGTCCCGACCCCTTGTTAGTTGGCATGACAGCAGGATGACGGCCAGTCTTACACAAAAAAAATGAAAAAAATATCACAAAGCAACGGGTAATACAGAATGAAACAAGACGGCAATCAATCGGAGAAGCAACAAAAGGTAATACAGATAAATCAACACGCATAAGCAGCAGTGGTGAACAAAATTAGGCGAATAGGAAGGCATGGTTTAGTCTTGCAAATGAAGAAGTTGACAAAAATGTTTAATGCGACAGTTTCGGTTTCTGGAGGGATCAAAATTTTGTCGGTCTAGTAAGTTTAACAGCGAAGGTAATGTATAAGATAGAGATTGTTCATCATAGGAGGTTCTCGGTGTGTGTACAAACCACATTTCTTTATGTCGGGTCTGACGAATATTTGTGTTTTTTTGGAGTTTTGCCAGATGAATTATGTAATCAATGCCAAACTTTACAAAACCTTTGTAGCACAACATCAACCTGTAATTATAAGAACAAAACACAGGAGGAATTTCATATTTTGGAAAAAGTGGTTTTGTGGAGTATGTATAATGGACATCAGCTACGTAACGTACAGCTCTTTTTTGTAGCAAATGTAGTTTCTGCAAGTTTGTTACGCCAGTTGTGCCCCACACCATGATGCAATACTGCATGACAGATACCACCAGTGCATTGTACAACATTAATTTTACCTTGGTCGGGAGAATGCGACGCAGACGAGCAATGACACCAATGGCAGATGACAATTTTCATTGTAGGTGATCAACATGCTCATTCCAGGTAAGGTGCTTTGAAAAATGCACCCCATGGATGTTAACGGAGTCCACTATCTCTAACTGCTCACTGCCCAGACACAAATTCATATTAGTTGTCAACATCTTACCTCTAGGCGTGTACAAGATTACTTTTGTTTTCATCGGGTTGATTTTTAAGCAGTTTATCGCGGACCAGCGTTCTAAGTCAGACAGTGTCTTATTAGCCTTTATTTCTAAATCTGTTTCCACGTTGCCTGTAATAAAAATGGTTGTGTCATCGGCATACGAAACGAATGTAGCATTATCTGTGCAGCTTGCAATGTCGTTTATGTAAATTAAGAATAAAAGTGGGCCCAAAATGCTTCCTTGTGGCACACCAGTGGTAACTGCCTTCCGTGAAGATATTGCGTTATTGGCATCTACAAACTGTGACCTGTGGGACAGATAAGATGACAAAAGCGAGTGGGCAACTCCACGCACACCATACATTTCTAATTTGTTAAGAAGGATGGAATGATTAATTAAATCAAAAGCCTTAGAGAAGTCTACATATATATGCCTAATGCCATATGCTTACACCTGAACGCGTCTAAAATTATTTCTTTTTGGCTCAGGAGGGCTGTTTCCATAGAGCGATGCTTTCTAAAACCATGTTGAAAGTCTGCAATCAAATGGTGGCGGTTGAAGAATGAGAGTAATCGCTCATGCATTATCTTCTCAATGCCCTTAGAAAATACTGGAACTATTGATATAGGCCGATAATTATTCAGTGCAGTTTTATCACCGCGCTTGAAGACGGGAACAACGCGGGTGATTTGCATCCTCGTAGGAAAGGTACCTGTTGATAATATTATGTTATAAACATGGGCGAGAATAGGGCTTATAATATCGAGCACAAACTTTATAGGGCGAATCTGGATGCCATCGGCATCTAGTGACTTGCTATTGCTTATAGCTCTGATACATGAAAAAACTTCAAGAGAGGTAGTGGGAGCAAGGAAAAAGCGATGCTCCATTCCTGTTTACTGGAAGAAACTGAGCGTAGTTAGTGAGGCTGTGTTCTATGTCCTGTTGCGGTGCTTGAGTAAAAACTTCATTAAATGCGTCTGGTACTGCATCTCCAGAAATTTGCTGCCCATCATGTTTCAATATATCAGGAATAGCTGAGTAGGAGCTAGGCTGTAACAAAGCATTCAATTTGCGCCAAAGTACATCACTTCGCTGGTTAGCAGGGTCACTAAATATTGCTAAAAAATAAGCATCTTTGGCAGCTCTAAGTTTTTTTGTTAAACTGTTTCTGTATTTCTTAAACTTCTTAAGTAAGGCTTCATCCCTAGATTTTACACATTTGGCATATAAAAAATGTTTTTGTTTGATCATGTAAAGAATCTCAGGGGTCAGCCAAGGTTTCCGCCCTTTCGATGGCCTTGTAATTTTTTTGCGTGGAAAGTGTGTATCATATAATGGTTTAAAAATATTAATAAAAGCGGAATATGCAGAGTCACTGTCTTGTGCGCAATAAAGGCTATCCCAAGTTTGCTGAGCAATGGCGTGGCGAAAAGCCTCCAGATTTGATGGCGTGATTGACTGAACATAAACTGGTTCCTTAGTTTTCTGAATCAAATGATTGATCTTACTTACTAGTAGAATGATGCCTAGATGGTCACTGATATCAGTGTACAGAACGTCGGCCTTTAACGAATGAATATTTATATTTGATATCAATACATCCAATAAGGAGGCACTGTCAACAGTCACGCGTGTTGCTGCAGAAATTGTATTCGAAAAACCGCAAGTTGTAATTAGAGTCTGGAAATCCTTTTGCAGCGGAGAAGATGACAGCATGTTTATATTGACGTCACCTCCTAAAACTAGATTCATTTTTTCTTCTGTTGCATAACTAAAAAGCTTTTCAACGAAAGCAAGAAAGCGGGTGGCATCACCTGATGGTGGTCTGTACACAACAGAGAACAAGTTTGTACGGTTTTATAGTGTTAATACCTCATAATCGGAAGTTATAGCGGTGAAATCGTCGACTGGTTCAGCAACAATATCATCTTTGAGCAAAAGCGCTACACCGCCCCGTCGCTTATCATGTCGACTACAGAAGAACGACTGATAACCAGAAAGCCGGAACAATTGTGATGTAGGCTTTAACCAAGTTTCGGTTAACATTATGACTGTAATCGGTATCCTAAAGCTATGTATTAACATGGTCAGTTCATTTGTCTTATGTGCAAGCGATCGAACATTTTGATGAAAAAATGTCATTGCTGGTTTTTTATCTGATATACAATCTGATATAAAATCTGATATTTATCTGATATAACGATGACATCGCTCTGTAAACAGAACGAACAAAATCCTCGCTTGAACGAGGCGGGGGTGAAGAAACCTTGCCTTCCAAGTATTCGATGAGGAATTTATGTCGGGGTCCACGCGTTGCTGTTGTGCAAAAGAGCTGGAGCTGATGGGTCCCAGGAAGGCGTCCTCATCGTCGTCCGGCGGTGGTGCATCTACAGGGGCTCGTGACAGGCAGTCGGCGTCAGAGTGCTTGCGTCCGGACTTGTAAACGACGGTTACATCAAACTCCTGGAGCCGTAGGCTCCATCGAGCGAGGCGGCCGGACGGGTCCTTCAAACTTGCGAGCCAGCACACTGCGTGGTGATCGCTGACCACCTTGAACGGTCGTCCGTACAGGTAGAGGCGGAATTTCGACGTAGCCCAGATGATGGCAAGGCACTCCTTCTCAGTTGTCGAATAGTTAGCTTCGGCTTTGGACAGGGAACGGCGAGCGTACGCGATTACCTTCTCCACTCCGTCAATTTTCTGAACGAAAACAGCGCCTAGGCGCACACTACTTGCATCAGTATGAATTTCAGTCTCGGCGTTTTCATCAATGTGCGCGAGGATCGGTGTGAACTGTAAACGGCGCTGAAGTTCCTTGAAGGCTTTCACTTGCGGCGCTTCCCATTTAAATGGCACGTCTGCCTTTGTCAGGTGGGTCAGTGGCTCGGCGATGCGCGAAAAGTTCTTCACAAATCGTCGGTAGTATACGAGCACAGCCCCAGAAATCTGCGCACCGCTTTCTTGTCGGCCGGTGGCGAAAACATTGCGATAGCAGCTGTTTTCTGTGGGTCTGGGCATACATCCTCCTTGCTAACAATGTGGCCTAGAAACAGTAGCTCTTCATAGGCAAAGTGGCACCTTCTATGCTTTCAAGGTTAGCCCGGACGATTTAATTGCGTCTAGTACTGTTCAAAGCCTTTTTAGGTGTTCCTCAAAGTTCGAAGCGAAGACAACGACGTAATCTAAATATACCAGACAAATCTGCCACTTCATGCCTGTCAGCACTGTATCCATTACTCGCTGAAATGTGGCTGGTGCGGAACAGAGACCAAATGGCATCACCTTGAACTCGAAGAGGCCACCTGGAGTGTTGAATGCGGTCTTCTCGCGATCTCTTTCATCGACCTCAATTTGCCAGTAGCCGCTCTTGAGGTCCATCGATGAGAAATACCTGGCCTGGCAGAGCCGTTCCAGGGTGTCGTCGATGCGAGGGAAG
Organism: Amblyomma mixtum; assembly: GCF_055824585.1. Taxonomy (NCBI): domain Eukaryota; kingdom Metazoa; phylum Arthropoda; class Arachnida; order Ixodida; family Ixodidae; genus Amblyomma; species Amblyomma mixtum. The sequence continues at coordinate 195,146,591 of NC_143016.1, forward strand.
GGGTAGACGTCCTTTTTTTTTTATGTTGTTCAAGCGCCGGTAATCAAGGCAGAATCGAAGTGCACCGTCTTTTTCCTCACTAGAACAGCAGGTGCCGCCCAGGGGCTGCTTGAAGGCTGGATAACGTCGTCGCGCAGCATTTCTTCCACTTGGTCCCGGATGGCTTGTAGTTCTCGCGGCGACACTCGGTAGGGGCTCTGGCAGAGAGGTCGGGCGTGCTGGTCGGTTATAATGCGATGCTCGGCAATCGGCGTCTGTCGGACCTTCGGCGATGACGAGAAGCACTTGCTGATAGCTGCCCTCTTGGAACAGTGGACACTTCAATCCTGCTTTAAGCTACGTGGCGGTAGTGAGAGAAAGCCGACTGCGCTCGGAGCGAGCGGACTCATCTTATATGCGGTCCGCGATTTTCCGGCAATTTCGCCAGTTTCCTGCTATTTACAGCCACCAATTTTTCACAAGACGGCCCGCCACCCATCCGATGTCACCTGTGGTACTTTTAACCAGCTTCAAGGGTTCCTTCAACTTTGCGGCCGATTTGCGGCCACTACCCGACCGGAGGAGCTAAGCCTAACGGCTCAGCACGCCTAGTGCGTGCTCTGCACCCAGCAGCGGCGACTACGCCCGCTTCGCCTCGACCACGCTTCGCTGCATTTGAATATGCAGTACACAGTCACAGCACTGACGTTACCTGCGCGGAGCTGGCCGATGGCACTTGGTCGGCGCTCGAAATGAACACTAAAGACGCCCGCCGCCGCCGGCCACCACCCAAACGGCCTCAACCACCTCCGCCCACTATAAGACGACCACTTCCTCGCATGCCTACAGAGGACTACAAGATCGTCTTCCGACCGCAAGGTACCGTCGACCTCAACACAGTCGACCCGGCCAAATTGGCGATGGCCATTTACAACACCGCCGAGTCGACGGCCGCCTTGCGATCACCGTCGATAAAGTCTGCATCCACCCAACAAACAACACTGTCACGATCAGCACACCGGACAAAGACCGGGCGTTCATGTATGTTAAAGTACAAGCTTTAACCATTGACTCCAACGCCATGCTGGAAGCCACGTACGCCCCAGCCCCCAATGACTCCGTGAGAGGAATCATCTACAGAGCCTACAGTCATGAGACCGACGGTGAGATCCTCGCTGAGCTCGAAGCTCGAAACCCCGATCTCCCCGTCGTCGCCGCACGCCTCATGGGCCGCACACGCCATTTCGTGGTGACTATCGCTAATACCAAGCTACCCCGCTATGTGAGGTATCTCGGCTTCACTATTGAGGTGTTTCCCTACAAAAGCCGCCCGGAGGCATGCTTCAACTGCCGGAAGCTAGGCCACAGGGCGGATGTGTGCCCCCACCCACGACAACCAAACTGCCGACGCTGTGGCACAGCACATGAGCCTCCTCCAGCTGGCCAACCGCCCACGTGCCAAGCCTCATGTATCGTCTGCAAAGGCGCCCACCCTACAGGCAGCAGAAGCTGCAGATACCGCTTCACGTCCTCCACCCGGCCCAAGTCTTCCCCATCGGTCACTGACACCGATACCGGCTCCAACTCGACAAACCCCGGACGCCAGTCCCGGTCCCAAGATCGCAACCACGGCGACCACAACCTACTACGGGGCGGCTCCTTCCCCCCGCTCGGCAGCGACAGCCCTTCCAGCCGCACTCGCAGCAGTTACACATCCGCCTAACGAAGCTCTCGGGACAACTCTCAAGCCAGGCCGGCATGATAAAGGCCACATGTTACAGGTATCACGCTGGACAGGGCCCATACAAAAGAGCGCATGCGCGACTGATACAATACACTCACGAATCCTCCGAAATCCGCAACCCCCCTGAAATCGACAACCCCTCCTAACTACCCAGCACCCATTATTGTCGCCACATCGGAGAGTGCAACCGCGCGCTCACGTGCAGGCGGCATTCTTAAATCACCCGTCGCAAGCGCCCCGAACCCTACGGGAAACGCGATGGCTAGCTCCCCCATCACAGTTTGGCAATGGAACTACAGGGGCTTCAAGGCGAAGCGGCGAGCCTAGGAGCACATCCTGCAGGCCCAGCCGCACACACCCTCATCATCGCACTTCAGGAAACCTACATGGACACAAAACTTACCAGCTACGCCGCATATAACCCACAAACGACACCAGACCATCGGTCAAAGACCGCCATCCTGGTCCACCGAAATTTATCCGCCAATCATATAGACCTCATTTACCCCGAGGTTCCGCACACTTTCGTGCAGGTCCTAACGAACAGCCGCTCACAAGTCCCGCTCCACATCCTCAACGTCTACAGCCCCCCTAGCGACAAAAGCACACGAGTGGCAACCGTCGTTCGTAAGGCCTGCGCGACTGCACAAACAGGGATGCTACTCATCTTAAGTGACTTCAACGCGCCGCATACCGAGTGGGGGTTACCCCCGCAAAGCATGCGGTCGTAAGGGAGCCAAAGAGTGGGAGACATCCCAAACACTGTGCCTGACACTACTCCTAGACCCCGACAAACCTACTCGCATTAGAAACAGTGTCACACAGGACAGCTGCCCCGATCTCACATTCGCCCACAACATCTCAGACGCACGCTGGAAAAACCTCGCCATGAACATCGGTAGCAACCACTACGTTCTCAGCTAAGCCTTCACAGCTACACACAGCAAAGCCCCCAACCGAACAATCAAGGACACTAACTGGGACGCCTTCAGATACGTGCGCGCCAAACGCACTTCGGCCCCCCTAGACGACCTGGACGCATGGACAAGCTCACTGCTCGAAAACACCGCCAATGCCACCTCCACGACTACCCAGGACGAAGATGGCCCCTCTCCCGACGCCAAACCCGACGCCAAACTCATAGACATGTGGGAGGCCTAGCGCAGTCTTCATGCTGGCTGGCTCCGCCAAAAATACAATCGACCCCTCAAGCTCCGTCTCGTTCGCCTCGAGCGACAGATAAAAGCTTACTCCATCAAACTGAGTCAGAAGCAACGGCATCAAACGTGCGACCGTCTTAACGGCCAGTTGGGATGCAAAAACTAGTGGTTCTTGCTCAGACATCTACTGGACCCAACTCACACCAAATCCACATCTCACAAGAACCTCACCCGTGTCAAATGCGCTTTTCAGAGAACAAATGAGGAACTCCTCGCTACCCTAAAAGACAAATACATCAATACTTCCACTCAAATCCCCATTCCTTCAGGATACACAGGTGCTAAGAACACCAACATGCACTCCGACATCACGGCAGGAGAATTCCACGCCGCCCTCAACCAGATTAAAACTACCGCGGCCGCCGGCGATGATGACAAAACCAACAAGATGCTTCGTAACCGCGACGATCAGTCCGTCGAGGCACTCACGGACCTCTTAAACCAACACTGGCATAAGGGTCGCCTTCCAGACACTGGCAAAGTGATTTTCATACCTAAGCCAGGCAAACGACTCGAGCTGGGCAACCTCCGGCCCATCTCGCTCACGTCCTGCCTGGGAAAGGTCATAGAACACGTCATACTCAATAGACTCCACATTCACGTAGACCAAGAGGACCTCCCCCCCCCCCCCCCCCCTATGATCGGCTTCAGGACCGGCCTCTCCACTCAAAACATTATGTGGCAAATCCAACACGACATCCTCGATCCGAGACCCATCCGAGCTACACAAACCATCCTAAGCCTATATATCAGAAAGGCTTTCGACAACGTGTCACATGCTTCCATCCTGGCAAACCTCTCACAAATGAATATAGGCACTCGCACTTACAACTACATAGCCGACTTTCTTCATAACCGTACAACAGAACTTCACATTGCAGACCTCCAAAGCGACAATATCACCCTAGGCACTCGAGGAACACCACAAGGAGCAGTCCTATCTCTATTCCTTTTCAACACTACAATGAGAGACCTCCCTTCATTCCTGGAAGACATACCTCACCTTAAACACTCAATATAGCACCCGCCGCAGAAGTATGAAGGAGGATGGCCTCTGTCGGCTCACGCAAGCTTTCCTCATTAGCAGGATAGTCTACTCCTACCCCAACTATCACCTCCGCCGGAAGGACGAGGAAGCTGTGAACAGCATTATACGTTCAGCGTACAAAGCGGCACTGGGGCTACCCCCCGTACACCAGCACACAGCATCTCCTCCAACTCCGCATCTACAACACGCTCACAGAACTCATAGAAACACACAAGACCACCCAAATCTACCGCTTCTCCCGCACTAAACACGGGCGGCAAAACATGAACGTCTCAACATCAACGCCATAGGCGACGTCCACCCCACGACGCCCATTCCGATAAAGGTCCATAGCCGCCTAGTTATAAAGCCAATCCCCAAAAACATGCCACCTGGCCGCCATGATACGCGCCGTCAGCTGAAAGCCCAATCACTAGATGCCACATACCTTGGCGACGAACACGCAATATACGTGGACGCTGCACGGCAAAGTGCAAACACATACGTGGCTTGCGCAACCACGCCACAATCGACTCCCGTCACCGCCGCCGCAGTCGGAGCCCACTCTCCCACAGCGGCAGAAGAAACCATGAAGAAACCGCCTGTGGTGGTGGCGCTGCTGCAGTGGCCGGCCTAAAGCCCCTCGAGGGGCTTTAGACCGCCTGTGGTGGTTTCTTCATGGTTTCTTCTGCCGCTGTGGGAGAGTGGGCTCCGAGTCCGACTGTGGCGGCGGTGCACCCCTCGAGGGGCTTTAGGCCGGCGCGGCGAAGATGACGACGGTGTGGTGTGCGCGTGGAGTGTTGGGGAGACTTGGCGGTGTTCGAACGCCGCGGCTGTGGCTGCGTTGGCTGCGGGAGACCCGTGTGTGCGTGTGTGCTGTGCCGCAGTAATGTGACGGCTTCGGGCCGCCATCTCGCCAGTGCCAGTATTGGGGAGCTGCAACGTCGCAACGACTTCGCTTCGCCGCCGTCGCGGCCACCGCTTCGCTTGGGCACCACCGACCTGTGTCACCAGGCAAACCAACGCTCCGGACCAGCGACTATACCGTGTTCTCGGAACCCACTTCGAACCGTGAGTGGCACGGTACATTTGTGGCCGCGCTGACATTAGGCCATTGACTAGAACGCCGCCGGGTAGATTAGAGCCGTACCACCGCCTGCCTGTGTGCACACCTGTTCGCGGTTTGGGTGTTAATGCGCAGCGACGTATAAAGGTGTCTTAACTAACGGGCCCATTGGTGTCTTCTTTGACGGGCGCGGCGAACCACCACACCGCCATCGCGCTGGCCATCGCTGACCCACGTACACGCACACTTCTGAGCGACTTCAAAAGAGCGATCTAGAATTACTCGGCAGGTTTTATCTGCCACCCCACTGCTGGCATCCGTAAAGGCTGCACTCCCAACCATGAGATCAACCTGGTCTGTGTACCTGCCCAAGCGGGAAGCTCTGGAAACGAAGGAGTCGACCGACTAACCCGAGGACTAACCAACCGGGCGGCCGGCCCCACGGACCCAGACGCTTTTGCCGAGGCTCCCCAGACCTTTGCCGAAATCACTAACCTCCACAGAGAGATAAGACGCCAGTTCCCGCCTCCACACCCCGACTTGAATCGAGCGCAAGCCACCTTGTTCCGAAGGTTGCAGACACACTCCATCCTTAGCCATTCTAGACTTTCACTCATCACAGACGGGGAATGTGACCCCGTCTGCTAAAATTGTTACCAGGGAGAAATCGCCACCCAGGCGCACATCCTCTGGGGTTGCGCGGGAAATCCGCCCCTTCGAACCTGCCAGCTCCCTCCGAGGAAGGATGGAACCAACTTCTCAGAAGGCCAGACAAGAGCATCCAACTGGCACTCATTTCGTGGGCCCAGGAAGTCGCCCCCACCTGGGCCCACACCAAGCCCACCTGCCCTAAATCCCGCCAATCTGTGGCAATAGTTGTTTTTCTCTCTCTCTTTCTCTCTTTCTCTCTCTCTCTCTCTGGCGGTAGTGACAGATGTGCGCTGCATGCTGAGCCATTGACAACGTTGTGCCAGAAACGCTGCCAGCTGCCAGGGTGGCAGGGAGGGTGCGGGCTTTAATGTAGATATAAAGAGAAGCGGGAATTTCTTATTACTTATGCGGGAGAACGTCCCGTTCCTCTCGCTCGTAACGGCTCCCACAGGTGTGACAACCTCGCGAAATACTTGAGCAGACTTCGTCTTTGAGAACCAGGCATTGGTGCAGCAAGTCGAGCATATATCCATCTATTTCTCCGTCCGCAAAGCTTCCTTCATGACAATCAAGAACTGTTAGTGGAGTGTTTCTTGAAGAAGGAATGTGTGTGAAAAACAAGTTGTCTGTAACTGTGCATACATGTCATGCTTGAATTTGTTGCCTCAATCTATCGAAAAGCTGAAACAGCTGATGAGCTGCGCTCAAATTTCGCATTAAGAAGCAATGTAATCGTCGGCAATTTTTTTTTCCTTTTTTCTTGCGCCCCACAACAGACAGTATCAAGAAACTTCTTTCCCGCTTCAATCGTGTGCGCGCTCTCTTGCATACGCTTGACAGGTACGAAGTTTTGTAGCTGGAGAAACACTATATGATTTCAGGGCATTGTAATTTCCAGACTCTCATTTCTCTCTCGAGAGTTCTCAAGAAACTTGTCATGATACGTATGACGAAGATCAATAACTCGAATTCGAAAGGGATCAAAAAACAGTTCGATATATAGGTAACTCGATATATAGAAACGAACCTAATATTCTGCTCACGATGGTCGCAAATGGAGGCTTGCCTATTCGTGCATCCAAGAACTGTAGTGGTCGTGGTGGCAACGTGAAAGCATTCCGTATTTCACAAGAAAGTCGGTAATCTTTTATTGCTTCTTGTTGTGGGTAATAAAGTTAAAAACGCTAGTCTCGATCTTACCTAGGCTTTCCCGACGCCCTCCACCTCGCCGCAACAATGGCGAATTAGGCGAGCGCTGATGCCGCCCCAGTGGCTGCGCACGGGCGCGTCTTCTCCCACAGCGATTCCCGCCATTAGCAGCTGGTGGCCGTCAGAGCATATAGATGCCTTTATTCGCACTTTCCGAGATGGTTCTCTCTGGCGTGATTCTGGCTGAACCAAGCTACAGCAGAATATACCAGTGTTTGTGGCTATACGAGCACTTTCCAAAGGCCTTGCACAGAATAGAATTGGATGTAGAGCGCGAGATTCCTACTCTTCTACACCAGATTTTCAAAGGGATTAGCTATGTGTTCACTATTGGGAATAATTTGATCTATCCGAGTTCGATATATCAGGGTTTGATTGCATGTTTTCCAGTGACGACCTAGTGACGTGATCAAACGGCATAGCGCCGCGTACATCTAGGCACCGGCTTCAGCGAACGTAGTACGTGGACGCAATGCATGGTGTAATGTGCTCACCCCATACAGCCTTGTCAGAGCCCTTCCTCTGGAGGCGAAAGCTGTCGGCAGTGGGAAGCGGCAGCTGCTCGGGCACCTTCGCTTCAGTCACGTGGTAGAGGTCGTACTCCAGGTTGACGCCCTTCGTACGACCGAACACCTCGGAGAACTCGATGCAGACGACGCCGCCGGACGTGTGAATCTCCCACAGGTCGTGGCACTTGCCCGCCACCTCCGACCGCTGTTTCACGGAAGTCACATTGGCACCTGCGCCAGCGGGATGAACGGATCCGCCACCACCATCCTTCCAAAAGAAGTGCAAACTGCGGTGATATTTACTCCATCACAATATTCAATTATGACCTATTTTTGCGTCAATGCCTTAATCTGCCGAATATTGCTTACTAGCGCCTGCCTCAGATTTACTCGCACTGCCTTCTGTTAGCAGTTGGCGACGTATCATGGTCATGTACTGACCACGCTCTGTCACGCAGGTTTAGTGCATCGTTTGCCTTCGGTGACCCCTCAAGGTCAAGATTGTCCCGATTGTGAGCGCCTCGTCGCCCGCCCAGGCGCATCAAGAAGTGTCAGCGGAATCGAGGGGGCCGTTCTCATCAGTCGCGGCTTGGTTGGCTTCCGCTAGGGGCGCTACATCGTTCATCTCGGCCTTCAAATGCTACGGAATCCGGACAGTCGTTGCAGTTGGCGGCATATCATGGCCATGTACTGACCACACTCTGTCACGCAGGTCAGCGTTGAGAGCCGTTGTGTTATCTTTTTTTGTATTACATTTCTGCCGCCAACTGCAAACCTTGTAGTGCTTTATCATGTCAGAGGGAGAGTGTGCTCATTGCAGATATCTGAAATGTTGTAGTTGTGCTAGTCACTATCATCTGGGTCAGGACTGAAGGTTGCAGATACTACTTACTCCTCGATGGGAGCGAAACGTGATAAGTGGCGGTGCAAGCAATGCCGTGCCGGTACATCTTCTGAGGCAGATTCCGCCAGCACATCTGTGCAGTTGGCTGCTATCAACGAAAGGCTTGAGGTATTGCAGTCGATCAAAGAACGTGTAGACTTTGTTTCCACGTTAGACCTAAAATTGGACGAACTTCTCTCATTGAAACCTGAAGTCGAAACTCTGAAATCTGTGGTGAATGAAGTTCATTCATCTCTTGATAGTCTTTCTAAAAGCCATGAGCCGCTACTGAGCCCAAGGCCGCCGCGCAAAGATATACGAAGCAAATCACTGGAATTTGGCGCCGCCTATAGCTCCGGACTTTATGTGGTGTTTTCGTTTTCTTCACTGTTTTTCATTTTTAATGTTATCGGCTGCATTGGATAATCTGTGAATTACAACGCTTCAACTTCATGACCCTTAGCTTCAATGATGATGATGACGATGATGGTGGCGGAGGGTTTTTATGGTGCAAGGGCCCCTTTGACCAAACAGCGCCGAGTACAAGGTGATTGACGGGTCAGTCAGCACATATGCAAATGCTGACATTTTCTGAAACTGCGATAGAACAAACGCATAGAGCCTCAATATCAAAATACACGCATGATTCATTGTTCTTTGGGTGTCAATTATTTCCGACACAATAACCAAGAAAAGTAGTGTAGTGCCTAAAAGAGTAGTCCAGAATTATTGTTGTATTCAAGACCAGGTCCGCTATCCTCATCCGCAGCTCTCGCTAAGCAAGAAGGGCAAACCATCTGATAGCGAAAAATGGAAGCTAAGCCATCTCCTCAACAGTGCGACGCGATTGAGATGATTGTGAATAAATGAATACGCATAAAAAGCCTACATTAGTTAAAAATCGTAAAAATCAGGGGGAGACAAAGTACGCTTTATTTGCATGACGTGACCGAGTTGCATGACGTGACCGTGACCGTGACTCGCTCCTGGCTCGTTCTCTGGCTCGAGATGAGACCATTGATGCGTTGACCACTCAAGTGCAGTCCCTAGAAACGTGTTTCACTTCCCAGGCCTCAACTATCCTGAAACTACAATCCGATTTAAATGAATCTGAACAATGCAGCAGGTTGTCCAACCTAGAGAGTCATCGCTTTCCCACAAACCAGGATGAGAACCTGATGGAAGTCCTGAAGGATTTGAGTGTTGAGCTTGCAGTTGATTCCTTCTCACCGGATCAGGTGGTGGCTGTGCATAGGCTTGCACCTCGTAAGAATGGTCCTGCTCCCGTTCTAGTAAGATTTGCAGCCGTCAGCATTCGAGATAAGTGGCTGCATGCTCGACCAAAACACCGATCCTTGGATCAAAGCAATAAACATTCCAAGTTGTTCTTTGCCGAGAACCTTTTCAAAAAGCAACAGAGAACTTTTCTGAGCTTCCCGCACTGCAGCCAAGGCCTACGAGTCTGTGTGGATTAGGAACGGTCACATTTACTAGCGTAAGAAGGAAGGGGTCCCATCCATTCGTGTTAGGCACTTGTCGGACTTATCTGAGTTGACTTAGGCTACTTTAATCGCCTCCTTTCTTTTCATGTATTCTGGTTTGCTTTCATTTCGTGATGTTTCTGTTTTTCGTGACACATTCCTCACTACTACTGAAGGTTGTTTTACTGCTCTGCGTGTGAACATTAGAAGCCCACGGAAGCACTGGGACGAATTTGGCTTTGTAGCCAGTGTATTAAATGATTCCGTTTACGCTTTCGTTTTGACATAAATTAACATTTCACATAGCCACTCGCAGCAATTTTTGATTTTGGGATACACTAGATTTTCTTTACCCGTGACTCAGGGCTAGGGGGCGGTATAGCGATTTTTGTTAAGAACAGCTGGGTTTCGACGACTACTGCTATCTCTTTCACCACTGCAAAATCATTAGCTGTCTGCATTCACAAGGGACTTTTGACATAACTGTTTTTGCTATTTATCGTCCTCCGAAGCAAAATATTGCTTTTCATTGAATAGCTGAGCAAGACTAACTTTCCACAGGGTTGTATTTGCATTATTGGTGGCATCAGTATTGACCTTCAAAAAATAAAAAACAATTGGTAGTCGATTACTTAAATACTCTTGCTGATGCCGGCATTGATTCCACAATCAACAATAAACTTCCCAAGCGCGTTGAAATGTTCGATAGTAAATTAATATCGTCACGCCCTGACCACTTGAGCGTTCGCCTTGAACACAATGAATCCACTTTTACCGTAGAACAAAAAATGTCGGACCATTTCTTCATTGGGTGTCGTGTTTTTCAGAAGTTGGGATAATGGTGCTCGGCTGCTGACCCAAAAGACGCGGGTTCGATCCCGGCCGCGGCGGCTGGAATTTCTTTGGAGGAGAAATTCTAGAGGCCCGTGTACTGTGCGATGTCAGTACACGTTAAAGAACCCCAGGTGGTCGAAATTTCCGGAGCCCTTCACTACGGCGTCTCTCATAGCCTCAGTCGCTTTGGGACGTTAAACCCCATAAACCAACCAAGTTGGGATAAGGGCTACGAAGCAAGACAAAGTGGACACAATCGAGGTCGTTGGCAGACTTCGACTTGGCTCCGCAATGAAAAAATTCGACAGGGATCTGTTTCTAGCTCACACTTCTGAAAGCTCTCTTTGCGATTCATTTCTGAAAACTTCACACAGTTGTTAGAGTACTGTAAAAAAACTATAACCAAAAGCAAAGCAAGGCTGGTTGTCCTTGGATAAACAACGACGTTATATCGGCTATTGCAGAAAGGGAAATGGCTTGGGCCCGTTGTAGCCGTTCGCCTATGACGACTCAATTGTGGGCACTGTACAGGTCTGCTCGCAACAGGTCAAATGCATTACTCCGAACAAAAAGACGTCAGTATTTCCAGGCAAGGTTTGTGGCGTCGAAGGGGAAGCCAACTAGGTCTTGCGATGTTGTTAATCGCTTACGTGGCTGTACACCAAGGAACGTAGCTGATTCCATTGCCCGCAACTTTACGGCATTATCTCTGTCACTTGCTGATGAGTTCAATGTTTTTTTTTTTTTGGCTGCTGGTGTGGCTGCGCATTTAAAAGTACGCAGCCTACCATCTCGCAGCATGATATCGGTGCTTGAATCAGCATTTCTGCCACCTTGCACTCAAGACGACCTACGCTGCATTCTTTCTGGCTTTAGCAGGCGAAAGTCTCCAGGGTGGGACAGTATCTCAGTCGATACACTTATCAGAAATTTTGAATGCATTCAGCATGTTCTGCTCGCGATTATCAATGGCATAATTTCCACCCAAATAGTACCTGAGGGCTTGATGAAGGCGATATTTACCCCTATCTTTAATAATGGAAAATGAAATAAAGTTGAAAATTACCGTGGTATCTCGATCTTACCATGCATTGCGCTTGTTTTAAAAAAAACACACATTTCGACAGTGGTGACCAGTTTTCTTGAGGCTCATGACGTGTTCTCTGAGTTCGGGTTTATTAAGGGTCTTGGTACGCAGAACGCACTTGATGAACTTTGTGACGTTCTGAACAGCAGCATTGAAGACAATGAATTTGCTTGTGCTTTATTTTTGGATGTGTCCAAGGCGTTTGACTCTGTTGATCATGGCATGTTGTCAGATAAACTCCACAATTATTGGTTTAGAGGCCCTTTTCTGTCTCTTCTTGTTAATTATCTATCTAATCGTTCACATCTCGTTGTATAAGGTAAATATAGAAGTTTGGTTTGGTTTATGGGGTTTAACGTCCCAAAGCGACTAAGGCTATGAGAGACGCCGTAGTGGAGGGCTCCGGAAATTTCGACCACCTGGGGTGCTTTAACGTGCACTGACATCGCACAGTACACGGGCCTCTAGAATTTCTCCTCCAAAGAAATTCTAGCCGCCGCGGCCGGGATCGAACCCGCGTCTTTTGGGTCAGCAGCCGAGCACCATAGCCGCTGAGCCACCGCGGCGGCAAATATAGAAGTGGTCTGCAGCAGATTAAATCCGGGGTTCCTGAAGGATCTGTACTTGCACCTATTTTGTTCAATTTATATGTCAATGAAATGAGCTCTGTATGCCAACTGTGCCGTGTTTTTCAATACGCTGATGAGACGTCGCGGTAGCTCAGCGGTTATGGTGCTTGACTGCTGACTCGAAAGCCGCGGGTTTGATCCCGGCCGCAGCGGTCGAATTTCTGTGGAGGCGAAATTCTAGAGGCCCGTGTACTGTGCGATGCCAGTGCACGTTAAAGAACCCCAGGTGGTCGAAATTTCCGGAGCCCTTCACTACGGCGTCTCTAATAGCCTCAGTCGCTTTGGGACGTTAAACCCCATAAACCAACCAACCAATCAATACGCTGATGATACGCTTTTAGTTTCTAGACACAAGAACTATAAGATAGCATTATATTTATTCAACACGACAACGAGTTAGTTGTGGAATGGTTCAGCAATATGTTAATTACTGACGTTGAAATCCGGGCTTGTTGGTTCATACTTCGGAGCAATAACGCAAACAGGACAAAGGACCAAGAACGAGTACACACACACAGCGCTAACTTCCAACAACTTTGTTAGAAACAAAATCCCAAGAATTTATACATGCATTTTTGCCGTGTCATCCGTTTTTTTGCAAGACTAAAATAATTTCATTTGTTCGCGACAGCTTCTGTTGATACTATTAATTATTTGTACCGGCATTTTTGTTTGAGTTTCTTTTGCGTTTGCCTTTCTTTAGTGTGTCTTTGATATTGTCTGTTTTTGTAACTTTGATGTATGACTGGCCGTCATCTTGCTGTTTGCCAACTAGTAAGGGGTCGGGACCTCGTCAAGCTATCCGAGCTTTTAGTCCCGCACTCCTCCTTCTCAAAGGAAATAAAGGTGATTGATTGATTGATTGATTGATTGATTGATTGATTGATTGATTGATTGATTGATTGATTGATTGATTGATTGATTGATTGATTGATTGATTGATTGATTGATTGATTGATTGATTGATTGATTGATTGATTGATTGATTGATTGATTGATTGATTGATTGATTGATTGATTGATTGATTGATTGATTGATTGATTGATTGATTGATTGATTGATTGATTGATTGATTGATTGATTGATTGATTGATTGATTGATTGATTGATTGATTGATTGATTGATTGATTGATTGATTGATTGATTGATTGATTGATTGATCGATCGATCGATCGATTGATTGATTGATTGATTGATTGATTGATTGATTGATTGATTGATTGATTGATTGATTGATTGATTGATTGATTGATTGATTGATTGATTGATTGATTGAAAGCATGCGCAAATTCACTGCGTGCGTAGTAAGCAATTTCTATTTTTGAGAGTTCGACAGAAGGAGTGCTTACACAGGCACTTCCCAATCTGGCGATCTTTTCTGCTTCAATAATTCCCAGAGTGCGCTTGTCCTTACTTTTCCCAACTAAAAAAACACTTGTCTAGTAAAGGCTTGCACCTAACACATGCGTTGCAATGTTTCACGAGTTCTCCATCATTTTCGTTTTTATTACTTACATTGCGATTATGCTCACGGAGACGGTCATTCAGGTAGCGGCCAGTTTGACCGACAACTGTCATCCACATGAGAGCGGTATCTGGTACACCACGCCAACCTTGCATTCTACAAACGGAATTCGATGTTTCTTTGTGCATTCTTTGGCCAAAGGACGAACTTTGTTTACCTTGCATAGGCTGTTTAACTTTTCAGGGGCAGAAAAAAAACTGACACATCTATCCGATTTCCAATGCGCTTAAGGTTGTGAGAGATGGTATGCAAGTAGGGGATAACTGCCATTTTTTTCTTCTGTCTTTCTAAGGGCACATGCGCACAAGGATGCAGCTCAGTGTTCAGCTTCCTGAGTAAACTTTCCGCGACTGAAACCTGAAGTTGACCAGGACAGCCAGCGTGCGATAGCCTACTGCACTGTTGTTGCAAACTTGCATACATCAAATGCGGACAGGATTTTCGGAGGGCATTTTCAAAGGACAGATTAACTATCGCTCTTTTGACCAGTTTAGAGTGGGCAGATTTGAAGGGCAGGAGAGGCTTGCTATAGCGAGGCTCATAAGCCCAGCAGGTATGACCTGGGTGAAAGATGATCCTAATGTCAAAAAATCTAAGCTTGTCGTTAGAAGGCAGTTCGAAAGTTAGAACAAGCGGATTAAAACTTTGATTTTTAAAGGAATCATGGTCACTGTCAATAAAAACCAGAAAATCGTCAACGTATCTAAAAACTTTGGCAACCTGCATATTGTCTAATCTGTCCATAACGGCTTTGTCAAGTTTTGCCAAAACGAGGTCACTTAAGATCGGGGCAATACAGGAGCTGATACAAATCCGTTCTTTTTGAAGGTGACGTTCATCATTCCACAAGATAAACGTGGACCTCAGATAAAAGGATAAAAGTTCTAAAAAACTTCTAGCGCTAATACCTGCTGAGTTTAGAAAAGCAAAGTTAATGTTAACAATAAAAAGGAAATTAGTATATTTTTCAAAATTATTTAAAAAGGAATTCCTAATGATATGCCTGCTCATTTGCACAGACCTAGTTGTACTCTCTTTCGTTAAAATTTAAGCAGCGCTAACTTTTAGGACGAATACATAGAGGACATGACAGGACGGGCGCTGACTCCAACTATGTTTATTGAACACGTTTTTCGCAGAACATATAAGAAAAGACGACCGTGAGCGCATGCGCATCTGCGACAGACCACAAAAGGAAAGGCCAAGATGACAAAGATGACAGCAGAGGTAGATTATTGAGGGCGGCACGCATTTCGTCCCTTATTTTTAAGCAATCTGAATTCGCTGGCATGCAGGGAGACAGAAGTGGTGCTGACACACATGTCGCCTTTTGCCTTGATGAAAAATGCTTCGGATAATTCCCGAGCTAATCTGTCTTTGCTCCTGCTTAGAATTTTGATTTTGTCAAGCCGTGGCTCACAGTTCTCATCGTTTTGGTCCTTGCAAGAATGGCAATGGGCGGGTAGATTCAGGCATGAGTCTGATGCGTTTCCCAAACTTCGTTCATGTTCCCTGGCACGTTCGTTAACACAACGCCCTGTCTGGCCAACGTACACTTTGCCACAAGAAAGGGGGATCTCATAGACCACACCCGTGGCACACCGGACAAAGGGCTTAGCGTGTTTTGTTCCACAGCCGGATGTTGAGGGCCACTGCTGCTGACTTTAGGGCACATCTTAGCCAGTTTACAAGGCGCAGAGAACACCATCGGGACGCCGTACTTGTTGCCCACCCTTTTTACGTTATGGGACACCTTGTGGATGTATGGCATAACCACTGGTTTGGCATTCCCGGGTCTTTCTTTTCTACGTGTCTTTTTCTGCCTTCCCTTGAATTTCTGTAGGAGTGCCTCGGTCACAGCTGTCAACACGTGATCAGGGAACCCTGCTTTTCGCAGTCTTTCTACCTCGCCCCGAAAGCTCTCTTGCATCATGTGAGGGCACGACTTAGCAAGTGCGGATTCTAGAGAAAGGGTCGCAGTAGCCCTCTTAACGTTTTTGACTGGGCCGAAGACTGTGAAAAGCAGGATTCCCTGATCACGTGTTGACAGCTGTGGCCGAGGCACTCCTACAGAAATCTGCCTACAGAATTCTGCCATCTTACCAGAGGCAGAAAGCAGCACAGCGCGCAGCCGCGCTTGGCCGCGCTTCTGCTTTTTCGCGCTGCTGATGAAGTTGCGCTCATTCAGAAAGCAATGAAAACAAGTGGTTCTAGTTATAAGCGCTTATTTCCTATTAACCAGCACCAAACTGCCGTGATGAAGGCAGTTTAACTGCAGAGGTATTAAGGAAAAAGGCATAGCGCACCCTGCAGAGGCAAAAAGCAGCGGATCGCAGCCGTGCTTCTAGTTTTTCGCGCTACTCATGAAGTTGCTAGCACTCAGAAATCAACTAAAACGTGGGCTCTAGTTGTAAACGTTTATTTTCCACCAACTAGCAGCCAACTGGCGTGAAGAAGGCAGTTTAACTACGGAAATATTAAGGGGAAAAGCATAGCGCAGCCGCGCTTTTTCGCGTTTACAAAGCAACGCAAACGAGTGGTTCTAGTTGTAAACGTCTATTTTTCGTCAACCAGCGGCAAACTGGCATGTAGAAGGCAGTTTGCCAGCTCAGATGTTCGCTGCGTCGCTCGTGCTTTTCCGCGCTGCAGATGAAGTTGCTTGCATTTGCGGAGCAACGAATACGAGTGATTCCAGTTATAAACGTTTCGTTTCCATCAACTAGCAGCCAACTGGCATGTAAAAACCAGTTTAAATGCACAAATTTTATGGAGAAAAGCGTAGTGCAGCCGCGCTCGTGCCTTTTCGCTTTGCTGATGCAGCTGCTCGCATTTCGAAAGGATTCCACATGCGCGGTTCTAGTTTTAGACGTTTATTTTTAATCAACAAGCAGCCAACAGATGTGCAGAGGACACTCAACTGCGTAGATATCAATGAAAAAATCTTACACGCGGTCAAAAACATCATGACAAATACCCTACTGGTGATTGAAAACAATCACCCTCGACAAAAGTGAGTCTAACTTTGTTTTTGATCAGTTCACGGTTTCGTTCTTTTGCCATGTGATGTATTCTCACTTTCACATATTCTTCAGCGATTTTTTTGCACAAACTATAAATATGGTTGTCAAGTGGGTCAAGGTCAAGGATGTGGTCCTCCAGTTTCTGAAACCACTTTTTCTCTGTGGAGGTTCCCAGGACTTCAAGGATGAGGTGTTTCAATCTTGTCGTCACCATTTTAATTGTATCATATTGTGCCTGTAGCCGTCGAAGCCCCTTTTCAACTGCTTCACAAAGACTAACAACGTCTTGCGCCGGTGAAATAAGTCCGCCTCGGCTCTTTTGCCTAATTAAAGGTGGCAGCTCATCCGAATTCAGGGCTGCGATGCACTGTTCACATGCTATCGTTGAACAAACTTTCAGTTTTTTCAGTTTTTATGTGCTGGCCATGCACACCAAAAATCCAACAAACCCAGTTTTCTTCAGTGCCTGTATAACTGGACGTCGCGCCGGATCTCTCAGCCCGGGCCTCGGAAAAGAATAGCTTCCAGCTGCCTTCATTCTCCTTCCGAAGAGGCGCCTTGTATGATCATGCAAATGGATTTTGAGAGTTCATGATGTCGAACAAGTGATCAAAAAGCCTAATGAACTTAGATGTTGCACTGGCACCCTTGAACTGTGTCAGTTTGAGCACTTGTTCGCAGAAGTTCAAGGCGTTAGCAACTCAAGCATTCGGGGCTTGTACTGCATATCGTACTTTCATTTTTTGTTTTTCCCATTGGACGTGCACTTTTGTGAGCTTGTTTCCAAGCCCCAACCCTTCGCCACGTTGTAATGCCTCCAATGCCACTATATAAGCCCACTTCACGTGATTTCCTTCCATGTCAATACGGTGGCTTACAGTTGCCAACGAGTTCCGCACAAGCTTTATTAAGTGACACGCATCTAAGACAAACTGAATGTTTTTGGTGGAATCAACAGGTGGAATCTGCAAAACAACTCCTCCGGAAAACAGCGGCGCGAGCCGGTGCCAAGCGCGCTTTTTGCCTCTGGTAAGATGGCGGCAGGCGGCTTCGGCCGGAGCGCGCCCTCTCCACTCCAGCAAATTCTATATATCCTCCTTGGTATTTACTAAGGTAATCGCTAATAGGGTCAGGACAACCTTAGACTTCAATCAACCAAATGGTCAGGCAGAGGCTTTCGTAAAGGATACTCGACAATAGACTATATTCAAGCTATCAATCAGGTGATAGAGAAATGCGCATGCAGAATATAACCAAACCCTATATAAAGCGCTCATTGATTACGAGAAAGCATTCGACTCAGTAGAAACCTCAGCAGTCATGCAGGCATTGCGGAATCAGGGTGTAGAAGAGTGTTATGTGAAAATATTGGAAGATATTGCCACGTATCATTGTAGCGTCCGTTCGTTCGCGCAAAGCCGCAGAAAAGGGGTGTTATCATTTTTGTTCGAGACGCGAGAAGCGACCGGTCTAATCTCGATTGTTCACAGCCATGAACAGCTGCATCTACGTGTTTCCAGATTACTCTAGATGATCTCGACCTGTTATCTCGAAGTTTCCTTGGCGGCTTTAAATTGAACGATGCCGCGAGCAGCGGGCATTCGTAGATCGACGACCGACGAGCACGTTTGTTGCTTACGCTGCCGCCGAGTGATTCAGTTCTTTTGAGGGCGCAAGTCAGCCCAAATATAACGCTTCGTTTCCAAGACTGGTTGGTGTCTTCCTGACCGCTGGACTGCCGTCACTACAACGTGACAATATTTATAACGACTGCACAGCTATCATAGTTTTCCATAAAGTTTTCCATAGTTTTCCACTCGGGATAGCGGGACACAACATGCCTCCGTCGAAAGCGGTGTCCTCACCCTGAAAGCGGCGCTGGCCATCGAGACACCCTATCTTCACCTCCTCGATGACCAGCGTCGCTTTCAGGGTGAGGACACCGCTCTCGACGGAGGCATGTTGTGTCCCGCTATCCCGTTCGGTTACGTTGGGAGAAATGCGGCGGCGGGCCGTTTCGAACAGAAAACTGCCTCTACCGCATCTGCAAATGTGTTGACCTCCCAAGACGGTGTGGTGACATAGACTGTTTAAAAAGTAAATTAAAGTTAGTTACGCAAAAAGGTACCATATTGTCACGTAGTGGTCAATGCAGTCCGGCGAACAGGAAAACAACGACGATGTCTTCGAAACGGAACTTTTTATTTGGGCTGACTTGCACCCGCAAAGAACTGAATCACTCGGCGGCGGCGTAGCAGCAAGCGTGCTCGGCGGTCGTCGGGCAGAATGCCCGCCGCTGTCGGCCGTGCTCTTTTTAAAGCTGATAGTGAACATTCGAGAGAAAGCTTGGGAAGTTACTAGAGGATTTTGGCGCAAAGTAGAGTCCGCTCCGTCTGGATGCGATCAATCGAGATAAATCTAGGCGCGTCTTGCGTCACAAACGAAGCGAGAAAGCGGCGTGTCGGCAGCCTTGAAGCATGAACAAACACTACAAACGAACGCCACAAAGATTCGAGGCATTACTCCCCTCTCAAAGAAGCATCGACTCGATGCTTTAGAACATAATGCGGCTATAAACAATGAAAATGGATTGCGCAAAAATAAACACCGAATGAGGAAACACAGTCCTTTAGCGTGCATGATAGGGCTTTAGGCGTACGACATGGACTACTTCTGGTCGTACGCGGCGTGGCTGGGATGCAGTCATTTGGTCAGGGACGACTTCATAGTCCAATTCACCTAGCCGACGAAGAACCTTGTACGGGCCGAAATAGCAGCGCAAAAGCTCTTCACTCAATCCTCGGTGGCGAATGGGCCTCCAAATACAGACTCGGTCTCCTGGCTTGTATTCCGCATTGCGTCTTCGTAGGTTGTAGCGTGTGGCGTCGGTCCGCTGCTGGTCTTTGATCCTTAATCCGGCATGTCTTCGGGCTTCTACTGCGCGTTGAAGGTAGGCGGCGACGTCGACGTTATCTTTTTCGGTAACGTTCGGCAACATGGCGTCTAGCGTGGTCATGGCCTCTCTGCCGTGGACGAGCCTAAAAGACGTCATCTGGGTGGTCTCCTGCACTGCGGTGTTGTAGGCGAAGACTACGAAAGGCAGGATGACGTCCCAGGTCTTGTGCTCGGCATCGACATACATGGCGAGCACATCGCGGCGATGGTTTTGTTGGGGCGCTCGGTCAGTCCGTTGGTCTGCGGGTGGTATGCAGTTATTCTCCGGTGGCTGGTTTGGCTGTAATGGAGGATGCCTTGCGTGAGTTCCGCCTTGAATGCTGTTCCTCTGTCAGTGATGAGCACATCGGGGTCGCCGTGTCGCAGAAGAATGTTCTCCACGAAAACTTTGGCGACTTCTGCTGCAGTTCCGTTCGGTCGGGCTTTTGCCTCGGCGTAGCGGGTCAGGTATGGGTCGCTGTAATGATACACTTATTTTCAGACGTTGATTTCAGGAAAGGGCCAGGCAAATCCATGCCAATCTGCTGAAAGGGCCTTGAGGGGGGTTCAATGGGGTTCAGAAATCCTGCTGGTAGGGTTGGAGGGGTCTTTCGTCGCTGACAATCTCGGCAGGTTTTCACATAATGTGCGACATCGGCAGACAGTCGGGACCAGTAATACCTGTCTTGAATGAGGCGGAGGGTGAGAAAAAACCCGACATGTCCAGCTGACGGCTCGTCGTGTGAGGCCTGAAGAACTTCTCCGCGCAAAATTGCAGGTACAACAAGGAGGTAGGCTGTCTTGTTCGCTGCAGATTTCTTCTTCACGAGGACATCGTTCTGTAAACAGAACGAAGACAATACTCGCTTGAACGAGGCGGGGGGTGAAGAAACCTTGCCTTCCAACTATTCGATGAGGCATTTTATGTCGGGGGTCCGCGCGTTGCTGCTGTACAAAAGAGCTGGGGCTGATGGGTCCCAGGAAGGCGTCCTCATCGTCGTCCGGCGGTGGTGCATCTACAGGGGCTCGTGACAGGCAGTCGGCGTCAGAGTGCTTGCGTCCGGACTTTTAAACGACGGTTACGTCAAACTCCTGGAGCCACAGGCTCCATCGAGCGAGGCGACCGGACGGGTCCTTCAAACTGGCGAGCCAGCACAGTGCGTGGTGATCGCTGACCACCTTGAACGGTCGTCCTTACAGGTAGGGGCGGAATTTCGACATATCCCAGATGATGGCAAGGCGCTCCTTCTCAGTTGTCGTATAATTAGCTTCGCCTTTGGACAGGGAACGGCTAGCGTACGCGATGACTTTCTCCCCTCATTTGTCTGAATGAGGACAGTGCCTAGGCCCACACTACTTCCGTCCGCATGAATTTCAGTCTCGGCGTTTTCATCAAAGTGCGCGAGAATTGGTGGGGACTGTAAACGACGCTGAAGTTCCTTGAAGGCTTCCACATGCGGCGCTTCCCATTCGAATGGCACATCTGCCTTTGTCAGGTGGGTCAGTGGATCGGCGATGCGCGAAAAGTTCTTGAAAAATCGTCGGTAATACGCGCACAGTCCGAGGAATCTGCGCACAGCTTTCTTATCGGCCGGTGGCGGAAACATTGCGATAGCCGCTGTTTTCTGCGGGTCAGAGCGTACTCACTCCTTGCTAACAATGTGGCCCAGAAACAGCAGCTCTTCATAGGCAAAGTGGCACTTCTCTGCTTTCAAGGTTAGGCCGGACGATTTGATTGCGTCTAGTACTATTGGAAGCCTTTTTAGGTGCTCTTTTGCGTCTAGTACTATTGGAAGCCTTTTTAGGTGCTCCTCAAAGTTCGAGGTAAAGACAACGACGTCATCTAAATATACCAGACAAATCTGCCACTTCAGGCCTGCCAGCACTGTGTCGATTACTCGCTGAAATGTGGCTGGTGCGGAACAGAGGCCAAACGTCATCACCTTGAACTCGAAGAGGCCATCTGGAGTGATGAATGCGGTCTTCTCGCGATCTCTTTCATCGACCTCATTTTGCCAGTAGCCGCTCTTGAGGTCCATCGATGATAAATACCTGGCGTGGCAGAGCTAGAGATGTAAAATTTCAAAATATTTTGAATGACATGAAAAAAACCGTTTTTTTCAAGGTTTTCTTCATGAAAAATTGGAAATTCTGCAAAACGTGACAAAAACAGACTTATTTGCAAAGGCACAACGATCAATAATAATGCTCCGAAGTTCAGTCGCATATGCAGTTATAGATGTCATATTGTGAAACGAGCTTCCTGTTCTATTGCACCGAGAAGATAGATAATGATTTGCACTTCAAGCGAATATGGAGATATAGATATCATATTTGTGGAACGAACTTCTTGTTCTATTGCACTGAGAATGGGAACATGAAAACTGATCTATAAGTCACTCTATAAGTCACTCCACATTTCTCCACGTAAGTCACTCCACATTTTGTTAGATGGCAGTGCGAGTCCATCACGCTTGATCTCGTTTAGTATTACCAGAGTTTCAGGTGTTATTGTGTAGCCGTCCTACATAGTCTCTGTCGCCAAGAAGCTGGGCGTATTTGGCTAAACCCGCTTAGGTGCACAGCAGCCTATGTTATTTATGCCGTGTGTGTCGCGCTGTAGAATTTGCAGTCATTTTGTTCTACTTCAGCCATGAGTTCAAGTATTAGTGTGTTTTTAAGTCATGTCCGGGTCTTATATGTGACCTGGCCTTCAACCCGCTTGCTCGCAGCCCGAACATTTTAAAACCACTACCTGGCACCGGCGATGACAACTGATCTCCAATCATTCAACGATGCATGCTATGTTGGTTTTCAAAGCAAAAACAAAAACCCAAACTGAAAGCAAGCAATCCTAAAACCTTGAAATTGCATTGTGCAATTTTCGATGTTTTTTTCCATTTTTTCTCGTCTGAAAAAAACGAAAAAAAAACGGTTTTTTTTCCAAAATTCCAGTGTTTTTTTCAGGCTTTCACATCTCTAGCACAGCCGGTCCAGTGGGTCGTAGATGCGAGGGAGGGGGTAGACGTCGTTTTTTGTGATGCTGTTCAAGCGGCGGCAATCAACGCAGAATCGAAGTGCACCGTCTTTCTTTCTCACTAGGACAACCGGTGTGGCCCAGGAGCTCTTTGAAGTTTGGATGACGTCGTCGCGAAGCATTTCTTCCACTTGGTCCCGGATGGCTTGCCGTTCTCGAGGCGACACTCGGTAGGGGCTCTGGCAGAGAGGTCGGGCGTGCTGGTCGGTTATAATGCGATGCTTGGCAATCGGCGTTTGTCGGACCTTCAGCGATGACGAAAAGCACTCGCTGTAGCTTCGAAGGAGATTGCGGATCTGGTCTGGTCGGTTCCGGGGCTGGGCTGGGTTTATGTCGAAAGAGGGCGAGTTCTCTTGCTCAGGCGAAGCTTCTTCGGATAGGTCGGAGAGGGCGAAGAAGTCTCGTACGTCGGATATTTCGTCGAGGAAAGCAATTGTCGTTCCTCTCTTAACGTGCCGGTATTCTTCGCTGAAGTTAGTCATCAATACATCGGCTTGTCCTTTGCAGAAATGTGCGATGCCTCTTGCGATGTCGATTCTCGGTCGAGAAGCAACTGCATGTTCCCCTCGATAATGGCTTATGTTATTCGCTTCTTTGGAGCCTACGGTGACGATGACGCTTGAGCGGGGTGGGACACCCACTTTTTCCTCCAAGACACTAAGTGCAACGTGATTTTCCACAGTTCTCATCGATGGGATGGCCTCGTCCGTGGAAAGTGTGATCATCTTGGATCGCAGGTCGATGATCGCCTGATGCTCATTAAGGAAATCTATGCCCAAGATCACTTCGCGCGAACATTGCCGTATCACTAAGAAGGTCGCGGGATAGGTATGTCTCTTGAGAGTCACTCGCGCTGTGCATCGTCCTGATGGCGTAATGAGGTGGCCCCTGCGGTGCGAATTTTTGGGCCGTCCCAAGCGATCGTTACTTTCCTCAGCTGGGCAGCGAATGGTCCGCTCGTCACCGAATAATCGGCTCCTGTGTCGACTAGAGCGGTGACTTTCCGGCCGTCGATAACGGCTTCTAAGTCGGATGTCCTGGCTCTGGAGTTGCACGTCGTCTTCGGCGTCGAGTCACGGCTTTGTCGGATATGTGAATTGTGGGTGGGGCCTGTGGTCGAAGCTTTTCCTGATGACGACGTCGTTTTGAAGGTGGTTCGCGTCGTCGTTGAGGTTGCCATTGTATGCGGCGTCGGCGTAGTGGATGCGACGTCTTCATACGGCGTGGCCGCTGGAGGATCTTCGTCGTTTCCTCGGCAAGCAACCTGACCTCCACAGGTTGCTTGGTTTAGTTTCCCCTACGTGGGCTAGAGGACCTTCCTCGGACAGCCGCGGCGTAGCTGCGACCCGGTGATGCAAAACGTGCAGTGGATGGCGAAGGCGGGAAAGACGGCTTGACAACACGTACTCCCCCTGTGCAGGTAGTCGTCGATTTCCCGTGGTCGGTGGCCGGGGAATGACCGTGGGGCGTCGATGGCGAAACCACGCAGGCCGATGCGTCTGTACGGGCAGTGGCGAAGAATATGACAGGCTTCGCCCGAATGGAAGCACAGCGGGCGGTTGTTGGAAGTCCTCCAGGCCTCACACTTCCTGGGGCTTGGGCGTCGTTTGTAGGCTGGGCGGGCGGGGGCAGGGGGGCGGGGGCAGGGGGGCGGGGGCAGGGGGGCGGCGTTCGGGAACAGCTGGTTCAAGTCAGAGGTGGACTTCGGCTCTCGCGTTGGGGATGAGGACTGCGTAGTGCAGCGGCGTAGGTTAAGGCTGGAGGTTCAGCTGGAGGCGAAGATGACGGGGTGCCAAGCGCTGCTGCACTTCTTCGCGTACGATTTCCTCAAGGTTCGCTACTTGAGGCTGGTTGGGTGATAGTAGCAGGCGACGTAGCTCTTCCCGTACAATTTCGCGGATAACATCCCGCAGGTGGCCTTTGAACGCTGTGCCATCCGAGAGGGCAGACGAGGTCACTTGGGGCTGTCGAGGAAAATGACGGGTTCGTTCTTCCAAGGTTCTCTCAATGGCGGCTGCTTCACTGGTGAATTCCGCGACCGTCTTCGGTGGGTTGCGGGTCAGACCGCCGAAAAGTGCCTCTTTAGCACCACGCATCAGAAGCTCCACCTTCTTCTCCTCCGTCATCTCAGGATCGACTCGTCGAAAAAGGCGCTTCATATTTGAAAGTTAAAAACGTAGCGCTAAGAGACAAGTACACAGAAAGACAGGCAACACACGGCGCTAACTTCCAACACTGGTTTATTTCATAAAGGAAAGCTGGTTTTATATCGACTTCAAGACCAACACGCTGTCAAACCATGCGCTAGGATAAAGAAGTAAGGTTTGCCGTGTTTCCGTCTGGTATGTTTAATGAAAAAGCGTGTGAAGCTCTGTCCTTTGTTTTTAACTGCCATCCAACTGTAAACATTTTAAAGAAAAAAGCTGGAGCGAAGAAACTATGAAAAAGTTAGACTTTGGTTCTGTTTTAAAAAGAATCGCGGATTGTAAAAAGGACTTTCTTAACTTTTTCTTCAATGCAAAAACCCATAAAACTGATGTTCCTTTCTGAGTTATTGTATCGGACAATGGTAGTTGGCGCAAAAATCGGTTGTCTTGTGGCTACAAGAAAAACTAAAGCTGCTTTCCATTCAGGATCCCTTTCTAGTCCGTAATTCTGAGCAGGTTCTAGATTTTTTTTCAAGTCACATGAGGGACAAGGCCTATGCGCTTTCTCTGTGGACATAAAAGATCTGTATTATTTTATTCCGCATGATGCTTTGTTATCCTGTATTCAAGAATGTATCAACCAGCAAGGGCCGATTGCTTTTCAAAATGCTTCTGGCATCTCGGTCAATGGATTTATAGAACTTTTGAAATTATATCTCAAGTCAACGTTCATAGTATGGGATGAGAAACCTTATCTTCAGAAAGATGGCATTAGTATAGGTTCATGCATTGCACCCATCCTCAGCGATTTGTTTTTAGCCCGTTTGGACAGGTCATTTTCTGATACTGTAAAAGATACCAATGTAATCAAGATACGTAATTAAGGTACGTTGACGACTTTCTATAATAATAATAATAATAATTTATTTCTGCCTCAAAAAGTGACAGAGGAACTGCAGAAAAAGCTGTCATAGACAGCTTGACTGAGCCGCAGCCCCCTATACCGGGCAGCAGTGACAGGCGACGATAAAAAAATAACAAAAAACAAAAGAGAACAATTCAGAGAAAAACACGTTATTAACACCAAGAAAAATCTTACCTCTAGCTTGTATACGTGTGAATTTACATGGTCATCCAAACATCATTGCATAAGTTAAGTATCTTTTAGCAGTACAACAAAAGCACAAGAATCAAACAATACAAATTAAACAAAAACACACCACTTAGTGCAGTTTAAAGGGAAAAAAATCATTTTGTAACACAATCTATGTATAAGCAACGCAGCTCACGATGAGTACAGGTAAACAAGTTGAAATTGGCAGATTTGTATGTGTTTAGAAGAGAAGGAAGTCTATATTGCAGGCGCTGTTTACTAGTATTTATGTGTGGTGTAGGCACCAAGCTGGTTTCAGGCTCTCTAAAAGGGTAACTCGCTTCTTTTTCTTTCAGATTTGCCAGACGTCAAATATGACTTATGTTATTTTTGGTTTCTAGTTTAAAACGAACACTCAGTCGATATTGATATAAATCAAAGATTTTGATTATACCAGTTTCAAGAAAGAACGCTTTGCTGGGTGCTCCATAGTCCGCATTAAAGACGTAGCGAAGAAACTTTTTTTGCGGAACATTAATTTTTTGTAATGAGGAATACGTTGCAGTGCCCCATACAAGCTGGCAGTAGTTAATGTGGGCACAGAACAGTGTGTTATATCGAAGTAGTTTAATTGATTTAGGAAGAATGTATCTAATGCAGCCAATCGTGCCTGTTACCCTGGCTAACTGCCGGACAACATGATTTGCGTGATCTTCCCAAGACATGTGCGAAGAAAATACTACACCTAGGCATTTGAAGTGATCAACAATATCTATTTCTCTAGAGTTAAAGTTAATACTATCGTGTGGGGTGATGGGTTTGTTTCTTGGTCGAAATATTACAGCTTTAGTCTTTTTTTCATTCACGCGCATATAGTTTGATTGGGACCATCTTTCCAGTGTGATCATTGTTGTGTTGCACATTTGTATCAGGTCATGAATGTTACTTCCGGAGAAAAAAATGCTAGTATCATCGGCATATATGATGAACCTGACATTTGGGTTAATGTTCACAATATCATTAAGGTAAATGTTGAAAAGTAGGGGCCCAAGTATGCTTCCCTGTGGGACACCAGAATAAATTGGTTTTATTTCTGAATATGTATTATCTATGTTGACAGTTTGCTTCCTTTTTGACAAGTATGATTTTATAAGTTCTGCAGCCTGGCCCCGAATTCCGTAGTGCCATAGCTTCTCTACAAGTAACTTATGATTAACCAAGTCAAAGGCCTTTGAGAAATCTATGAATATTCCTATTACGAGCTCTTTGTGTTCAAACAGTGTTAGAATATATTGTTTTTGCTCTAAGAGTGCTAGTTCAGTCAATTTGTTTTTCCGGAATTCCAACTGATATGGTGTGAGCAAGTTGTATTTATCTAAAAATTTATTCAGTCTAGAGTGTAGAATTTTCTCCAGTCTGACGAAGAAAACGTACACTCGCCAAGGTTCAAAGAAAATAAGAAAGAATTGACGTTTCGGCGCCCGTACGGGTGCCTTGATCACAAAGAAGCGAAGGACGGGCAGGTGAGCTATATATGGCCGGTTTTTTGAAGGGTGCGCAGGTATATCTCTGGGAGATTTCCACGGGTCCGGTTAACCGTGTTTCGCGTGGATTGAATGCACAATGGTTCTATGAGAAGGCGTTTTGGTAATGATTTTTCCTTTGCAATCATTGCAAATCCTCATAGAATCATTGTGCATTCAATCCACGCCAAACACGGTTAACCGGACCCGTGGAAATCTCCCAGAGATATACCTGCGCACCCTTCAAAAAACCGCCCATATACAGCTCACCTGCCCGTCCTTCGCTTCTTTGTGATCAAGGCACCCGTACGGGCGCCGAAACGTCAATTCTTTCTTATTTTCTTTGAACCTTGGCGAGTGTACGTTTTCTTCGTCAGTATGAATTTTCCTCGCCAGACGGGATTCCGTCGAACCCTAGACTTCAGAATTTTCTCCAATGCTTTAGAAAAAACAGGCAGCACAGAGATGGGTCTATAATTACCCAAGTCATTTAAAACAGTTATTTTAGCAATCTGCATTTTTTCTGGGAATACTGATGTAGCTAAACAAACATTAAAAATATTTGCCACAGCTGGAGCAATAATTTCGGCAACATATTTTATGGGCTTTATCTGGATGCCGTCAATATCTCGACAACTGCTATTTTTTAGGCTAAGTATGACCGATGCTACTTCTTGTACTTTGTACTTAACAGTAATGACAGTTCCTTTATGGATGACGTTCTTAATGTTCTCACTCTTTTTCGTAACCACTTTAGTCCTCTTGAACTAACGTTTGAACTACCTGAAAACGGGGTTATTCAATTCCTTGACATCAGCATCACAATGCATCATGACCGGATGTGCTGGATGTTCAAACCTCGTGGCAAAAAACCATTGTTACCTTTTCATTCAGCCCATTCTAAGCTCGTAAAAAGATCTGTTGCTAGCCTTTCATTTTTTAATTGTTCGAAGAAGTCTTGTCCGCACTCATGCATGAAAGTTTTTCTCAGCATAGTAAGAGGCTTGAGAATGTTGGATACCCTTCCCATGTCCTAGTGTCTGTGGCGGAAGGTGTTTTAAAGAAAGTCTGCAATAAAAAAGGCCAGGATAACCAAGAAGCCATGAGTAAGAAAGGAAAAGTTGCCGTCATTCCTTATTTTCATAAGCTTTCTCATAATCTCAAAAAAATAGCACAACGTTCGGGAGCCAGAGTGGTTCTAAAAATCTAAAAAGGGTGTTGGTTGTACGAAAAAACATAGGAAAAAGTTTGTCAATAGCATTGAAAATGTCATTTATCAGATTCCTCTTTCCTGTGTCAAGCAGTATGTAGGGGCAAACCGGCAGATGCCTGAATGATAGGCTTCGAGAGCATGGGCGTGACGTAGATGATTTTGGCAGCGACGGCAGCTCGAGCATCACGTCCGTAACGCCGCTCTTCTGCACATGCAGGTTGATCGGTGCCAGCCGGAAATTCTTGCGGCTGCCTACCCACCTTCGTGCTTTTGCAAGCCTTTTCTGCCGAAGACTGGACAGTGATTTTGTTTGCCAGTCACCGTTCTCAACGTTCCGGACCATTCCGGACCATTCGGCGGCGCGTCTGCGACCGCTCCTGGCAACCATTTCGCCACCAGCAGAGACATCTGTGTTCCGGACTGCTGCAGGGGGGCGTGTTTCGTCACGCATTTTGGCAGCGACGGCAGCTCGAGCATCACGTCCGTAACGCCGCTCTTCTGCACATGCAGGTTGATCGGTGCCAGCCGGAAATTCTTGCGGCTGCCTACCCACCTTCGTGCTTTTGCAAGCCTTTTCTGCCGAAGACTGCACAGTGAATTTGTTTGCCAGTCACCGTTCTCAACGTTCCGGACCATTCCGGACCATTCGGCGGCGCGTCTGCGACCGCTCCTGGCAACCATTTCGCCACCAGCAGAGACATCTGTGTTCCGGACTGCTGCAGGGGGGCGTGTTTCGTCACGCATTTTGGCAGCGACGGCAGCTCGAGCATCACGTCCGTAACGCCGCTCTTCTGCACATGCAGGTTGAACGGTGCCAGCCGGAAATTCTTGCGGCTGCCTACCCACCTTCGTGCTTTTGCAAGCCTTTTCTGCCGAAGACTGCACAGTGAATTTGTTTGCCAGTCACCGTTCTCAACGTTCCGGACCATTCCGGACCATTCGGCGGCGCGTCTGCGACCGCTCCTGGCAACCATTTCGCCACCAGCAGAGACATCTGTGTTCCGGACTGCTGCAGGGGGGCGTGTTTCGTCACGCATTTTGGCAGCGACGGCAGCTCGAGCATCACGTCCGTAACGCCGCTCTTCTGCACATGCAGGTTGGTGACCGTCACTTATCTTTACCACGCGGTTATCACGCGCTTTTGCTGCCGTTGCTGCCAACTTGCTACAGTGTTCAGTGCTTTAACTGCGAGCCATGCCTCGGTGCTGTACTTGTCGCGTGGCGCTTCGTGATGACGAGCCTTCAATAGTTTGCTGTGACTGCAAATTTCATTTTCATGCTGTTGAGTGTTCTGGTATGACTGAAGAAGTGTTCAACTCTAAAAAAAAGCAAAAAGTCCTGGAAATGTGCAATGTGCAGGCCAAGTGGCGCTCGGGAGGACGGTCCCGTGGCTTTTGGAAAGGAGGACGCTGAGCTAAAGTCCCTCGTATTAGAGATCAACCAGAAATTGTCATCCCTTCTCCCACTAACAGACAAAGTAGATGGCATTGAACAATCGATCCAGATGTTATCGAACCAGTTCGATGCAGTGCAAGAAAAGTTAAAGCAACAGGGAAAGGAAATAAAAGACATTAAGGCACGAATTGACCGAATTGAGAGAGAGGAAGACGTTGGGGGCCTGGCGCGACTGCAAATGGATGTTGACGATCTTGAGTGGCGGAGTAGGCGGTTAAACATTGAAATACATGGTCTAGCGGAATCTCAAGATGAAGACCTCCTTGCTAAAGTCAATGAACTTGCGGACGAGTTGAACATGCAACAACTCGTAAAGGAGGACGTTCTGGCTGTTCATAGGCTGCCCGCGAAGCCCGGGTACACAAAAGCCGTGATCGTGAGGTTTGCGCGCCAGGACCTAAGAGATGCATGGTTGGAAAAAAGAAAAGCTCTGAGGGATTCTGAAGGAAAGAGATATATCACAGAAAACATGACAAAGCGTTCAAAAGCGCTCCTGGTAGCTGTCAAGGCATGGGCTAAATCGCATGACTGTGACTTTGCCTGGCACTCAAACGGAAAGGTCCTGGTGCGCAGAAGGCCTGGGGACTCCGCCGTAGTCATCAAATGTGAAAGTGATCTCTCAAACCTGGTCACCTGAGTCCTGTGTCTGTGCTGTGTTGCCTTTGTTCTGTCTAAATTCCAAGTTCAATGGCGCATTTGGGATACATATATTTGGATGCGCTAACCAAAGAATATGAAAATAGAGACACTCTCCTGCGTTGTTTCCATTTAAACGTTCAGTCTCTACAAAACAAAACTGCTCAACTTGAGTGCCTATATAATAGAATACAGAATTGCTTCAATGTACTTATGTTTACCGAGACCTGGCAAGCTCATCAAACGGATGCGTTTTACCTTCCTAACATGAAAACATTTTATGTTCATAGAACCAAGCGCCGTGGTGGGGGCGTATCTCTTCTTGTAGAAAACTCCTTACAAGCCCGTTCATTGGCAGACTTCTCTGCTGTTACAGATAGTTATGAAATTGTGTGTGTGCAGGCAAAAGATATCGTTATTGCAGCATGCTACCGTCCTCCAGATGGCAATGTGTGTGATTTTTTTGAGTTCCTGGACAATATGTTAACATTTGTAAATGAAAATCAATATAATGTCATTATTGGCGGTGATTTTAATATTGACATGTCATGTAATACCTCCAGAAAAGTTGAATTTGAAAATCTGCTTAGTAGCAATGCCTGCTCTAACCTTATAAATATGGCTACTCGGTTGACACCTACTTCAGAAACTACTATAGATTTGTTCCTAGCTAATTATGATATAGGGTCCATCACTACAGCTATTCTTCCCTGTTCCATTAGTGACCATATGGCAATATGTTGTAAGGTTGACACTAATCCGTTTAATACAACAGAGAGCCCTGCGATGTTTTCTCAGTTGATTTCACAGAAAACACTAGACTCTTTCCGTACAGAGTTAGAAACCACAAGCTGGGACTACATCCGGAACATTGCTGATGCAAATGCTGCATATGAAGCGTTTATGGGTCGTTTCTTATGTATCTATAAAAAGCATTTCATTCGTAAGGAACGTGTAAAAAACAAAAATTATAAAAAACCTTGGATGACCCGTCAGCTTCATAAAAAAATCCATAAAAAAGATCGACTTTTCAAAAAATTTATGAATTCCCGTAATGAGGCGGACCTTCTAGCTTTTAAACATTTCCGTAATGTTTTAAATAAAGAACTGAAAAAGTGCAGGGACGCCTACTACTTTCGTTACTTTTCTAAGTGCTCAGGTCGAATGAGTGAATTATGGAGTAAAATGAATGCTCTTATGGGACGTGGGCAGGAAAAAGATTCCGTAGTAGAGATTATACATGACGGAAAAACGCTGAGAGGGGACGCAATGGTTAATGCTATTAACGAGTTCTTTGTTAACAGGAATGTGACTGCACGCCCTTCAGGAAACAACACAATGCAAGGTATAGCTAACAATAATACTTTTTTCTTAGAACCAACCGACATTCAAGAAGTTTGCTCTGTGTTTGCAAATTTGAAAAATTCGCGTAGCTGCGACGATGACGATGTGCAAATTAGTCCAGTGAAATATGTCCTTGACGTTATAAGTCCCATGCTAACCTACATATATAATCTTTGCCTTTCAACTGCAGTTTATCCAACAAAAATGCAAGTGGCTCGAGTGATTCCGCTATACAAAAAAAAAGGTGATAACCGAGAAGTTTCGAACTACCGCCCCATATCAACATTGCCTGTGTTTTCTAAAGGTCTGGAAAAAATCCTATTCAAACAACTTTCACGTTTCTGCCACAAATATGATATAATCACAAAATCGCAGTATGGCTTCCAAAAACATCGGTCCACAGAACTGGCACTTCTTGATCAAAAAGAATACATTTTGCAAAACTTCGAGGATAAGAACTACGTTCTGGGGATTTTTGTTGACTTTACGCAGGCTTTTGACAACATTAATCACTCTATTCTTTTTGATAAATTACATCACTACGGTATCAGAGGACATGCACTTAATATGTTAATTAGTTATCTCTCTCACAGAAAACAATTTGTTCAAGTAAGCCATTTAATATCTAATGAGAAAGCAATAGTCGCAGGCATACCTCAAGGAAGTATTCTTGGTCCCTTACTCTTTAATTTATACATTAATGATATAGTATGTATATCATCTGACCTGAAGTTTGTTATATATGCAGACGACACTAGTATATTTGTGCCTTCATCCTCTTGTGCTGACGCGTTCGTTAAAGGAAACATAGCCTTTAAAAAGTTGGAAGCTTGGACAGACAGTAATCAACTGAATATCAATACAAAAAAAACAAAAGCAGTAATTTTTCACCCCAAGGGTAAGCAGCTATCTACCGATTACGATCTTCTGTTTAGAGGTACAAGGATTGAGGTGGTCGAAATAATAAAGGTATTGGGCGTTTTCTTTTCCAAGACGTTGCAATGGGATGACCACGTAAACCATATTTTGCAGAAATTATGTTCCATAACAGGTATACTCAGTCGAAATCGCTATGTCTTTCCAATGTCTGCAAAACTAGCCATTTATTATGCCTTATTTTCGTCCTACATGAACTATTCTCATTTAGTCTGGGGCACAACGACCGACAAAAACCTCAGTAGTCTTTTAAGGATGCAAAAAAAGGTTTTACGGATCATTAATAATTTGCCTAAGTTTTACTCAAGTAAACTTATCTTCAGAAATCTTAAGGTCATTCCAATAACTAAAATGTATCATTATAAACTCCTACGCGAATATAAACTCAGCATCAAGGAAAATCAAAGGCTGTTTTTGGACATATCGAACTTAGAATTAATAGGCAACGCGGCCTATAATACGAGGACAACAGGCCGTTGGAAAGTGCCAAAATGCCGTACGAACTATGGGTTTCAGAGTCTTAGGAATAACCTGCCTCGATTACTAAATGAACATATTAAAGCGGAAACAGATATTTTAGGACTAAATTTCCGGAACCTGAAGGCGTTGTTTGATTAATTTGCATGTCCCTAATACACACCACACATTTCATAAACAAAACACCTTGTACAGATATTTAGCCACTGTTTCATTATAACTGCATGTCTTTATTTCCCGACCGTTCCATGAGCTTGTCGCCATATCTTTCATAAAAATGCCAAGTTATAATTTTGTTTGTTTCGGTATATATCTGTACATTTTGTTCTTTACATTTGTTTCTGGATTGTGTTGCTTCGTTGCTGTCAATGCCAAGGGGGACCAAGATTTTTTTTCAAGCCGTAAAGGAACGGCTTTTCTTCTTGGCCCCTTTCACAATGTGTACGTCATGTTGTGAAAAACAAATAAAATGAATGAATGAATGAATGAATGAATGAATGAATGAATGAATGAATGAATGAATGAATGAATGAATGAATGAATGAATGAATGAATGAATGAATGAATGAATGAATGAATGAATGAATTGCGTGGAAAAGGTTTGGTTTGGTTTATGGGGTTTAACGTCCCAAAGCGACTAAGGGTTGTCAGCCCACTGCCGTTCGTGTCACTGCATACTGCTTTTTGAAAAAAACAGGAAAAAGTTTGTCAATTGTATTTAAAATGTCATTTATCAGATTCTTCTTTCCTGTGGCAAGCAGTATGTAGGGCAAACCGGCAGATGCCTGAATGATAGGCCTCGAGAGCATGGGCGTGACGTAGATGATATGCGTGGAAAAGGGTTGTCAGCCCACTGCCGTGGGTGTCACTGCATACCGCTTCTTGAACAATGCATTGTTTTAAAAGTGCACAATAACCGGTTGACACGAGAAATCATAGAAGCGGAATGGGTATCACTTTTGAAAGATTATTGTGTTAGTACCCCCTCTGTATCATTGCTGGCAAAAGAGCTCGCATATCTGGCTGATACGCTTTGCTAGCGCATGGTTTGACGGCGTGTTGGTCTTGACGTCGATTATGTCACGGAACCAAGGCAGGAGACACCGTTCGCCAGCAGCGCTAACAGAATCAGCCCTCAGGGCGCGTGAGCCAACTCTCACCTCTCTTTCTTCTGATGCCACCAGGGGCCACCTGGTGGCATTACTCCCCCTCCCGGAAAAAAAGAATGGAAATACGGAAAACCACTACGACGCCACGAGCTAACTGAAGGAAGTAGGGGAACAACAATCGAAGGGGCAAAATGACAGGGGGAAAACGGGCCTGTGCGAAAACAAAAAAACCGAAACAACTGTGCAAGCGCTGTCAGTGCGTGAAAAAGGGCTTCATACGCAGTACGTGCACTACTTCTGGCTGGGGTCGACGGCGCGCACTGTGGACAGAACCGTCGGGCAGAACTTCATAAGTCACATCTGTTATGCGACGCGACACTCTGTATGGGCCGAAGTAGCGGCATAGGAGTTTTTCCGACATGCCTGGGCGACGGACAGGGGTCCACACCCACACTTGGTCGTCCGGTTGGTACTCGACGTGGCGGTGTCGCTGGTTGTAGCGGCGTGCATCTGGGCCCTGTTGCCTCCTGATGTGCATGCGGACGAGTTGGCGGGCTTCCTCCGCGTTTTGGAGAAATTCTTCGGCGTGTGGCGTGGGCGCCCGGTCGTCAGTAGTGCATGGAAACATGGCATCCAACATGGTGTGCACATCGCGCCCATAAACAAGGCGAAATGGCGTAAAGTGAGTGGTTTCTTGTAGTGCCGTATTGTATGCGAAAGTCACGTATGGAAGGATCTCGTCCCAAGTCTTGTGCTGGACGTCTACGTACATAGCGAGCATGTCTGCTATAGTTTTGTTGAGTCTCTCGGTGAGCCCATTGGACTGCGGGTGGTAGGCAGTAGTTTTGCGATGGCTGGTATGGCTCAACTTGAATACCTCGTGCATGAGCTGCGCTGTGAAAGCCGTTCCCCGATCGGTAATTACGCTGGACGGGACGCCGTGTCGCAGGACAATGCGATGCATGAAGAACTGCGCAATTTCAGACGATGTGCCACGCGGCAACGCTTTGGTTTCGGCATAGCGTGTCAGGTAGTCTGTGGCGACAATTATCCACTTATTGCCGGCCAACGATAGGGGGAATGGGCCGAGAAGATCCATGCCGACTTGGTCAAAGGGGTACGAGGAGGTGCAACTGGTTGGAGTAAACCCGCGGGCTTGAGGGGAGGCGACTTGCGGCGCTGGCACTGACGGCAACCTCGGACGTAGCGGCGGATGGTGGCAGCAAGTTTAGGCCAATAATAGGCCTTGCGTACTCGAGCGAGAGTGCGTGTAAAGCCCAAGTGACCAGAGGTGGGCTCGTCGTGAGAGGCAAAAAGGATGTCGGCACGGAGGTCTGCCGGCACGACGAGGAGATAGGCGCGGTCGCCGTGGCTCGAGTTTTTCTTGAACAGTATGCCATTGCGCATGCAAAAAGAGGAGAGGTTCCGGAAAACTCCCGGGGTATGGTAGCAGTGCGGCCCTCCAAATGGTCAATGACGGGTCGTAAGGTGATGTCATCTCGCTGCCTCGCCATTACGTCGGAATCGCTGACCACTCCAAGGAAACGACTGTCGTCCTCTATGCTGTCATCAGCTAGGTCGACTGGTGCGTGGGAGAGCGTGTCGGCATCTTCGTGCTTGCGTCCAGATTTATAGGCTATGGTGTAGTCAAATTCCTGGAGGCGGAGGCTCCACCTTGCTAAGCGGCCCGATGGGTCCCGTAGATTGGCTAGCCAGCACAAGGAATGGTGGTCTGTGACGACTTTGAAATGGCGGCCGTAGAGGTAGGGTCGAAACTTCATCGTGGCCCACACAACCGCGAGGCACTCCTTCTCCGAGGTAGAGTAGTTAATTTCGGCGCGAGACAAAACGCGACTCGCATATGCAATCACGCGTTCCACGCCATCTTGGTGTTGGACTAAGACAGCCCCCAGGCCGATGTTGCTGGCGTCTGTGTGGATCTCGGTGGCAGCCTCCTCATCAAAGTGAGCAAGAACAGGGCTGCTGTGCAGGCGTCCGCGTAGCTCTATGAAAGCCTCTTGTTGTTCGGTAGTCCACACGAACGGGGTATCGTCCCGCGTCAAACGGGTCAGGGGTTCGGCAAGTTGGGAGAAGGCGGCGATAAAGCGACGGTAGTAGGCGCACAGACCAGGGAAGCGTTTCAGCGCTTTCTTCGTGGTAGGAACCGGAAATTCGGCCACGGCGGCAGTTTTGTCGGGATCGGGTTGGACACCGGCGGCGCTCACAACGTGGCCTAGAAACTTCAGTTGTTCGTAGCCGAAGTGGCATTTTTCGGGCTTGAGCGTTAAATTGGCCGACCGAAGGGCATCTAGTACAGTCCGCAAGCGTTTAAGATGTTCGTCAAAGGTTTCGGAGAATACGACCACGTCATCCGGGTAAACTAAACAAGTTTGCCATTTGAGACCAGCGAGAACTGTGTCCATCATTCTCTGAAACGTTGCAGGCGCTGAACAGAGGCCGAAGGGCAACACCTTGAATTCGTATAGACCGTCGGGAGTAATGAAAGCTGTTTTTTCCCGGTACCGTTCATCAACTTCAATCTGCCAGTACCCGCTCTTTAAATCAATCGAGGAAAAATATTTGGCGCGGCGAAGGCGGTCGAGCGAGTCGTCTATGCGGGGCAGTGGGTATACGTCCTTTTTAGTTATGGTGTTCAATTTCCTGTAATCGACGCAAAAGCGCAGCGTTCCATCCTTCTTCTTAACTAAAACAACAGGCGATGACCACGGACTCTGAGATGGTTGAATAATACCGTCAGTGAGCATCTCCTTCACTTGTGTTTGGATGGCCTCGCGTTCTTTAGGTGAAATACGGTACGGCTGTTGGCGTATGGGACGGGCATCTTCACTCGTGATGATACGGTGTTTCGTAATGGCTGTCTGTTGAACTTTCGAAGAAGACGCAAAGCAGGCTGTGTATTGGTGTAGTAAGGTACGGAGAGCGCGGCGTTGAACCTGTGACAACCCTGAGCTGGTGTCAATGTGATCGAGAGACATGTTTGGAGATTCCACGGCTGTGCACGCAAAACATTCCGAAACATCAGCTAATTGGTAGGCGAACGCGATCGCTGTGGCGCGGAAGAGGTGCCGAAGTTCGTGGGTGAAATTAGTAACCAGTAATTGGGTCCTACCATTGCGTATGTGGACGAGGCTTCGGGCCGTACAAATGCCGTGTGTCAGCAACATTGAAATATTGCCTTCGGCGACTGCTGTTCCGTCACGGAGCCCATCGCAGTCGACAGTAACAAAAACACTGGAGCGTGGCGGGATGAAAACACTCTCGGAGGAAATGCGAAGGGCGGAGTGACATGGGCGAGTGTGGGAAGTGTCACCGGCGTTGTCTGTCGAAAAAGTAACTGTGCGCTGACGGAGATCGATGATGGCCCCATTTTCACGGAGAAAGTCAACGCCCAGGATCAGGTCACGAGAACAATCACGCAGAACCAGGCAGCTGACAACGAACGTGGAGTTGCGGATCTGGACCCGAGCTGTACACTGGCCAAGCGGAGTGACGATGTGGCTGCCAGCCGTGCAGATCTGCGTGCCAGACCATGGTGTCGTGACTTTTTTTAGGAGAGCTGCCAATTTGCCGCTTAAAATGGAAAAATCAGCCCCGGTGTCCAGCAGCGCGCTAATGTTGTGGCCGTCAATAAGTACAGGTATGTCGAGTGAGAACCGGTCCTCATGTTCTGAAGCTGTGGGCGTCGATGTCGTCACGTTCCTGCCAATATAAAACCACCTTTCCTTTCTGAAATAAACCAGTGTTGGAAGTTAGCGCCGTGTGTTGTCTGTCTTTCTGTGTCCTTGTCTCTTTGCGCTACGTTTTTAACTTTCAAATATGAACCAACAAGCCCAAGCATATACCCTTCTGCGCTTCATATCTTCTACGTATGCGGTCACTGACTCGTTCGGGTGTTGGATGCGTGACTAGAAGCAGCTCAGCTCTTTCTTTCCTGATGATGCTCGTGAAGGCCTTCAGGAACTCCCGTTTGAATAATTCCCACGTCGCTAGAGAAGCTTCGTTGTTTTCGAACCAAGTTCTTGCTGGTCCCTCCAAGGCGAAGAAAACATGGCTCATTTTAGTCTGGTCGTCCCAACTGTTGAACACGGCGACACGCTCAAACTGTTCCAACCATTCCTCGGGATCCTCGCCCGGTGAAGCGTTGAACGTGGGCGGCAGTCGGGGCTGGTGTAGAATAATGGGGGCTGGTGTCGTAGCCATGGCTGAAGTCGAAATTGAGGGGTCCTTCTTCGTTCGCGTGCTGTTCGGTAGCAGTCCGAATTGTGGTGGACACCTCTGGAGACGACGGCTGCTTCGCCCTTCGCCTGCGGGGGGGACGGCTTCTGCGGCTTTCGCGTGATCTTCTTCGAGACGGCTCGGGCTGCTCTGACGGCTCCCAGGGGGTGAGGGCGACAGGGACATCCGTTAGCACCTCCACCAGATGTCACGTAGTGGTGACTGCAGTCCGGCGAACAGGAAAACAACGAGGATGTCTTCGAAACGGAACTCTTTATTTGGGCTGACTTGAGCCCACAAAGAACTGAATCACTCGGCGGCGGCGTAGCAACAAGCGTGCTCGGCGGTCGTCGGGCAGAATGCCCGCCGCTGTCGGCCGTGCTCTTTTTAAAGCTGATAGCGAACATTCGAGAGAAAGCTTGGGAAGTTACTAGAACATTCTGGCGCAAAGTAGAATCGGCGCCGTCTGGATGCGATCAATCGAGATAAATCTAGGCGCGTCTTGCGCCACAAACGAAGCGA
Source organism: Amblyomma mixtum (assembly GCF_055824585.1). Lineage (NCBI taxonomy): Eukaryota > Metazoa > Arthropoda > Arachnida > Ixodida > Ixodidae > Amblyomma > Amblyomma mixtum. Next base: position 195,186,119 of record NC_143016.1, read on the forward strand.
TAAAGCGGCGTGTCGGCAGCCTTGAAGCATGAACAAACAAACACTACAAACGAACGCTACAAAAATTCAAGTCAATATTTCGCAGCTAATCTGCCTTGAAACTCGGCGCCTTGTGAACAGTCGGTGCGCTCGTGTGTGTTGGTTCTCTTCTGTTCCGTCTCTTTTGTGCTGTGTTCCTTCATAATAGCATTCTTATCACGTGCGTAGCATATTACATGCACTCTTTTGGCCCAGATACTCTACTTATCAATTACTTTTCCAAAAATTATTACATAATCCCAGCTGCAGTTGCACGTTCGCCAAAGACCGCCATTAAACAGCGCCTCGTTCGCCTTGAAATAAAGAGCGAGATGGCGCTTTTTATGGCTGCTATTTTCAGTAATTATGAGGATGCAAAGTTGTGCATTATTCCGCGATAGGGTACACAGCTCGTTCAGCCGAAAAGCCATCGGCGCAGTCGGCATCGCTTGTCGGAAATAAGCGAAGGCTGCGTAAAAAAATCACATCATGGTAATTTGTGGCACTAGTGACTGATGATTGACTGGTGTGTGATAGGCAATGACGAATTAATAAGATCATTGTAATTATTTGATTAATTAAAGAACTGAACAAATGGAAAAACGGGGTTCAAAAGGTGTCAAAATGCTCAGAATGAAAAGTCAATGCTTGATAATGATAATTAGAAAATTTAGATTGTGTAATTGACCAATTAAAGAATTGAAACAGTTAAAAAATCAAAACTGCTGTAAGGAAGGCGATGGGACTACGCGCGAGCCGCATGGCCATCGCCTGGCGCACGCTCCTGGCTCGACTAGCTGACTTCGGACTGCTGTTAGCCCTGCTCCCGTTGAGAAGCTTCATCGAACAAAACCCACCTTACATTTGGTGCAGGTGCCTGGGAATATCCTCTCGCCCTGGAACTCCGCAGCCGAACGCTACCCCCTACCGCGATGCCTTCGAACCACCAAGCCGTACAAGTGAGCCCGGCCACCGTCGTCTGTGCTGGTTGTCTCCGCTAGCGCGACCCCGCTATCTTCAGCGGCACGGACGACCATGGTGTTGAGGATTGGCTCACATCGTATGAGCGGGGTGATCGCATACAATAAGTGGGACGCGGAAACCAAGCTGAACAATGTAATTTTCTATCTGACGGGCTTGGCAAATCTGTGGTATCGGAACCACGAGGCGGACATTACATCATGGTCCGTTTTCAAAACGAACTTCTCAGAGGTATTCGGCCGCCCGGCTGTCAGAAAACACCGTGCCGAACAGCGCTTGCGTGCGCGGTGGCAGTAGGTAGAAGAGAACTTCACGAGTTACATCGAGGATGTCGTGGACCTGTGCAAGAGGGTGAACGCTCAGATGTCCGAAGCCGACAAGATCAGGCATATTCTCAAGGGCATTGATGACGACGCCTTTCAGATGTTGTTGCCGCGAGACCTGCGCACCGTCGCCGAAGTCGTCACCCTATGTCAGAGCTTCGACGAACTACACAAGCAGAGGGCTCTGACACGCGAACACACCACGAGCATCGACTCGCTTGGTGGCCTGAATGATGCAAGAGACCAGTCACCGCTCCTGACGCACATCAACAGCTTCATCCGTGAAGAAGTTGCTCGGCAGCTCTCGCTTATTTCAAGCCATCAAGAGCCATCACCACACATCACTCCGAATCTCAGGCACATCATTCAAGAACAGGTCACTGAGGCTCTCCCGCAAGACCCTCAGCCCACACCTCTCGCGACCCCGTTGACATATGCGGAGATTGTTGCGCGACCTCAACCACCTACCTATGCTCCGTCTCCTGGTCCTGTTCGAGAGCCCGCTGCTTTTATTCCACCGCCTGCTCATCTGCGAAACTCCTGGGGTACGCCTGATAGCATTCGACCGTCTGCTCAACTGGGCAACTCCTGGCGCACGCCTGACAACCTCCCGATCTGCTACTTCTGCGGCTTGCCAGGTCATGTGGCGCGGCTTTGCCGACCACCTCCTGAAGTTTCCGGTTACTGGTCCCAGCGACAGTATTCGCCTCCTGCTGAGCCGCCCCTAAGCCGCTCTGTCTCCTGAGCGCACCGCCTTCTCTGGACGCCGTTCGCCTTCTCCACGTCGGCGCTCCATCTCTCCGATGCGACGGCGTTCCTCGACCACTCAAGAGGAAAACTAGGTGCCGCAGTTCCTGAGGCGACAACTGCGCAGTCGTCAAAATTTGAAAGGCCTCGTTTGTCTGCCGCTTATTTAACTAAGTTTTTGTAGAGGGCATATCTGTCATGGCGCTTGTCGACACCGGTGCTGCGGTTTCTGCCATGGATGCAGCGCTTTGCCGCTATTTGAGTCAAGTGAAGACACCCCTTTCTGGCCTGTCGTTACGAACTGCAAGTGCGCACCTCATTCAACCGTTAGCAGCGTGCTCGAGTAGTAGTAGAAGACATTTTATATTTGGTCGAGTTCATCGTTCTCCCGTCATGTTCGCATTCGATCATCTTGGGCTGGGACTTCCTATCGCTCCAGGACGCGGTCATCGACTGTTCAGGAGCGTAAATTGCTGGGCTAGTTGGTTCATAATGTTGCTAGGGTGGAACCAGCGGAACACAGATGCAGGACGCAGGAACAAGACGCGAGCGTGAAATTCTTGAAGCGTTTTTAATCAGGAAAAACAAGGAGATGTGTGTCAGCGATGCCTCGGTTTTTATCACGGATAAAGAACATAGCTTTCTTTTATCTTAATACAGTCGATACCATCGTCCAGAGTGTGCGCTTGCGCAGGAAAACATTTAAATGTGGTGGTTTTCTTGGAAATAAATTAGTTGCAAGTCCAGCGACGTGTGTTCCTCCTTTTTTCTTCTCCTGCGTCTGTGTTCCGCTGGTTCCACCCTGACATCATCGACTGCGCTCGGGCTCAAGTAGAGCTCTCTACGCTGCCGAATCCCGTGCCAGAGACTGAAATTTGTGGTGCCCCTGTTTGTGCCAAAGCTTTTGTCGCCGTATTAACACTTCTTCTTGGGCGAGCTGGTGCATACTTGTGTCTCGTCCTTGCCTTTTCGTGGTTTGCATGCTCTGGCGCTATTTTCTTCAAATCTTTTGTCGCCGACAGTACCGATATTCCTGCGTGCTCTTCCGTGATTGTGCCTCTCTCCTGTGACTGTGTTCGCGATGCCAGTGTCATCTTCACGCCGTCTCCCACTTTTCTACGCCGCCATTGTCTGTCGCTCCCTTATGTCCTGCTCACTTTATCCGCCTGCCTCACCGCATTGTGGGTCCTCAACCCGTTTTCCAGCCCCTTCGCTTTGCGCCACAGCGAATGCGTCGGAACCGTGCAGCTCTTTGATTCTGTTTTAAACCACCCCGACGCTGCCGCAGAACCACCGCCGGTCGCCATGGACGCCCTCAGCTCACCTACTCCTGCGCCGGCCACGTTGTCGACCGACCTATTCCTTCGCTCTATTGACGCCACTATTCCGCCAACTCAGCGAACCCAGCTTCTTGCGCTTCATGAGGTCCTCTTCTCTTTACTTTATTTCTCTTTCACTTTATTCCGCTCCTCCTTCGATTGCCACCAACATGTTTTGGGGCGCACGCCGACTGTCGAGCACCGCATTAACACCGGCGCCCATGCCCCTCTGCGACAGCGCCCATATCGTGTTTCCGCCGCTGAACGACGAGTTATTGAAGAACAGGTAGACACCATGCTTCAGAGCAGCGTTAATCAGCCTGGGCCTCACCAGTTGTCCTCGTCAAGAAGAAGGATGGCTCCGTTCGATTTTGCGTCGATCACCGCCGCATTAATAAGAACACACGCAAAGACGTCTACCCTTTGCCCCGTATTGATGACGCTCTGGACTGTCTATAAGGCGCGGAGCCCTTTTCTTCCCTTGATTTGCGCTCTGGTTATTGGCAGGTCCCAATGTCAGCTGCAGATCGTGCCAAAACCGCGTTTGTGACCCCTGACGGCCTCTACGAGTTTAACGTCATGCCTTTCGGCCTCTGTAACGCTCCTGCTACTTTCGAGCGAATGATGGATACCCTTTTTGCGTGGCCTCAAGTGGAAGACATGCTTGTGCTACCTGGACGATACAGTTATTTTTTCGCCCGACTTTCAAACGCATCTATATAGCCTGAAGCACGTCTTGACATGCCTCAGAAACACAGGCCTGCAGCTGAACTTTAAAAAATGCACCTTTGCTGCCCGCGAACTGTCAATTTTAGGTCACGTTGTGTCGAAAGATGGTGTACGCCCTGACCCTGCGAAACATCGAGCCGTGACTGAGTTTCCCAAACTTTCCACCACTAAGGAACTTCGCAGCTTCCTAGGGCTCTATTCTAGGCGTTTCATTCGCAACTCTGCCTCGATTGCTGCCCCTTTGACTCAGCTGCTCGGCACCAATGTTGATTTCTCGGCTTGGTCACCCGCATGCGACGACGCCTGCACCACCTTGCGTCGTCTCCTCACGGCACCACCCATCTTGCGCCATTTCGACCCGGCGGCCCCCACTGAAATCCACACGGATGCCAGTGGTATTGGTCTTGGTGCAGTGCTCTCCCAGCGCAAATCTGGCTTCGACAAATATGTCGTTGCCTATGCCAACCGTACACTGAGTCTCACTACTCTGTGACTGAAAAGGTGTGCCTCGCCATTGTATGGGCCTTAGGCAAGTTTCGCCCTTACGTGTACGGCCGTCCTTTCGACGTCGTTACGGATCATCACGCCCTTTGTTGGCTTTCAAAGGACCATTCCGGCCGCCTGGCGCGATGGGCGCTGCGTCTTCAAGAATACAACATCCGAGTCGTGTATCGGTCGGGAAGCAAGCATCAGGACGCCAGCGCATTGCCTCTCTCCCCGCTCCCCGCCGAACTTGCCAGCCTCTGCGAAATAGACGCCCCTGTTCCGTCTCCCACCATCAGTGACCTGCCTTCTGAGCAGCGCAAGGATCCCTGGATTCGTGCTCTTCTCGACTTTCTCTCCGACCCATTGGCGGTTGCACCATCCCGCACCCTGCGCCGTCAAGCTTAACATTTTGAGATCAGAGATAACCTGCTTTATCGCCGTAATTATCATTCTGGTGGACAAAAATGGCTCCTCGTCATGCCTCGCCACCTCCGGTACTATATCTGTTCATGTTTTCACGCTGACTTGCAATGCGGTCACGACGGCCTTTTCAAGACTTACACGCGCCTCCGCCTCCGCTACTACTGGCGTGGCATGTAAAATTTTGTTTTGAAATACGTACGCTCCTGCCTCGACTGCCAATGCCGCAAGAAACCCACCAGCCGTAATGCTGGCGAGTTGCAGCCGCTGTCTTGTCCGCTTCGCCCTTTCGACCGCGTTGGCATTGATTTATATGGGCCCCTCCCGTATACTGCTTCTGGCAAACGATGGGTCATTGTTGCCGTCGATCACTTCACGAGGTATGCTGAAACTGCCGCGCTCTCTGCTGCCACGGCACAGGATGTCGCATCCTTTGTTCTGCGTCGATTCATCCTTCGACACGGTGCACTTCGTGAACTCCTGAGCGACAGAGGCCACGTCTTTCTCTATCTGACGTCATCAAAGCTCTTCTCCGTGATTGCAACGTCATCCATCGGACTTGCACCGCTTACCACCCTCAGACAAACGGCCTCACTGAACGATTTAACCGAACTCTGGGGGACATGCTGGCTATGTACGTTGGTTCGAACCACACGAACTGGGACCTCATCCTCCCGTATATTACGTTCGCGTACAATACTGCTACGCTGTCTACAACCGAATGTTCTCCTTTCTTTCTCCTTTACGGCCGACATCCTTCCGTTCCCATTGATACTGTTCTCCCCTACCACCCTGACGCATATGAGTGCACCACCGTTTCTGAAGCCGTCAGGCACGCCGAAGACTGCCGCCAGATCACCCGGTCGCTCACGACAGCTACCCAGACCCTTCAGAGAACTCTCACCGTAAAACAGCGCGCTTACACGGGACGAAGAAAGAACCAGTTGACGACATTGACGACATGATGCGACAGGAGGATATCTTCCTCGCCTTCCTTTGGTTTTTCGTTTTTTGTATTCCTTTCTGGTATTTATTGCGAGCAATGCAATAAACCATGCAGTTGTATCTCCACTCAACTATGTTGTTGAGCCCCTCACGTCGTCACCCGGTCTCAGACGCCACGGCCGTGAGACTGTCCATATCCACCGCCTCAAGACATACCACGACCCCGCTGTCTTGTCCGCCCCTTAAGTCGCCAGGATGGCTCTCCTCTCATGTCCGGGGGCCATTCTAAGGAAGACGACGAGCACACGCGCGAGCCGCATGGCCATCGCCTGGTGCACGCTCCTGGCTCGACCAGCTGACCTCGGACTGCTGTTAGCCCTGCTCCCGTTGAGAAGCTCCATTGAACAAATCCCACCTTACACTGCGTTTAAGTCTCAATCTGTTGAGAATCTAAAGCTTAACCCACTACGCTATCGCGTCATACCCTTAAAGGGGTAGAGACACCAAATTTTTGTGTTGTACCTCTGGGTTGTAAATAATGCGTAGCGATGCAGTGAGCATGGAACACCATCTTGGAAGCATGAACTCGCATTATATAATTAATAATCGTATTATTTGTACCCAGCAGTTTCGGTTTCGGTTCGTAGTTGCCAGGTTTTGCCAGGCTCTTGCATGACGTCAAAAACCAGACAATGCGTTGTCACGTGGGTCCGGGAAGCCGTGACGTCGTGTAAGCATGTCGTCTGCTTGACACGCACTTGGTGCGCGTAAACACGGAGAGCCGGGCGGAGGGCAAGTCGCAATGCCGAATAGCTCCGAGTCGGAAAGAAGAGTTTTATTTCGGCGAAGACACCGATTATGAGGAATCGCGGGATGACGCAGACGAGGAAGGAGACGCCGCGGTTGGAACCCCGACAACCACTTCATTTTTGATCCGCTGGCCAGCGATTCCGAAGAGGAGGCAGGCGTCAGGCCCGACGTAGCTCAGATTGTGCCAGCGAACGCCGAGCGTGTAGGCAACGTCAAATGGTAAAGGCGCGTTCACACTAGGCCAACGATCGGCCGATTTCAGTCTGGCGATGGTCGGCGGCAGCGATTTTCGTGCCGTCGACGCGTCTGTCACACTGCGCAGACGCCGACCGAGCGCCGCCCGACGAGCGCATCGACGTCGCGTCGCCGAGATAGCAGCCGTCGGCCGACCCGTGTGTCACACTCTGCCGACAACAGCGCCGACCTCACGCCGACGTTGTCCTATCCCGACAGCTCGACGCTGCTGCTTCGTGCGCGCTGCTCGTCTGCTAGCTCCGTTGCTGAAGGCGTCGTGGAAATCGAACTTATCTTCTATTATGGGACGAGTTCGCACTAAAGCGATGTGAAGAGTAGGCCTTTTATTATAGAACAGTCGACTTCCAAAGCGCCGTCAACTGCGGCTTCGAAGCGAAATCACCTAGGCCTAGCGACGACTAGGGCAGCCTGGGACCAGCGCGCAGTTCAGGCGCGATCACACTAGGCCGACGGGACCCCGATGCCGACGGTCGCGTCGGCCAACCTGGTCGTTCCCCGACTAGCCAGTCACACTGCACCGACGACGACGCCCCCAACGACCAAGCGTCGTCCTAGTGTGACAACGTCGCCGACCAAAGATGCCGACGAGACCCGTCGGCCGACGCGTCTTGGGCAGATCGGTGGCCGAGCGAAAACATTCGCCCACCAAAAGCGAGTACCGAGTTCAGAGCGCAAAATGCAATCATTATGTAGACAAATAATGCACGCGCAGCAACATTCATCAAACCATATGGCCACTTGGCCGACGCGCCGCACCGATCGTCGCTTGCGAATTGCCGTCCCACTGCAAGCAGGGACACACGGAGCGGTGAGCATCGCTGCGCCGCTGTACCCAAGCTCCGCCCACAATCGGTGTCGCACTTCGCCGCCGTGCAGCAGTGCCTGAGCGCTGCTTGGGATGGTGTACAAATGTCACAAGAAAAGACAAGATTACCTTGTTATCAGAAAGACTGCCCGAACAGCGATAAAGCATGCCTGCTTATGTTTCGAGCTTTCGGCAACGGCACCGCTCGCGGGCGCTCCGGGCGGCGAGCTCTGCTGCTGCCTGGCTGCCGTGGTCGTCGCTAGGCCTATAGCCTCTTTCGCATTGGAGCCGCAGCGGCCGGCGCTTCGGAAGTCGCCTTAGCTATAATAAAAGGCCTACTCTACACATCGCTTTACTGTCAACAGCATCATCTCACAATAAAATAATAGTATGGTAAATCTCGGCGACGCCTTCAGCAGCGAAGCGAGCGGGCGCGCCAGGCGAGTCGGACCCCAACGTCAGGCCAGCGGCAGCTGCGAGGCGGTTGTGGCAAGAAGTTTGCTCGTATCACAGTCGTTACCTTTAGCAGCAGCTCAGTATTGGTCAGCGATCCTCAAAAATGACACATTTTTAACATTTCTTATCCCAGGGTTTATTATTTACGTCAAGAACACACTTTAGTTCGTTGTTATCACGCCGGCAGACGGGATCCAGGCTGGCCGGCCGGCCGGCATGCTCGGCGTACTTCACGTTCGCACAAGAAAATACATAACATCCATGATACCAGAGAATGCTTCCTAGATTAGAGCACCGGCAATATTCCTCTGCAAAAGTGGATCTTTCGGCAACGACATCGCCTGCGACAACGCCGGGCGTAAAGCACCGTCGCACTCGCGAGCGTGCAGAAAAAAAAAGACTCGTGAGCACTCGTAACCAAGGTTGCTAGGCCGCGAAACTGCAAAACTTGGTCCCGTACGTCAGAAAACTGTGCAATGACGTAGAAAATACTTGCTTGTGTTTTCTTCTCTGTTCCTACGTCACATTGATGCACTAGCGATGGCTCAGACTTCAAGAGTGAGCATTTTCACGAACTTTAAAATGAAATTAAAATATGTTCTAGACATCCCTTAAATTTAAAACTTCGCTCTTATGGTCCTCACATACAAAGGAAACGTATGGCAGTCTATTGTACAACCTTGGAATTTGATGTCTCTACCCCTTTAAGGCGAAGTTTAAGTGTCCTCTCCAATTTTTCCTCCGTCCCCAGCAGAAATTGTTCTGGAAAGCAAGGGTTTACTCGCATGCCTTACCTCGCATATTTAGAAATTTAATTTCGGTCTAGCCCTCTCGCTCAACCTCCCAGTGCCACCTTTTTTCTGCGCGCACTTGTGGCGAGCAAAGCAAGATAGCCGGTGTCCTTTCCTAATGTGTGCAGAACACCCCGAAGCACAACAGCTCTCGTAGCTTGATCTCTGACTGCTGCGTCACCCACACAACATGTGCTCACTTCAAGCAAAGGGGACGAGACCCGATGGGGGAAACTGCCTGTTTCCGCCTCGGTTTTGCGTGTTTCGAACGTTCTCCGAAGCCTTTCTTCTCCCGATTAGAGGCGCCTTAGTCCACACCGCACCTTCTGCACCACGCTATCAGAAGTCGCATGTTTTGTCCACCAGGCCAGAAGCACTTGCGCCGATGACGCGGGCCAGGAAATCTGACAAGCGAAAGTTAAAACCTGCCGGGACATATCAAAATTTGCCGAGCGCCTTCTTCACAATCTGAGGACAAAGGCATTTCCCAGTAAGGCAGCTGTATTATTTAGGCGCTCTTGCGGGTAAGCGAGCACGTGAAGCTCTCGTCGCAGCATTTTGTTCAGTTTATTTTTTTTTTTGCCTTAATGCCACGAAGACATTGTAACTCATCCCCTCTCTACTTGATTGTGCGAGCTCACTACGAATATCCGGGAGCTGAACCTATCTTCTGTGCGTCTGTAGGCAAAGAAGCCCTGGCTGCGCGACGCCAACGAAAGGCGGCTTTTTTCCCAGTAACGGCTCATTTTCCTTCGTTTTCGTATTGCTTTTAAAGAAACCACCGCTGGGGGTAAAAGGTTCCTTTCGTTGCCGCCAAGCAGCCACATCAGTAGAATTCGTAACGCGTGTTTCTGGGCAACCATGTTTAGGACATTACTTTTTTTTTCGCCCTCTTTTGATGACAGCAGCGGGGATGTCGGTCGTGTTCATTTGTCCGCGTCTTTCTGCGGGCAAACGTGTTTTTTCCAACTAGCCCAGATCTATACCTTATGTGAGACGTATTGCCCTGCCCGATGTCAATCGATTAAGGCGGCAAGTCAGCGTCTCTTGGCCACGGAAGTGATTAAGGCGGCCTGTGTTGCTCCGATTCCGATTCTGCACGCACCCTTAGCTTGGAAAACCTCAGCTCCTCGTCAGGAAAACCGCCTCAAGAGCCATGACTTCGATAAGTGTACCTCTGAAGGCGTCGAAGCAAGGAAAACAAGCACACAACCCTCGCAATTAGGTGGTACCTTCGCTTAAACCTGAAGCTGCTGGTGTCACGCAAAGAAGGTGGCTTCACTGTCCTCTCGAACCAGAACTACAGTGTGAAGGCTCAAAAAGCGTTCTGAAAGGTGCAATGGAAAAGAACGCCACCAGGCTGTGCGATTCTTAAAGGCATGACGAAACAGGCCTCAGCCAAGAATGACAAGTCTTTTTTGCAGCAAACACACAAAGAGGGCTGCCCGTTTAGGGCTGTTGTCTCCGAAAGAGGTAGCGTCATCTCGGGAGATTTTCGCAGAACTTCATTCATTCATTCATTCATTCATTTTATTTGTTTTTCACAACATGACGTACACATTGTGAAAGGGGCCAAGAAGAAAAGCCGTTCCTTTACGGCTTGAAAAAAAATCTTGGTCCCCCCTGGCATTGACAGCAACAAAGCAACACAATCCAGAAACAAATGTACAGAACAAAATGTACAGATATATACAGAAACAAACAAAATTATAACTTGGCATTTTTATGAAAGATATGGCGACAAGCTCATGGAACGGTCGGGAAATAAAGACATGCAGTTATAATGAAACAGTGGCTAAGTATCTGTACAAAGTGTTTTGTTTATGAAATGTGTGGTGTGTATTAGGGACATGCAAATTAATAAAACAACGCCTTCAGGTTCCGGAAATTTAGTCCTAAAATATCTGTTTCCGCTTTAATATGTTCATTTAGTAATCGAGGCAGGTTATTCCTAAGACTCTGAAACCCATAGTTCGTACGGCATTTTGGCACTTTCCAACGGTCTGTTGTCCTCGTATTATAGGCCGCGTTGCCTATTAATTCTAAGTTCGATATGTCCAAAAACAGCCTTTGATTTTCCTTGATGCTGAGTTTATATTCGCGTAGGAGTTTATAATGATACATTTTAGTTATTGGAATGACCTTAAGATTTCTGAAGATAGGTTTACTTGAGTAAAACTTAGGCAAATTATTAATGATCCGTAAAACCTTTTTTTGCATCCTTAAAAGACTACTGAGGTTTTTGTCGGTCGTTGTGCCCCAGACTAAATGAGAATAGTTCATGTAGGAAGAAAATAAGGCGTAATAAATGGATAGTTTTGCAGACATTGGAAAGACATAGCGATTTCGACTGAGTATACCTGTTATGGAACATAATTTCTGCAAAATATGGTTTACGTGGTCATCCCATTGCAACGTCTTGGAAAAGAAAACGCCCAATACCTTTATTATTTCGACCACCTCAATCCTTGTACCTCTAAACAGAAGATCGTAATCGGTAGATAGCTGCTTACCCTTGGGGTGAAAAATTACTGCTTTTGTTTTTTTTGTATTGATATTCAGTTGATTACTGTCTGTCCAAGCTTCCAACTTTTTTAAGGCTATGTTTCCTTTAACGAACGCGTCAGCACAAGAGGATGAAGGCACAAATATACTAGTGTCGTCTGCATATATAACAAACTTTAGGTCAGATGATATACATACTATATCATTAATGTATAAATTAAAGAGTAAGGGACCAAGAATACTTCCTTGAGGTACGCCTGCGACTATTGCTTTCTCATTAGATATTAAATGGCTTACTTGAACAAATTGTTTTCTGTGAGAGAGATAACTAATTAACATATTAAGTGCATGTCCTCTGATACCGTAGTGATGTAATTTATCAAAAAGAATAGAGTGATTAATGTTGTCAAAAGCCTGCGTAAAGTCAACAAAAATCCCCAGAACGTAGTTCTTATCCTCGAAGTTTTGCAAAATGTATTCTTTTTGATCAAGAAGTGCCAGTTCTGTGGACCGATGTTTTTGGAAGCCATACTGCGATTTTGTGATTATATCATATTTGTGGCAGAAACGTGAAAGTTGTTTGAATAGGATTTTTTCCAGACCTTTAGAAAACACAGGCAATATTGATATGGGGCGGTAGTTCGAAACTTCTCGGTTATCACCTTTTTTTTTGTATAGCGGAATCACTCGAGCCACTTGCATTTTTGTTGGATAAACAGCAGTTGAAAGGCAAAGATTATATATGTAGGTTAGTATGGGACTTATAACGTCAAGGACATATTTCACTGGACTAATTTGCACATCGTCAGCGTCGCAGCTACGCGAATTTTTCAAATTTGCAAACACAGAGCAAACTTCTTGAATGTCGGTTGGTTCTAAGAAAAAAGTATTATTGTTAGCTATACCTTGCATTGTGTTGTTTCCTGAAGGGCGTGCAGTCACATTCCTGTTAACAAAGAACTCGTTAATAGCATTAACCATTGCGTCCCCTCTCAGCGTTTTTCCGTCATGTATAATCTCTACTACGGAATCTTTTTCCTGCCCACGTCCCATAAGAGCATTCATTTTACTCCATAATTCACTCATTCGACCTGAGCACTTAGAAAAGTAACGAAAGTAGTAGGCGTCCCTGCACTTTTTCAGTTCTTTATTTAAAACATTACGGAAACGTTTAAAAGCTAGAAGGTCCGCCTCATTACGGGAATTCATAAATTTTTTGAAAAGTCGATCTTTTTTATGGATTTTTTTATGAAGTTCACGGGTCATCCAAGGTTTTTTATAATTTTTGTTTTTTACACGTTCCTTACGAATGAAATGCTTTTTATAGATACATAAGAAACGACCCATAAACGCTTCATATGCAGCATTTGCATCAGCAATGTTCCGGATGTAGTCCCAGCTTGTGGTTTCTAACTCTGTACGGAAAGAGTCTAGTGTTTTCTGTGAAACCAACTGAGAAAACATCGCAGGGCTCTCTGTTGTATTAAACGGATTAGTGTCAACCTTACAACATATTGCCATATGGTCACTAATAGAACAGGGAAGAATAGCTGTAGTGATGGACCCTATATCATAATTAGCTATGAACAAATCTATAGTAGTTTCTGAAGTAGGTGTCAACCGAGTAGCCATATTTATAAGGTTAGAGCAGGCATTGCTACTAAGCAGATTTTCAAATTCAACTTTTCTGGAGGTATTACATGACATGTCAATATTAAAATCACCGCCAATAATGACATTATAATGATTTTCATTTACGAATGTTAACATATTGTCCAGGAACTCAAAAAAATCACACACATTGCCATCTGGACTTGCTCTCTCTATTGACCTTTTCCTCTTCACAAGTCCGTCGAGGGTTTCAAGGTACCTGGAAGAATCGACTGGTTTATGGTTTAAGCGGGTTTGACGTCACAAAGAGAATCAGGCTATAAGGGACACTGTAGTGGAGGGCTTCCGAAATTTCGACCTCCTGGGGTTCATTCACGTGCACTGACATCGCACAGAACACGGGGCTCTAGAATTTCGCCTCCATCGAAATTTGACAGCCGTGGCCGGGATCGAACCCGGCAAGACAGCAAGGCTTCACTCCTTCTCTGTAGACGTGTACTGCTCTCTGCCGCAGCATCTTATCTTAGAGGTAGTCATGACTGTATCGACTCGAGGTATCATGACTGTATCGACGCCGTCAAAATGCGCGGCGCTCTACAGCCCCGACAAAGCAACAATTGCATGCACGCTTCTGCTGCGTGTGCGCTAGACGCGGTTCTGATTGGCAGCGCCCAATCTCGGTGCTGGGTGAGCGAAATGGGCGAGTGAAGTGCGTTTTCGTCTGAGCTTTTCATTATGAATTTTCGAAGTGGAATAACTTTCGTCTGCGTGCTTCGATTTCAATAATTCTTTTCGCCCTGGTCTCTGGAACGCATGATGAATCTAATGATATTAACCGGTACTGAGGAAATCATCGCGGTGGCCCTATAAGAACCATTGTTGCGTATTCAACATGCACTGAAATTTTTCTCCTCTGCCCACCTGAAGGCCATTGGAATTTTTCACTGACTGAAAGAAACTTTACTGCAGTCCACTCCGATGCACACACAATTTAATGACAGCATGTTTTTATGCAAGGAAGTTTCATTTTTCTACAGCCTTTTCTTCCTTTCTTTTTCTCCCATAACACCTCATCAATGTTAAATTCACTCACTTTCACTGTATCTCCCTCTTGAGTAACCTAAACCCATCATCTCCCAGCAGAAGTTGTTTACTGCCTGATCCCTGTTCATAAGCACGATCAGCAGAACTTTGTCCTGCTCTTTGTCACTTCTCGTTCTCATGTGAATCTTTCTAAAGCTTCTTATTTAATATAAGTATTGCAAGCATTCAAGAAATACACCTTTGAACAGTACGAAATAAAAAAAACTAACAAAAATAAAACGAAAAATATCTAAATAGAACACATTTAAAGAATAAATAACTACAAATTACAAGAAGTTCGGTGTCCTGCCCTGTCACTCAAAAAATGTACTTCGGAACCCCTGCAAGTAATAAATAAAGTAACCCACGTGGAGCAGTCACCTACTGAGCATTTCCCTTCTTGAATATCAGCTGTGAATTATGGCGAATAGAGGACTAAAACGAAGCAAAGTCTAGAGTATGCCTGATTCGATGGAAGCAATGGTTGTAAAAAGCTGTCCGCTGAAGCTTGGCCAATTTAAGGCATTCTGAAGGCCTTCGAAGATCAGCGGCTCGTAGCCGGAGGCGATTTCAGCTGGTTCCGAACAGCATTCAACGCAGCTGGTGCGACGTGGAAGCCGAAAAACGCAATTTTCCTTCCTCACGTTCTCGCCAGCATACACTTTCTAATTTTGTATGCATTCAAAGGGTCAAGTTTTGACCCTTAGCGCTCGTGTTGTTCGTGTCTTCTTGTGTCCTGTCCTACTCTGCGCTATATTATCTCGCTATGACCATGCACCAACAAGCCCAAAAAGCTACGCTTTTGAAGTCGTGAGAGATGTAATAAAAAGAGCACAATTCTTGTGCGCCACTTCCGTCATCGTTAGCAGCGCTGGAACTCTGGCCCTCCCGTATTTCGGCTGCTAACCTCGGTCTCGGCGAAGGAGGACTTACTGCCAAAGGCGGCCTTGACGAGCGCGTCGGTGTCGGCGTTCTGGGGTCCGTAGACAACGTTGCGCGTCTTGTGCGCCCCCCTCGCGGGGTAGGCGAGCCTGGCCGGGCCGATGATGGGCTCCGCCACGGCCACGTCGCTCACGAGGGGCGCTCCGGTGGGCGCGCTTTTGGGCACGGCGACGTAGGCGAGCGCCACCACGATGAGCACCTCGAGCCCCGTGGCCAGGAAGTGGCGCTGCAGCGACTGTAGCCACAGGTGCCGGTGGAGCACGAACGCGGCGTTGGGAAGACCCATCCTGGCACTGCGCACACAAGGATGGGGAAGCACCCGCCGCGGTGGCTCAGTGGTAAGGTCTTCCGAGCCGCGTTTCTATGGAGGCGAAACGCAAGAGGCGCCCGTGTGCTGTGCGATGTCAGTGCGCGTTAGAGATCCCCAGGTGGTCGAATTTACTCCGGAGGCCTCCACTACGGCACCTCTTTCCCTCTTTCTCCTTTACTCCCGCCTTCCTCGCTTCCCTTACGGCGCAGTTTAGGTGTCCGCCGAGATATGTGAGACAAATACTGTGCCATTTCCTTGCCTCAAAAACCAATTTACCAATTTAAGCAGTACCAAACCGGAGCAAGAATCTTGTGTTCCGAATTAACCCGAGCTTACCGGGTGATCTCGGAGGACCGTAGCGCCATCTGTAGCCAAATAGAGCTTAATCGATGATTGGTCGCGAGAGGTACGCAACATGGGTCGTAGGTGCAATCCCTACCGGTGGACAGGAGCAGCCATCTGCCAGCGCAGTGGCACATCGCTTAACCGCTGCGCTGTATCAGGACTCGCTGAATGGTAAGCACAGAATGACCAATTCTGCATATACTGTGGGCCATTAAGCTCCGCCTTAAGCGTATGACGTAAGTATCCTCACCAATTGAAGAATCAACACGTCTACTCGAGTCGACTACGTTAAATCCCTACCACATTTTTAGGCTAGTACTGCTTCATTTCTACCGACGTAGAGAAACAAAAAGCGCAGCAATTTCTCCACGTTTCGTCGCACGTTCCAATACGAAGTAACCTGGCGGCAAGGGAATACTCGACAAGACTATACTGTGCCCGAACGGGCACAATGACAAAGCGGCAGAGAAAAAATATCGCACAAAGCTTGGCTTGGAGCAACAAAAAAAAATGCACGGAGTCAGCTGGTCGCCAGTAAGCAGAGGCAACGGGGGGGAGAAACTGTACAACCAACTTCAAATTGAATTTCAATTATACCGCTGACTGTTCACGGGAGTGAACGAGATTTTGATTACACGTGCCGCAGGGACGCAGATGGCAAGTGTTGAAATAAAGAGCCACATTCGAAGACACTGCCATCTGTAATGGCGACAATTGCATCGCATTGAGGCTTCCGTTTTGTTAATGAAGATCGGCTATATATGAGGAAAGGAAGGCACAGTAACTGCCCAACTGAGGAACGACTGATCCCAATCAGTGACGGTCAACGCCAGAGTGCTTGTTGCGAAATGCGAATAAATGGCCAGTATGCGCTTGACCACTAAAGCAAGAACGCTAACGTTTCTGACCGACAAAAGTCCCAGATAAGCTCTGGTATGTTAAGCTGGGTGTAGTCCCAAAGCTGCGCATGGGCTATGATAGGCACCGCAGTGGAGGGCTCCGATTAATTTCGGTCACCTGGGTTCTTTCACGTGCACTGAAAAAAAACAGAATTTTCAGTGTGTCGTCCTCTACCGCACTAAATCTCGGCAAGTTCGGAAGGCAGTTTGGTCACAATCCGGCGGGAAGGTTGTGGTGACGCCATAAGGTCATGTGACTTATGTGGCTCACCTGGAGTGGCCGTCTGGGTTGCGTCAAGGTCAAGCAGGCATCAGACAAAGAATCACCCAGCACGGGCTTAAGAACTAACGCACTACAAAGCAAGAACAGAGACTTCATTCAGACGCAGTGTTCGAGAATCCGCACACAGTTGTCAACTAAAATCTATTTATTTGCTTAATATTTTCAGGTGCCGCTGTTTAATGAAAGCAAATATTTAACTACGTAAATAGTGTATCCAATTCGTTACTTTTTGAACGCAAAGCACTGAGGCATGCACAGCTTTCGCATTAGGAGAGGGACGCCGTAGTGGAGAGCTGCGGATTGACTTACGGGAAGTGGACTGCACATCCCACGAGCATCTTTTGCATTTCACCCCCAACGGCACGAGTCACCAGAATCCTCCTCATGCACTGTGCCTGCTCACTGTACGCCCTCAACATGAAATCAAGAATCGACGCATACGGCGACTGAGTAGCGGCCCTTTCAAGTCGTAACCTATACCCGTAATATTCACAAGATTAGCACCAGTGAGGCAGAAATTTGGGCGAGTTGGTACGTATTCATGGTATTGTTCACAGCGCAACAAGAACGGGAAAAAAAACGAAAGACGAAAGGGTAACAGCGCTTGTTTGTGTTACCCTTTCGTCTTTTTCCCGTTCTTGTTGCGCTGTGAACAATATCGTGAATAGCACCAGTGTTTCGAGCACTGTACCACTGAGCACTAGCACTGCTCGCGGAATACAAGAACGAATCGGCCAGCGCTACCAAACGCACCCCTCAGGTCGCAGTCGGCTGGCGCAGATGGTGATATCCCTGACTCTCTGCAGTTGCGCCTTGAAGGCTGCGATATTAACGCCGGCGTTCTCAGTTCCTCGAGGCAAATAAGCAGGGCGCCTACCTGGAGCTCTGTGGCTTCTTCGTCTTCACTCGCGCAGCGCGCGGCGGCCTGCATCCAACGCAGCGACCTCTTTCTTACCTATCAGGGCCCGGAAAAAACCACCACTCGCCGCGAAATGAATTGTGGAGCCCAGTGGCTACTGCCAGGGACGCCGGAACAGGGGGGGCAGGGGGGGGGGGCAGAGTCCCCCCAAGTATTCTCATGAGCCCCTCCCCCACCTGAATTCCTGCCTTGTTTACATTTTTTTTTTTTTGCTGTAACCTAACTTACGACCTCCGCGTTTCCGTGACGCCCCAGTAGGAAACTACACGTTGAAGACACCCCCAAGTCTCTGGAACAGATATGAATTAAAGTGCTAGCCCTCATTTTTGTTTCCATAGACCGGCAATTTTAACAACAAAAACACTCTTGAGCAGGTACCACGCCGAGCGCCACTTGCTCGCTAGTTTCATTCTGCGCTGAAATGCAAATAAGGTAGTAGAATGACCGAGCCAAGCATATCTCATGGCCTTCATCTTATGGGGTTTAAAACTGGGAGATAAATGCGTTCTCCCCATTTAACCGCGGCTGACACAGTTCAAAACCGCCCGGACCCCACCCCGTGGTCGCGAGCGCTACCGAGCGCACGCCGACCACGGTGGGCCTTGCTCTACGGGAACAAAGGAACGACACACTGGCTGACACAAACAAGGCTGCAACAACAATAACGCCAACAACAACTGCAACAGCAACAGTATTGTTGCTGCAACAACAATAACGCCAGCTAGCAACAAAATACACTGAGGAATCGAGGATGTCCGACTCACCAGCACGGTTACGAGCGAATGTTCGCCCACGGTAGGGCAGAGGGAATATCTCCGAGGCCGGACGGGACGAGCTGAGGGGAACATGTTTCCACACGAGGTCGCCGCCGGCAAAGAGCGGAGCGGCTCGCGAAACGTCCGCGAGCTATCTCGATGGCGAGCAGAAGAGAGTCAGTCTTCCCCCGCGCGCGAGCGGCAAAACACGCCATCCGTGGCGCTGGTGTCGCTGCGACGCGAGCGCCCTCCCCTGTTAGTTAACCCAACTAAAGGGAGTGCGTTGCGGCGGAGCTAACCACAGTAGGGGGTGAAATGCGGGAAAGTGAACGCAGGGGACGAAGGCGTCCCCACATCCCCCCAACCTTAAATAGACCTCCGCACCTGCAAGTTATACCCCTGTCACACGGGCAAGTTTAGTGACACTTTCACGAAGTGCACTTCTCCAGAACGAGTGACACTTTCGGGGCGTGTTGCTACACGGAAAAATAAAGTGTCATTCGGAATTGATGGCGGTGACGATGGCTTTTCAAGTAAGGCACAAAAAATATTACTTTTCGCGCTTCAAAGCTTTAATGTACAGTTAATGTACAGTAGATTCCAAACTGCAAGACATTTTTTATGATTATCAAGGAGCTTTGTGCAGTATTGGCGATTACAAAAAAGGCTTCGCAAGACGAGACAAGCCAGGAGCAGTACTTCACTTTTTGAAGCATCATGGCGACCCACGGCGATAACGTTTCTGCGCAGCTGACACAATCTGATTGGCAAAAAGTGGTGGCGACATACATGTTTAAATAAGTTTACATGAACAAGAGGGTAAAAAAAATTAGCTGCGTTCAATAAAACGCCATTTTTATTGCCGACGTTGTATTCTAATTTCGAAACGCTGCTACTGAGGCTATGCACTTTGCCCCTCGGGAGAAGTGAAGTGAGTTCCCCAAACTCACTTCTTGCCGAGTGCGTTCAGCAGCGAGTGTCATTAAAGTTCATCGTGTGACACGATGCGAATGACACTACAGGCGAGTGTCACTCGTTGAAAATGACACTAAACTTGCTCGTCTGACAGGGGTATTACATGCTATGAAGGAGTCTCCTGGTCTTCATGCACTTGAGGCAGGTCTTGCAGCGGAGGTCACGCCGACAGCGTGCCCGCAGTCTTCCGCGGTATTCCGAAGGCGGCGTGAAGGTATCCGCTGGGACGACTCGCATGGCCCGTGGTCTACGTGTCCGCAGGCCCGCGAAAAGGAGGGCCGGTTGACCACTGCAGGCCACGATCCTGCAGTAGTCGCCACGGTAACAGCAGCCGGAGGCGGCTGCTGTCTGGTCTCGCTACGGCTGCCCCGGATGGATACGGCGAGCAGGATACAGGCCGCTCCGTCGCAGCAGGCGGCAGCGAGACTATGTGCACAAGACAGCAAGCCGGAGTGGCTCCGCTGGACCTGAAAGATTGCCAAAACACACTCCGCATGCCTTCAACGTGTCACGGGAGGGGAAACGGCGTACACAAGGGCCTCGTGGCTCAATGCTCAACTCGCTAGCAAAACGTGTCGGGCGGCTGTGCAACGCAAAGTTCGAGTGAACAAAGCCCTTTCTTGAGTTGAACGAGAATGCTCGGTTTATGCGAGGTTAAAAAAACGGGCGGGCAGCAAACTGCGCCCCCTCTCAACACCACGGTCCGGTGGTCGTGTCACTTTTGACATGCTGCAGGCAGCTATGAAAAGCCTTAGGCCTCACTACCATAGTGACAGTCGACGACCCCAACAAAAGAAAGATCCGAAACGAGTTTCGTGCGCGCAGCCGCGAGGAGACATCAGCTTTGTGGAGTGGTCCTTCCCCACTCACTGCACGAAGCAGCTTCTGAGCGGCCGGCGCCCACCGTATCGGACGGTGTCGGAGCGCCCGGTGCCGAGCTGCAATACCAGCGAGCTCGTAGCGGCACCCGTGGCCTCAGGCCACCCGGCTCCCACCCGGCTCCCGGAGCCGCGACTCCCAGAGTCGAAAAAGAGACAGCGAGAAAATATATGCAGACAACTCGGACCACAAACGCGGCTTCCGTACTCACTCGCTTCGAGCTCGGCAACTCCGCGGGCGCTAGGCCTCGCGCTCCCTCGATGCGGACCAAGTGGTTCTCGCAGAAGCTCCAGGAAGAAAAACTTGACCAAAAAAACATGCTGAGCATGTCGAAAAGTTCAAACAGACTTCAGCGCAATACACCTCGCACTCAGGAAAGCATGCCGCAAGTCCTAGCGATCAAAATTCACACTAGGCCTACCACTTGTCAAGTCCGGACAAAGAGCGTTCCTCGAACCGAACAGACTGTCGTCCAATGTTCCAAGAGTAGGCCTCACGTTGGGCTGCCAGATATGGGGTTTAAAATGGGGAGATAAATGCGTTCTCCCCGTTTAACCGCGGCTGACACAGTTCAAAACCGCCCGGACCCCACCCCATGGTCGCGAGCGCTACCGAGCGCACGCCGACCACGGCGGGCCTCGCTCTACGGGAACAAAGGAATGACACACTGGCTGACACAAACGAGGCATTTATTGCTGCAACAACAATAACGCCAGCTAGCAACAAAATACACTGAGGAATCGAGGATGTCCTACTCACCAGCACGGTTACGAGCGAATGTTCGCCCACGGTAGAGCAGAGCGAATATCTCCGAGGCCGGACGGGACGAGCTGAGGAGAACATGTTTCCACACGAGGTCGCCGCCGGCAAAGAGCGGAGCGGCTCGCGAAACGTCCGCGAACTATCCCGGTGCCGAGTAGAAGAGAGCCAGTCCAAGGTAGATGTACTATGGTAGCATAGGCTGCATAGAAGCCCATACGTTCAAAACATGGCGGCTTGTGGTGCGCAGCCAGCGCCGTTTTCGAAATGCGTGGACAACGAAAAAGTGACGTCATAAATAAAACAGAAACGCGACGTCAAAGTCACGTGTTTTAATGACGTCATATTTGTGACGTCAGCGTCACGTGCTGCTTGGCGGGAAAAATAAACTGCTGAACGCCGCGACGCTTCAGAGGGCTATGTACTCTCGACCACTTAACGCGACCTCTTGCCAAGCTCTTCCCGGCGAATAAAATGTTTTACAATCAATTACAATCAATCAGCGCGGCACCCGAGACGAGAACGAAGAAAGAAGACACGACGAGTGCCGACCACCAACGCTATTTTTAGGTAGTGAGTTCTCGTTGTGCCTTTTTCCTTCGTCCTCGCCTCGGGTGTCGCGCTGAATGTCGCAGGTGTAGCGCTGAAGCGATGAAATGTGACGCCGCCAGACAGGTTATCGCTCGCACATCGTGCAACCGCACACCTATTTTTTGCGTACGGGGGCCCCATGGCCACAGACGATGCCCTTTTGGGGCAAAAGCGACAGAACCGCACCCAACCGAACGAAACTACACAGAAGCGCTGGCAAAAGGGAAAAGCGGAAACTGTACACGAACGATGCACACCAAGAGCTCAAGCAACAAGCAACGAGGAAAAAGTAGGGCTAGCAGAATCGAGTTTCAAACAAAAGCAAGCAGAATGGTCAAAAGATATGACCAGGGTATTACATCAGAGCACCGTCAACCTTGGCATCGTCCCGCTGCCATTGCCGCTGCTCTGAGCGAACGCTGTCATAAATTTTTACAAAGCAAGCGCTATACTTTCTAACAAAATGCACACAACTAAAACATTTTAAAACGAGATCAATGCAATTGTTTTTGAATGCTTTTGAAACACAAAATATGTCCTAATTATTTTCCTCTTCTAGTCGTGTTTGTCCACTCATTACATTTTGGCGCTTTAGTTCCACCACTAATTTGATGTCGCTAGCACTTGGTTCTGGACCGCATTCAAGCCCCGGCTTCGCGACCTATTTCAATTGACCTTGGCCAGTCTTCCCCCGCGCGCGAGCGGCAAAACACGCCATCCGTGGCGCTGGTGTCGCTGCGACGCGAGCGCTCTCCCCTGTTAGTTAACCCAACTAAAGGGAGTGCGGTGCGGGGGAGCTAACCACAGTAGGGGGTGCAATGCGGGAAAGTGAACGCAGGGGACGAAGGCGTCCTCACAATCTAGAAAACCTTTTATCGTCAATTTAAGGTTCCGGCACCAACGCCGTCCCTTCTTCAGGAGTGACTGGAATTCGCAGTACGCGAAGGGAAGTTTTCCCAGAGTCCCGATCACCCTCGTCTTTGCGAGTCGGATGTGTCTTCGCTCGGCGTGGCGCACGAAAATGGGGCGACCGTCTTTGTCGTCGCGAAGTGGCTGGTGGGCTGCACGGCTGTTCATTGTTCGGGCTAGGCTTATGGAGGGATGAAGGGAGGAAGTTGGCGCAACGGTGCGGGTAAGTCTAATTTGTTCAGCAGAAACTTCTAAGAAAGTTTATTATGAGCAGAGCTCCTGTATGAGGTAGCCCACTCCTGCCGTCACGGAAGCAAAGCCCGTTTCCTTGCATTTCCTGCCTAACCTCCACTGCGGTGCTACAGGTGATGGACAGCAGTCCCCCATCAGTCGGGGCCACGTTCAAGTCAAATGGCGATATTCCAGAAGTTACTCAGGAGGGGGAACTCGACTGCACAAAGAATACGAGAGTGTCGACTCGGAACGAGACCTTTTGGTTGGAAAACAAGCCTTGCAGAAAGCTGACTTACAGATTTCCCCAAATGGTCCATTATTGTGCAGGAGTTTGTCACGTCGAGGGGACGTAGTGGAAAAGCACGTTCAGCGAACTCCTCTCCAATTCAAAAATTCAGTCATCAAAATTGTCAGACGAGGAGGCTTTGCGCATGCGCAGGACGTTACTGGAAAAGTGGTCCATTCCAGTGACTCTATATAAAGAAGCGCTTCGGAAGGGCTTTGGGAGTCGACCTTTAGGGAGCTTGGCAGAAGCTTGCACCGCGATCAAGGAAGGCCGGCGCCGTTTGTCCACCTTCGTGGACAGTTCCAGCCTTTTTGGGGGCTTATTCGGGTATGTACCGCTCTATCTACGCGCACATTATTATTATAGTTGAGTATGCCCGCTTAGTCTTGCTCCTTTTCAAATAGAAAATTCGTTAGACATACAGGTTAAATTATAGAAATGTGCTGGCGCTGTCGGTGCAGCTATGGTAGTCGCCTTATCTGTGGCAGTGTGATGTAAGACGCTTTTATCACGCGCATCGTACTGCCGCGACTGGTTGAGTCGCGACAGCGTGTTCTGAGATTCTATGTCGAATCGGCACATTACGACTTCACGATGTCAAGTTGTCATAAAAGAGCGTTGCTGCATGGTAGCAGCTTGATTGTTTTCATTTGTTATGATGGATTTGGTTTCTATGCTTGAAGTCGAAAAAAAATTGGCAGCCTTTTCTCTGTCTACAAGGCAGGCCTAAAGCATACAACGCTTCATAATTTAAAAAAAAAGTTGCAGCTAGATGTCGGTCTGTATATTTAGGTACATATTTGTGTACGTGATGATGTTAGTTCTTTTTTTTGCTTTTCCTGGTAGTCTGCGCTGCAGCACTATGAGTTTTCTGTAACCCCCGGTGCTCTCGTTTTACTTACCGGGCGTCCGCCTCATCGCATCGGAGTTACGTGAGCAGCGATTGAAAACTGACATTTTTATTGCGCAAGCAATACTGCTCCAGGTTTCGAGCCGTCGCGTAGCTCCCGGAGGTGGCCGAGGTCAGACAGATGGAGCGCCGTTGCCATAGCAACCGTTTCAGCCGCGCTCCACCAGGCAGCAAGACCGTCGCTGCGTCGCCGCCGCTGCCGCGCGCCTAGTCGCGCGCCCTCGACGCATGTGTCGGAATGTGGAGAGAGGAAGCGGGAGGGAAACGGGGAATAAATACGCGCGTTCGCCTCGGCAAAACAGTTGCTGCGTGCTTACGCAACTTGCCCGGTTCAACCAGAGCTAAACCTCAGCTACTTTTTTAATTGATTCCAGCCTTACACGTAATGTCTGCCTCCTAAAAAAAGATAAACAATTTCTTCATACCGGCTACAAAGCGTACATGGCTAAGAAGAGGAGAATACCAAGGTACAATATCTTACAATTCTTAGTATTTCATCCCGACTTCCACTTGTGTCAGTGCATCCGTTCAACCAGACTTTTTGCTTCTTCGCCTTTCCTGGTCGTTACCAGATGGCGCTACTTCTGCAGAAATTAGTCCAGCCCGTCCCGACAGCATGAACGCCGTCGATGTTCAAGCATCGGGCGATGACTGTAGCCATCATTCAGAGTTGTCCCTACCATCCGCAGACCGCTTCGCGGGCAAGTATTTTCAGTGTTTCTAAACCAAAAGGAAAGTCGCCCATCTGCTATACTAATGATAACGCCTTGTTATATATTGATTCGGGTAAGTGTTGAGGAAACTTGATTTCGCTTGTTTTAAAAACCATTCACTGAATATAGGAGAAGGAGCCCGTTGAGAAAAGCAAAATGTGACCATGCGTCTTTGCTTTCATTTGTAGAAGCTCCAACACAGCAGCCTTTACCATAGAGAAAGATATTGGTAAAGAGCGGACACTCGGCGAAATCTGGCCCCAGGAAATGACGCGCAATCCTCCTCCTCCAATAGATAATCTTCCGCCTCCAGGATGGCGCCACCAGTCTTTAAACGCGCGCGCGCGCGCGGGCGGTGGCCGGCGCGACGGCCCAGACCCATCCGAGCAGCAGACGACGGAGGATCGTAGGGCAGTTTTGTGCGCGTGAAGGCGTGCGGCGTATTTGTTCGTGCGGGCAGACCGCAATTTTTTCGTCTCTCTTGCCCTTCGACGCAGAACTTCTCCTGTTTATGACGGCGGCAAGGTGAGAAATGTTTATTTGTCCAAGTACAGGCGCCCAAATCTTTAGCTGGCGTGCGCGAGCGGCGACTTTTCTGTTCGTCAGCGCCGTATGACGGAGCGAAGTTGGAAATAGGATGAGGCTAAGCGCATGCTCACAAAGCACGCTCAGCTGGGGCCGTCGTCTGCTAAGCTGTTCCTTCTTAAGGACGCCACCCCTTATTATCGCGTTTCGACGAGCAGACAGCGTTAGTAGGCCAACGGTTTTGCTCGCATTTTACGCTGCGAAGAACAGCGTTGTAGCAACCAAGCGACGAAATAAAACTGAAAGATATGCCGAACACGCCCAATCATGCGATGAGCCGGAGAACATGGGTCGTTATCATTATGAATGGAGAACATGGGTCATTATCGTTATGAAAAGGTTATCACTAGCTCAGGCAACGATCTGCAAATCTTCTTCTTTTGTTTTCCTGATGAGGTAGCGAGGAGCATATTCGATCCGGCTTTCGTCCCAGTAGGCACGTATGATTTTGCCCACTGAAGTCCCAGCCACTCCAGTTGCTTTAGCATCTCCTTCTGCTATGAGCCGCCCAAGGACATCCCTATAATTCGGAGTCTTGTCGCTTGACATACACGGAGTGGAATCTTGATAACTGTTCTGAACTGCTGCGAGCACGGCTGCAGAGCAGCTTCACTTCAGTTTCACAGCGGCCTTTTAGTTTCGTCGCCACGCTGAAGCATAAAGCACGCTGAGTGTTCATAAGCGCCCTTCGTTCAGATGAAAATCTCTGCCTCTCCCGTAAACGAGAGTAGAGTAAGCATGAAATGTTTACGGGCCTAATGTCATCTCGGTGGACACCCGAACCGCACCGTACAGGAAGGGAGGAACGCCACCACCCGTTCAGCGCAATGCCTTGCCATTTGAACGCAAGGTTTTTTGAGGAAAGGAAATGGCGCAGTAATTCTCTGCCATCTCGGTGGACACCCGAACCGCACCGTAAAGGAAGGTAGGAACGCCACCACCCGTTCGGCGCGATGCCTTGCCCTTTGAACGCAGCGCTTCTCCCTCCGGATCACGTATGACAACGAAGTGTAACGTGGCATTTATGTGCTTTTTGCACGCGTTATTAGAAATCAGAAATTATAATTCCGTGCGTTATCAAACCCACAGCTCCACTGATATCTTGATAAACATTGAGAAGGCACTGGCAGCAGTTATTTTTTGTCTCATTTGGAGACCAACCGGCGCTTGCATGCCGGTCGCGTAGGAGGGCTTAGAGAGTCTCGTTAAATCTCGTTAAGTCTCGTACGGTGCCCGGATGTTCTCGTTTCAGAGCCCGGATGACTGGAATTCAGTGCCCGGATGAGTGGAATTCAGTGCCCGGATGAGTGGATTTCAGTGCCCGGATGACTGGAATTCAGTGCCCGGATGAGTGGATTTCAGTGCCCGGATGATGGCTCTCGGTCTCGGCGTGACGTCACCACACTGCCAACAACGGGAGCTAAAAGCATTTCATGCTTAAAAAGCTTTCGCGTCAGCAAGTCACACATGAACGATCCATGTTCTCCGGCTTATCGCATGACTGGGAGTGTTCGGCCTATCTTTCGGTTTTATTTCCTCGCTTGGTTGCTACAACGCTGTTCTTCGGAACGTAAAATGCGAGCAAAACCATTCGTCTACTCACGCTGCCTGCTCGTCGAAACGCGATAATAAGGGGTGACGTCCTTAAGAAGGAACAGCCTAGCAGACGACGGGCCCAGCCGAGCGTGCTTTGTGAGCATGCGCTTAGCCTCATCCTGTTTCCAACTTCGCTCCGTCATACGGCGCTGACGCACAGAAAAGTCGCCGCTCGCGCACGCCAGCTAAAGATTTGGGCGCCAGTACGCTGCATTGCAAGCAATTTAGGCGGCCGCGCCGGCCGCCGTTGCCTGTATGCAGTTCGTGAAGCGGCGCGCTCGCTCTGTGGCCAGCCGGCTGTTTTTCATGGCATTCTTGCATTTAGTGACAAATTTAAGGAAGGAATGTTTTGTTTTTGCAAAAGTACGCTACATTTCAAGCAATTTATGCAAAATTACGCTGCATTTCGAGCACTCTAGCTTAGTACGCCGGCGCAGTTGTGAAGGGCGTGCGCACGCTGTGTCATGCTACGCCGTGGGCGGGAGCGGCGGGAGGAATGATGCGGCATGATGCAGCCTCGCCGGTCGGTGCGTAGAAACAAAAATACTGCCCACGGCCTGTGGCCCGACGCGCTGTGCCTAGCGGTTAGTTTTGCTTGGTTTCGCGCTTTCTCGGGACGTGACGTTTTTGTATGGCCCCCGACAATATGTAACTTATTTTGGGTGCCATTTGTCGGTGTAAGGTTAAAATGTACTTTTTTTAAAGTGGGCGAACGGCGAAGACGACCGTTCCCGCGCTGCAAGTACGGGACCGTAGTTTTCAAGACTGATGGAAAAAAAAAGATGACGCACGAAAAGCTCAAAAACCTTACTCTTGTAGTACGTATGTATGTACTTGTGAAAGACTTTGTTATCTGCGCTCGTGAAAACGCACATTTCACCCGTGCATTGACAACACAGGAATGCGCTTTTGAAAACCGGCAAAAAAAGGCAACGCGTCGGGCTTTCTAAACTCTAAAGAGCTTGAAAACCAAGAACTGTTGCGCCGATAGTTTAATTTTCTATGCTTCTTAAAAAATACGTTGCACCCGTGTATTTCTCAGTGCTCCTAACACATTGTGTACTTCTGGTTCGTAGTCCGTGTTGTGGCCGTCTTTGTACCAAATATTCTCGAACAAACCGCGTACTCTGCTGTCCACCTATGTTTTAGAAGGTAGACAATAACGTCAGGGAATGTAGAAATGCTTGCAAAAAGTTAATTGGTATCTGCCGTGTAGTAGGGTATGTGTATTGTACTTTGCGCAACGACGTTCAGCACGCTAGGTTCGCAAAAACATGTTGACTCCGCTCGTAATTTCGTTCCCTCGCCGCTTTCGCACCTTTTCACTGTTTACAGAGTTACAATAAGGAGACTGAGAATGACCACACTTGCGAATTTTTCAGGTGATGCCACCCGTCGGCAACACCTGCTGTGTGCCGTGGTGCCGAAACAGGATCACCTTGAGCAGGAGGCCAGGAACCATCTTCTGCATCCCACGGCTTTGTTTATGTTGCACAAAATAAATGTTCTCATTTCACACAACACCTGGTGTCTTTTGTGGAGTGCTAATATTTGGCAAAGGCTGTGACGCAGCTGCGTTCACAGCTTGTCAAAAGCACTCGAAATCTATTTAATTATACGCTGCCAACGGCGCAGCGAGGAGGAGGAGGTAAACTTTATTAAAGAAGAGGTCTTAGGCGCGGATTGGGGTCATGTTCCCCTCCCCGCGGTGGGCTCCTCTTCTAGGCCGGACGCCAGGTGGCCGACCGACGATGTCGTTCGGCGACCTCTTCGGCTCGCTCTGTGGCTCGGAGTTGAACCTCCGGGTCCGAGCTGAGCAGCGCGGCCTCCCAACGGCGCAGCGGGACGCGGCGTAAGCTAACATTCAAACCGCGCGCCCCTGAAACCGGAACCGGAAGTAGCCCCAGGCAGCGAGGCGCAGCGCATGCAGACATTCAAACTGCGCGCGCCTGAAACCGAAACCGGGCGTTATGAGACTCCAGCCGCTTGGTGCGCGGCAGTCAAATGGGCCGCTGGGCCCTATGGGAGTGTCCGCTCTTTACCAATATCTTTCTCTATGCCTTCACGTCGAACGGCAGGAGGAACCAGCTTTGATGAAACAAGCAATGCGCATTCGCCAATTGCCTTGATGTATTCAAAAACCAGATCGAGGGAGGACGAGTCAGCGCTGTACGAATGTCGGTCACTTCCAGCCGAAACCTACAGGTTCCCCAGAAACCGAGGTGGTAGATCTTGTCAAGGTGATTGGTTTGTGCCGAAACCTACAGGTTCCCCAGAAACCGAGGTGGTAGATCTTGTCAAGGTGATTGGTTTGTGCCGAAACCTACAGGTTCCCCAGAAACCGAGGTGGTAGATCTTGTCAAGGTGATTGGTTTGTGCCGAAACCTACAGGTTCCCCAGAAACCGAGGTGGTAGATCTTGTCAAGGTGAATGGTTTGTGCCGAAACCTACAGGTTCCCCAGAAACCGAGGTGGTAGATCTTGTCAAGGTGATTGGTTTGTGCCGAAACCTACAGGTTCCCCAGAAACCGAGGTGGTAGATCTTGTCAAGGTGATTGGTTTGTGCCGAAACCTACAGGTTCCCCAGAAACCGAGGTGGTAGATCTTGTCAAGGTGATTGGTTTGTGCCGAAACCTACAGGTTCCCCAGAAACCGAGGTGGTAGATCTTGTCAAGGTGATTGGTTTGTGCCGAAACCTACAGGTTCCCCAGAAACCGAGGTGGTAGATCTTGTCAAGGTGATTGGTTTGTGCGATTTCCTTGGCTTTTTTATTAAAGTAAGAGCGACGTAGTCTTGTGTTGAGTGCCGTCGACATTTCGATGAAAGAGGGGACAGCTTTTGTTAAGGTTGGTTTTGACGGGACTCGTAACCACATTTCATTGTGCAATGCCGACCTCACACCATTTTCGGACAGTGAATGCCTGTATGAATTCAAAAGACATTTTGGGTCTCTATTTACTCGGGAAGATCATTCCAACCTACCCAGTGTTCCTGGCCTTGATTATCCGTATATGGCTCCTATTAACATCACCGCTGAAGGTATATCTGATCTCATTACAAGCCTCAAGCTCTCCACTAGCGCTGGTGTTAATGACATTCATTCTAAAATATTGCCACGTTTCCACAAGCAGCCACTAGGCGGCTGCTCTTCGCAAGTCACGGGCACCGCCGAGTGAAAGAAGAAGATCGGTTCCGGCCTCCTCTGGGTGCTCTTGGCTTGTTCTCCGGTGCCGTCCACGTCACCCCCCATTAAAGCCTTTCGGTTACGAGCCCCAACGGCTACGTAACACTGGTGGAGGTGCATTCAAGATCCCATGTCCCGGACCTCTTCTCGCAGCGGTTCAGCGAGTCCCGACCGACTCCCGCTGGTGTCTACGCCCGTTCATCGCAGCAGCCGCTGCGTTCACGGCCTCTCCCCAGAGTTCGGTCTCCTTCCCGACCGCCGCCCCGTTCAGCTTCATCCCATGGCGCAGGCGAGTTCCCCTCATCTAACCCTCCAGCAGCCCCGTGTACCGACCAGTTTCCATGGCGCTCCTGCTGAAGACGTCGACGACTGGCTTGAACAGTTTGAACGTGTGGCCAACTTTAATCAGTGGAGTTCTGCCATGAAGCTGCGCAACGTATACTTCGCGCTGGAAGACGGCGCCAAAACCTGGTACGAGAACCGGGAGACCGGTCTTCAAAGCAGCTGGGATGCCTTCCGCCAGCAGCTGCGAGATACGTTTTCCAGCCCCGACCGCCGCGACCGAGCGCGCCGCCTCCTGGAAGCCCGTATCCAAAAGCCCAACGAGAGCGTCGCCATGTTTGCCGAGGACGTGACCCGTTTTTGTCGGCGAGCTGATCCCGACATGACGGAGGCCGCGAAGTTGCGCCACCTGATGCAGGGGGTAAAAGAACATCTTTTCGCTGGTTTGGTCCGGAATCCCCCCCAGACCGTTGCCGACTTCATCAGTGAAGCAACCCTCATTGAGCGAGCCCTGCAGCAACGTTCCGACGAAACGAGTCTGCGTGCGTTCAGCCCTTCAGCTCAGTGGCCGCTTCGTGCAGCGCCAGTGAACATTCCTCTTTGCGAGAGTTGATCCGAGACGTAGTTCGCGAGGAGCTCCGGAAACTCCACATCATCTCGCCTGATCCCACAGCCGCTGCCCTCACTGAAGTCGTGCGCGAGGAGATCCGGCAAGCGTTTGCACCGCCTCAGTTGCTGCCCGAGCCACTCCCTCTGAGTTATGCAGCAGCTGTCCGTCAGCCCGCGGTGCCTCCCGCGCAGCCTATACCGTCCGACTCGCAGCCGCCGTCCGTTCTGCCGCCACCCTCCTACCAGCGGCCACCGCAGCAGGGACTCGCCATGCAACCACCGGTCCGGAAGGTCGATATCTGGCGCACTCCTCGTCAGCAGCCTCTCTGCTTCCACTGCGGGGAAGCCGGCCACCTGTATCGGCGCTGCCCCTACCGTGAACTCGGGCTTCAGGGATTTTCACGTCACGCCCCGCGCCCACGGTTCGGTGAGCGACCTCGGGAAATCGAGGAATACCTTGCTGCCCAGCAGACTTCACCGAACGGCCGCCAACGGTCACCCTCTCCCGTCCGCTACTCGTCACCTAGCCGTCGTACTTTCAGCGATACGCTGAGGGGGCGGTCGCCAAGCCCACGCCGGGGAAACTGAAGGCGGCGACCTCAGGGGGGCAGGTTGCTGAAAAACGAAACCGACGTCCCGAAGACCCCCCCCCCGTGACGACGCAGCGGGATTCCGTGACTCCGAGCTTCCCTCATACCGATGACACAGCTAGCGCCGACCTTCCCGTGCTTGTTGACGGGCACCTAGTGACTGCTTTAGTAGATACAGGACATCTTGATACAGGAGCAGACAGGAGCAGATACAGGAGCAGACTTCTCAATAATCAGCAAGAATTTCGCGGATCGGCTCGCAAAAGTTAGGACTGAATGGCCTGGACCCCAAATTCGTACTGCTGGTGGCCACCTTATGACACCTTTAGGGCGTTGCACTGCACGAGTCACCATTGCCGACTCCGTGTTTGTTGCGGTTTTCGTTATTCTGCCCAAATGTTGCAAGGACCTCATCCTCGGCCTTGACTTTTTACGCAGCATGGTGCAGTCATTAACGTTCCTCGCCGTTTGGTCGCGTTTTCACCGCCTGCACCGACTTCCGCAGACGCCGAACGACGCCACGCACCTTTGCGCATCCTTGACGCGGATGTAACCGTGCCGCCACGCTCATGTACTCTCGTTACCGTCAGGTGCGATGACCAGTCCAGTGCTGCAGGGGTGGCCGAACAGAACACTGAGCTGCTGCTCCATCACGGCGTGTGTTGCCCGCGGTATCGTCCATCCGACCAACGGCCTCGCGGATGTACTCCTTACCAACTTCGGCAATGAGCGACAACGCATCGCTAAAGGGACCACGGTCGCCTACTTGGAAGATATCGCCGAAACTTCTGATTGCATCGCACTCCAGACCGGGACATCTGCTAGCCGAACGGCCAAAATCGCCCTCGATGTGAACCCCGCTCTATCACCTACCGGGAAGGATCGACTTGTCGGGCTGCTCTGTCAGTTTCAAGACTGTTTCTCGTCTGCCTCCGCGGTCAAGCAGACGCCCCTCACCAAGCACCGCATAATAACCGACGAACGTATCCGACCAGTCCGACAGAACCCATACCGAGTGTCACCGCGGGAACGCGAAGTCATCGCTCAGCAGGTAGACGAAATGCTGAATGACGGTGTCATACAGCCATCGAGGAGTCCCTGGGCTTCACCTGTCGTCTTGGTTAAGAAGAAAGACGGCAGTCTGAGATTCTGTGTTGACTACCGCAAACTCAACCAGGTCACAAAAAAAGACGTTTACCCGCTACCACGCATTGACTCCTTGGACCGGCTGCGCCATGCGCGCTACTTCTCCTCGCTCGATCTCAAAAGCGGTTATTGGCAGATCGAAGTAGACGAACGGGACCGTGAGAAGACTGCGTTTGTCACGCCGGATGGACTTTACGAGTTCAAGGTCCTGCCGTTTGGATTGTGCTCCGCTCCAGCGACATTCCAGCGAATGATGGACGCAGTCTTATCCGGCCTTAAAGGGCAACTGCAGCACTTTTTTGAGAATTTCGCGACATTCAAGGATACAGATCTTTACAGGCTGCAGGTAAAGCATGCCAAGTGTTTTTTCACTAGCATTTAAAATAGTGACGTAATCGACGATTCAATTTTGCGCTTCTCCTCAATGCACCAGAGAAGTGCAGGGAAACTCAGCGTGACGTCATGGAAGGTATGATTTCAAATTACCGCTGTCGTCAGCCACACCCTGCCCTGACGCGTTAGACGCTGCCAAACAACTCTCGGCAGGGTTCGCCTTCGGTGGCGTTGGTTTTTTTCCTTCAAAGCACGCGTTTGTGCGTTGGAGATGTACCCATACCTTCGATGACGTCATCATGCGCCCCCCACTTGGCGTTGTGCGCTGCGGAAAAGCTGGAATGGCGTCCGGATTTTAATCGGCGATTACTTCACTATTTCAAGTGCTAGCCCAAAAAGACTTCGCATGCTTTACCTGCAGGTTTCACACATTCGACCCTCTTAAGCTCGTTGATTTCTAAAACCTATGCAGTTTCCCTTTAAATGGCAAACTTGTTTAGTATATCTGGACGACGTTATTGTGTTTTCCCCAACGTTCGAGGAACACCTCCAACGCCTTTCCACCGTGCTACGGGCTACAAGATCTGCCGGCCTCACGTTAAAACCTGAAAAGTGCCACTTCGGTTACGAAGAGCTCCTGTTCCTGGGTCACGTCGTCAGCCGTCGAGGTGTTCAGCCCGATCCCGCCAAAACTGCAGCCGTCGCCAACTTCCCTACTCCATCCGACAAGAAGACAGTCCGGCGTTTTTTGGGACTCTGCGTCTATTACCGCCGATTCATTGCAAACTTTTCACGAATTGCTGCCCCGTTAACGCGTCTCACCCGAGATGATGTCACCTTCGCCTGGACGGACGAACAGCAAAAGGCATTCGATGAATTACGGCACCGCTTGCAAACAACGCCTGTGCTTGCCCACTTCGATGCCCATGCCGAGACCCTGGTTCACACGGATGCAAGCAACGTAGGCCTCGGCGCTGTGCTTGTACAGTGGCAGGATGGCGCCGAGCGAGTCATCGCGTACGCTAGCCGGACTTTGTCTCGTGCTGAAACCAATTATTCCACCACCGAGAAAGAGTGCCTCGCTGTTGTCTGGGCAGTGATGAAATTTCGCCCGTATCTTTATGGCCGCCGCTTCCAGGTCGTGAGCGACCATCATTCTCTTTGCTGGTTGACGAACTTGCGCGATCCCTCCGGACGCCTTGCACGTTGGAGTTTACGTCTACAAGAGTTCGACATGACCATCGTGTATAAGTCCGGACGCCAGCACAACGACGCCGACTGCTTGTCCCGTTCGCTTATCCAGTCGGCGAACGAAGACGAAGAGCCCGGCTTCCCTCTTATCGCAACTGTCGACGCAGTCACTGTTTCGCAGCGCCAACGTGAGGACCCGGGACTCGCTCCACTCATCGACTTCCTGAAAGCGCGTACTACGGAAGTACCCCGTCCCTTCGCCAGAACACACTCCTCGTTTTGTCTCCTAAACGACGTGCTCTACAAGATCAACTTTTCTCCCACGGGAAGGGATTATCTCCTCGTCGTGCCAGACACTCTCCGCGACGAAGTCTTGCAGGCATGTCATGATGAGCCCACCGCCGGTCATCTCGGCTATGCTCGAACTTTGGCTCGCATTCAAAAGAGTTTTTACTGGCCCAAACTTGCGGCGGCAGTGCGCCACTATGTACGAACGTGCCACGATTGCCAGCGACGGAAAATACCGTCTGTAAGGCCAGCTGGTTTACTGCAGCCTGTCCAAGTGCCCAGACTTCCATTCGAGCAGGTTGGTATGGACTTGTTGGGCCCTTTTCCAACTTCCTCCTCGGGCAACCGGTGGATAATAGTCGCTACCGATTACCTCACGCGCTATGCTGAAACAAAGGCCCTCGAACGAGGCACGGCAGCCAAAGCAGCGAAATTTTTCGTCGAGCGCATCGTCCTCAGGCACGGCGCCCCGTCAGTTGTCATAACGGACCGAGGCACAGCTTTCACGGCCAAGCTGCTGGAATCCGTCAAGCAGCTGAGTGGCACTACCCACCGTAAATCCACCGCCTACCATCCACAGACGAATGGCCTGACCGAACGTCTCAAGAAAACTCTCGCCGACATGCTGTCTATGTACGTGGACGTTGAACATCGGTCTTGGGATGACATCCTACCGTACGTCACATTCGCGTACAATACGGCACAACAAAAGACCACACGCATGACGCCCTTCTCTCTGTTGTATGGTCTCGAGGTGTCCACCATGCTAGAGGCCATGTTGCCCCATGACGGTCATGACCCTGAAGCTGGTACCGAGGAATTTACTCAGCGCGCCGAAGAAGCATGGCAGCTTGCGCGACTGGGCATCCAGGAACCATCAAGGCCGAGACGCTCGGCGTTACAATCACCGCCACCGAGTAGTGACCTTCGAACCGGACGACATGGTGTGGGTGTGGACTCCGATTCGACGCCGAGGGCTTTCCGAGAAACTGCTAAAGCAGTACTTCGGTCCCTACAGAGTGGTCCGTCAGCTGAGTGACGTCACATACGAACTTCTTCCCGACGGCTCTTCTACTTCTCATCGCCGCCAGCAGAAGCCCGAAGTCGTCCACGTCGTGCGAATGAAGCCGTACTTTTCGCGCGAGCACCGCTAGCAGCCTACCGCCACGCCATAACCGCATGCTTCTTGTGACAGTTCATTTTCTCACCATCCTTGCTTACGAACTGCTTATTTTCTGCCATGTTCTTGTGAACTGCTTTTCTTACCTTCTTTTCTTGCGCATGCATCGGGTCGATTTTTTTTTTTTTTTTTAGGGAGGGGGGTAATGCCACGTTTCCACAAGCAGCCACTAGGCGGCTGCTCTTCGCAAGTCGCGGGCACCGCCGAGTGAAAGAAGAAGAAGATCGGTTTCGGCCTCCTCTGGGTGCTCTTTGCTTGTTCTCCGGTGCCGTCCACGTCACCCCCCATTAAAGCTTTTCGGTTACGAGCCCCAACGGCTACGTAACAATATTAAGAACACTGTATCGACTTCTAGTCAAATTCTTTGCCATATCTTTCAGCAGTCATTATCATCTGGTTTGATCCCTGCAGACTGGGAAATTGCCAAGTTCATCCCTGTGTTCAAGAACGGAGATAGAAATTCGCCACAAAACTATCACCACATTTCACTAACATGCATATGCTGCAAGTTACTTGAGCACATTATCGCCTCTCACATTTACGACCACCTGGAACTTAATTCTTTCTTTTTTAGTGAACAGCATGGCTTCCGAAAATAATTTTCTTGTGATACGCAATTACTAGTGACACTATACCCCATGAGTTAGTCGTAGATGGCACAAGTCACGCCGGTGAGTCACTAGCAAACCTATTTAACAATCATTTTCTTACGGCTGGTGCATCTCGCAGCAGATCGGTCAGTTCATACCAAATTCAAGTAATACTGAAATAGATTCAATTTTTTTGACGCCAACCACACCAGACGAAATTGAAGGAGTGATAAAAAATATGATTCTTCTGCTTGTAGTTATGATGACAATGCTGTCCGACCAGTGAAAGCAGTATCAGTGAAAGCAGTATTTGTGTGCCCCTTTCCCATATTTGCAACAACGTAATGCTGCATGGTATATTCCGAGACAGTATGAATATACCATGCCGCATGCCTTTCACTTCTGCGCATTCTAAGCTCATAAAACGAAACATAGCTCGTTTAGGGTTTCTAAACTGTATAAAACTTCTGCGCATTCTAAGCTCATAAAACGGAACATAGCTCGTTTAGGGTTTCTAAACTGTATAAAAAAGTCATGCCCTCATGTGACTGAGGAGAGCCTGTTTCTGCAATCAAAAAGGTTGCAAGACGCGGATTATCCGCTTCATTTGCTGGTATCAGTGGCCGAAGGACTTGCCAGGAAGAAAAAAAAGGAAAACTACGACCCAGCAAGCGCAGGATAAGACAACTGAAAAAAGAAAATTGGCTGTTATTCCATATAAGCATAGGCTATCACATAACCTGAGAAAAATTGGCAACAGGGTAAATGTAAACGTTTTGTTTTCAGCCCCGAATAAGTTGAGCGCCCTATTTATTTATTTATTTATTTATTACAGTACCCACAGCGCCGTGAGGCATTACAGTGGGGGGGAAGACGACTCAAACACATTTGCAAGAAAAGCACTTCTGAAAACCAGGGAAAGGCTGCTTGCACAATCAGGCACCAAAAGCCATTTGTAAGATGCGTAGAAGGCGTCGTGTACAGGGTGCCCTTGACATGTGGCAAATATTATATAGGACAGACGGGAAGATGCATAAATGAGAGGTTAAGAGAGCATAGTTACAACGTGGAAAACAAAAGAGATGGGCACTTGAGTATCCATTGTCTGAAGTGCAAATGGAAAAGCAAGAAAAGCAAGGAAGGCTGCCGTCCCGATTTTCAAAGGTGTAAGGTACTTTTTAAAAGTAGATGTCAAATAACGAGAGAGATTGTGGAGGCTCTTGAGATAGCACGAGCGGGCGATGATTGCGTAAGCGCTCCGTCAATTTTGTTGTCGGATAAAGAGATGTCCTATCTTACATCGGGCATGCCGGTCATCTGAAAGAACGTGCCAGCTATCACTCGTTGGTAATGTTCTTGTAAGCATGCGCAAGTGATTACTATGAGTATAAAGTTGTTTTTCGCATGAAATAAAATCAGTTGAAAGTAAGCGCTTTGTATGTCTTTCCTTTTCTGTCGTCCTTGTCCTTTTGAGCGCTTTCACTGTCAAGATCTTATGGGAAGCAGTCGGTTAACTACATGTTTCAGGAAATTGTTCAAATAGTCGGTAACTCCAACTCAGTAAATAGTTTTAAAAGGCAAGTTAAAATTTTTGTACTAGATAAAACATGATTACCCTGTTTTGATGTATGCTGTTTTGATTTGTATTTTATTTGTTTTTTATTAGTTTTTATTTGTTTTTTATATTGTATTGTATCTTGAGTTGTGCCTTTGCATTGTATTCTACCTGCTCAGTGATTGATGTTTCTAATAATGGCGTCTTGTCCCGCATCTTTCAAATTGTTTTGTAACTGTACAGTTTTGCTGCCTCTTTATTCTTTCTTGCACTTGGTGCGACCGGTCACTTGTCTGTACTGATGCCATATTCCGGAGACGAGGCCTCGTCAGGCGTGCATTAAACGCCTTTTGCCTTTATACCCATGTATGCTTTATACCCATGTGCGCTATTCGGTCTTCGATTGTACCCAGTTCTGTCAAAATAAAATGATCAAACAAACAAACAATTCACGACTGACCTGCCCTTCAACATGGACGCTAACCTACAAACTGATTGCATCTTTCTGGACTTTGCTAAAGCTTTTGACCGTGTTGCACATTCCCGCTTGTTCTCGAAATTATCTGCTCTTTGCCTAGATTCTTTAACACTGACATGGCTTCGCAACTTTCTTTCTTTTCGTCACCAGTTCACAAGAGTTAACAATTTCTCCTCCTCACTCTGTGACGCAGCATCTGGTGTGCCTCAAGGCGGTGTTCTTGGTCCTTTATTGTTTATAATATACATTAACGATCTACCCGCTGGCATATCTTCTTCCCTGCGACTTTTTGCGGATGACTGCATCATTTACCGTCCTATCAATTCCATGAATGATCACTTCACTCTCCAATGTGACCTGAACCTCATCTCGGACTGGTGTACCAAATGTGTTACGTCCTTTATTGCTGGTGGCAGGGTACAGACTGGCGGGAAAGCCGCCAACACGTGACACATGGTAGCTCAGGGTTGCTTGGCCCTAAAGATTGTCCCGCTATAACACTCCTCCCCCCTACGTCACGAAGTCCTTCAGATACGCAGGGCGGCTGCGTTGGCGCTGTGGTCGCTGGACTTGAAGGGAAGCACTCGCTTCACGGTCCTCACCACAGGAAGCAGATTCGGTACTGGGCGCTGCAGCCTCCTCCAGTCTTTCTCCTTGGTCCCGTCTTCCAGGGTCCTCTAGGCTTGCAGGAATGCCAAGCCCGGAACACCCTGCCGGGGAAGCAACCAGCGGTTCCTCCTCTTCACACATCCCAGAAGCGAAACTGTCCAATGCGTAGCTGGCAGAACGACTTCTGAGTTGGTCAACATGACGTCTCCATCGACGACCGTCCTTGGTGACGACCAAGTACGACACTGGTCCTGTGACAGCATCCACAATGCCCGGCAACCACTTGGGCCCATAGAGATAGTTGCGCACAAACACTCGATCCCCCACATCAAACAGTCGCACTGCCTGGCTACGGCGCTGCATCACCTGCTCTTGTTTCTGCTGCACACTGGACTGCAGGTCAGGATGCAGACGCTCTAACACAGTTGAAAGTTTCCTGCCCATTAGCAATTCGGCCGGGCTCTTGCCTGTTGTAGCATGAGGCAGGATATGCTGGGTCATTAAAAACCTAGCCAGACGTGTGTCGATATCGCCTCCAACCATTCGCTTGAGTACTCCCTTGGTTTCGCGCACCATGCGTTCTGCTTGACCATTCGAAGAAGGGTGATATGGGGCAACGGTCACATGTCGGATTTGATTCCGGCACATGAAGTCTCTGAACTCCTCCGAACAAAAGGCAGTGCCATTATCAGAAACAACAGTTTCTGGAATGCCATGGGTAGCAAAAAGGAAACGAAGCTTCGCACAAACTGTAGCTGTCGACATGGAATTCATCCGGCACACTTCCAACCACTTTGAGTGAGAGTCCACCACAATGAGGAAAACTTTGCCTTGGAAGGGCCCAGCAAAATCGATGTGTAGTCTTGTCCAAGGACGCTTGGTGAATTCCCAAGGGTGAATCTTTGCAGCTGCTGGCGCAGACCTGGATTCCTGACAACGTGCACAGTCTCTCACCTTCTGCTCAACATCTCTGTCGATTCCTGGCCACCACACGGCTCCTCTGGCAAGCCCCTTCATCTTGACAATTCCTGGATGAGCTGTGTGAAGAATGTCCATGACATACGGTCGAGCTGGCTCTGGAATGACCACACGACTGCCCCACAGCAAACAACCTTGGTACACCGACAGTTCATGCTTGCGGCTCACAAACGCTGCAAACTCTTCTGGCAGCTTACCCTCTGGCCACCCATGCTGCACCCAATTGCAGACTCTAGCCAACAGCTTATCCCTTGACGTGAATCTTGCCACCTTCCTAGAGTTCCATGCTACTTCCGGCGCCATTTCCAGCATCCCTACTTCCCAAAGACGCTGCTCCTCTTCCTCTGCCCTACTGGCTCTCAGTGGTAAACGACTGAATGCATCAGCATTGGAAAGCTTCTCCGCTGGTCGATACTCAATTTCATAGTCATAAGCCGATAACATGAGGGTCCAACGCAGCATCCGTGGTGATAGCACCTGGGGAATGGGCTTGGCATGGTGCAACAGTCCTAAGAGGGGTTTGTGGTCTGTCACAATTTTGAAATGTCTCCCATATAGAAACTGATGATACTTCTTTATGCCAAAGCCGATGGCGAGCGCTTCTCGGTCTGTCTGGGCATAATTCCGTTCTGCCGCACTCACAGTTCTCGACGCATATGCAACCGGTCTCTCGCTGCCATCTTCGCACACATGACTCAACACAGCACCCAGTCCGTACGGGGATGCGTCACAGGCCAGCACTAGGGGTTTGTTGACATCATAGTGCACCAGAACATGTGATGACTGCAGCAGATCTTTCGCCTGGCGAAATGCTTCCGCCTCAGCTTCCATCCAACGCCACTCGCGACCCTTGTCCAACAGCCGGTACAGTGGCTCCAAGGCATGAGCTGCTCCTTTAAGAAACTTGTTGTAAAAGTTCAGAGCTCCTAAAAAGGCTTGAAGTTCCTTTTTGCATGTCGGCTCTGGGGCCTTGTGAATAGCACGCACCTTGTCTTCTGTCGGCTGCACACCTGCAGAGTTCACACGGAATCCCAAGTAACACACTTCCTCAACACCAAATTGACATTTGTCAAACCTTAGTCGCAGACCGTCTTCATGAATTCTTTTGAGCACTTCTTGTAAACGAGCATTGTGCTGCACCTCATCCTTTCCACCGATCAAGATGTCATCCAAGAACACAAGAACACCATCAATTCCATGCAACAGTTCTTCCATGTACCTCTGAAAGATAGCCACTGCCACTGCCACGCCAAATTGAAGACGGGTTACGCGGAACAGTCCCCGATGTGTTGTAACCGTCAACAAGTCAGCTGTTTCTTCATCAACAGTCTTCTGTTGATACGCCTGTCCGAGGTCTAGCCTTGAAAACTTCGAGCAACCTGCCAGCCTGGCAAACAGCTGCTCCGGTGTCGGCAGGGGATACGTCTCCCACTGCACTACACGATTGACTGTGCTCTTGTAGTCCCCACAGATCCTTATCGATCCATCTTTTTTGACAACTGGAACGACAGGTGTTGCCCACTTCGAGTGCCGCACAGGCTGGAAAATGCCTTGGCTCACCAACTTGTCCAGTGCTTCGTCCACCTTCGGTCTCAATGCAAACGGTACTTGTCGTGGCTTCAGAAATCGCGGCGGAGCTGCCGGGTTCACCTCTATGCGTACAGGAGGCCCTTTACTTGTCCCAAGTCCAGGCTCAAAGACTGAAGAATACTTCTTGAGCAAGGCTGTTGTTCCCCTACTGCCAGTTCGACTCGGCTCGTACACACTGTGAACACCACTCAGACTTATTCCCAAAGACTTGAACCAGTCCCGACCGAGAAGTCCGATACTAGCACCCTTAACCACCACCAATCGCAGGCGATGTTCCTGCCCCTTGAATTCCACCTTCACGGTCAGTTCACCCAACACTCGTAGTTCCTTGTTATTGTAAGCTCGGAGATGAAGATTACTTGGGCGCAACGCCCTCTTCGATATTCGCAGCTTCTGCATAGTCCGGTCGTTGATGACTGAACACACTGCACCAGAGTCCACCTCCATCTCTAGGGGACTTCCGTTGACGCGCACTTCCACTCTCACGGCTGGCTCTTCACCAGACAGCACGAACACGTCGTAAACGTCCGACGCAGCATTCTTGTGACGGCCTCCACTGGCCCGTTTTTTGTTCTGAGAGTTGGGTTCAGCCGAAGCGCGAGCTGCCGCCTTCCTCCTGCATGCTCTCACTATGTGCCCTCGTTGCTTGCAGAAGTGGCACTGCATATTCATGAATGGGCAACTGCTTGGCGAATGCGCACCCTTGCAGCGGAAACATACGCTTGTGCTTCCAGGCGAACCAGCCTGCTTATGGGTACCCTCCTTGGCTGTCACTGGCGCAGAGACCTTCGCAACACACGGGTCGAAACGCTGCCCGCTCACGCTGCCAACTTCACACGATGCGGCACTGCCGCGAATTTGCTCGGTCTGTCGCTGCGCAGATTCCATTGCAATGGCTTTCTCCCGAGCTGTAGCAAACGTAAGCTCCGGCTCCGCCAGCAACCGACGCTGAAGGGTCTCGCTTCGCACCCCGCACACTAGCCGGTCGCGCAACATGTCATCGAGCGACGCACCGAAATCGCAGTGTTCCGAGAGACGTCGCAATTCTGCGATGTAGTCGGCAATTGACTCACCGGGCTGCTGTTGACGTGTGCCAAACTTGAAACGCTGTACTGTCACCGACGGTCGCGGCGAGAAGTGGTTTGAGAGACGCCTGACGATCTCATCGTAGGCCACGGCCGACGGCGCATCCGGAGAACAAAGGGAGCGAACGATGGCATACGTTGCTGGGCCGCAAACGCAGCAGAGCGTTGCTCGCTTCTTCTCGTTACCGTCGATGTCGTTTGCTTGAAAGAAAAATTCGAGGCGCTCCAAATACAAGGGCCAAGACGTCGCCTCTGTTGGAACGAATTCCTCAATCGTGCCCAGCGCAGTTGCCATTTTTACCTCGTCGCCAATTATATGTTACGTCCTTTATTGCTGGTGGCAGGGTACAGACTGGCGGGAAAGCCGCCAACACGTGACACATGGTAGCTCAGGGTTGCTTGGCCCTAAAGATTGTCCCGCTATAACAAAATGTCAAATGTCGCTTAACTCGACAAAATGCAAGATTATCTCTTTCAGCCGCAAACATGCAAACTCTAGCTTTCCGTACATCATAGATAGCACAGCAGTGTCTCGGGCATTATCGTACAAGTATTTAGGTATTCATGTAATGCATAATCTTTCATGGGCCACACACATTCAAGCCGTCTGTGCCAAAGCCAGCAGGTCACTAGGGTACCTGCGTCGGAATTTGCTAACCTCCCCTAACAGCGTAAGAAAACTGGCATATCTCACAACCGTACGGCCGCAACTTGAATTTGCATCCCCTACATGGTCTCCATATCAAAAATACTTAATCAGCATGTTATAATCCATCCAGAGCAGAGCCGCTCGCTTCATTACACGCAAATACAGCCGTCACTACAGCATAACAGCATAACATAAAATTATTGGCGTGACCTTTGCTGCTGACATGTCGTGGAATCATCACATTCAATCATTATCAAGGACACTATCTACGTCAGTCGGCGCACTAGCACGGTGCCGTCATTTTCTTCCAGATAGAGCAAAACTTCAAATTTATCATGCACTGTTTTCCTCTCACATAAATTACTGTACACTGGTTTGGGCCACAACCACACAAACAAATATTCAAACACTGCTCCTTCTTCAAAAGAAAGCACTTCGTTGCATTGCAAATGTGTCCTATTTACATTCATCTGCACCATTGTTCACACGGTATAACATAATAAGCGTCGAAAAAATTTACGAGTTCCGTCTACTGTACTCATACTTATTTTCCGATGAAAAGTTTAAGCACCTCATAAAATTCCTTTCGCATTTGCAGAAACAGAAAAGTGATTGTCGCACCCGTGGATCTGAGACATGGCTGATACCACTAAGACGTACAAATTATATGCTACGGTCGCTCACGCACAACTTGCCATGCTTGCTTAACAAATTACTGTCTGCAAATTTTGACTTAAGCGCATGTAATAGAAAACAGACACGTGAAATTTTTTTCTCATCCCAGTTTTTGTGCAGCTAATCGTATTCAATGTATTTTCATTGCCTTTATGTTTTTCGTACTGTATACTTTCTTGTGCTGTGTTTTGATGTGTTTGGAATGTGTTTCGATGAGTCAATTTATGTGAAAGTGTTAAAAATTTTGTGTTGGCTATATGCTGCTGCCTTGTACGGGCATCAGGCACCCTCAAGCTGCCAATGGTAGCTTTTTTGCCTCATGACCCCCAACGAGTCGTTGGAAATAAAGTTTTGAATTGAAAATTTTGAATTGAACAGTGATAAAACTTGATATCGGCCTCGAGCCTTTATACACTCGCCGTTCAATTGCGCTTTTGTGCTTATTTCTTAAATATCTTTAAAGCACAAGGCCATCTCCATTACCTCTTGAAACGCCTACACGCATTTCACGCCGCCTACATAACCAGAACAGCATAAAACGCATTTACGGAAGAACTCTCGCTTTTAATTCACCTGCATTTCCACGTGCCATCGCTCTTTGGAATGATCTTCCTGACAGTATCGCATGCATCGGCAACTATCAACCATTTCAGGATCAGTTGTAGGTACGAATTGCGCACAAAAGACACACACAGGAAAACACGCGAGAGAGACTGAAAGAG
This sequence comes from Amblyomma mixtum, assembly GCF_055824585.1. Classification (NCBI taxonomy): domain Eukaryota; kingdom Metazoa; phylum Arthropoda; class Arachnida; order Ixodida; family Ixodidae; genus Amblyomma; species Amblyomma mixtum. Next base: position 195,231,026 of record NC_143016.1, read on the forward strand.
CGCAAACTATCAACTGGTGTTTATTAGATTCAGTGCCGCTTTATAGGCAGTGTGCACACGTGCCTACAAAGAGGGGAAAGAGAGGATAAGGAGGCAAATCAAACCCTGCGCGACAAACCATCAGAAACGCTACAAAAAATTCTTTTCCGCGTTGTACAGTGAAACGGATGTGTCACTCACACAGTTATCACCTCTTGCCTTGATGTGATATGCCTCTAGAAGTTCACGGGAAACTTTGTCCTTGCTCCTGCCCAGAATTCTGATACTTTTTAGCAGTGGCTCACAACCGTTGCATGCAATGCAATGAGCAGGCAAATTTGCTCCTTCTTTGTTCCTAATTGAACGCTGATGCTCCCCTGCGCGTTCATTCACGCAGCGTCCTGTCTGGCCCACATACACGCGACCACACTTGAGCGGGATGAGATACACAACGCCCGTGGCGCATTTCACAAATTGTGCCGCATGCTTTATCTCGCATGCTCTTCGTCGAGCGCCTTCCGCGCTGATCCTTGGGCACAACCCGGCGAGCTTGCGTGGCGCCGAAAACACCACAGGGACGTCATGCCTATTTGCCACTTTTTTTATGTTGTGGGCCACCTTGTGTATATACGGGACGACCGTAGGCTTTCTTCGTGACAATCGCTCCTCGTTGTTGGCGCGGTTTCCTTTTTTTAGCTTCCGAAGAAGGTTCTCGGCCACAGCTGAGATGACCTCGCAGGGGAAGCCGGCTGAAAGCAGCCTTTTTATCTGATTATGGAAGCTAGTGTGCATTGCATGCGGGCATGACTTCGTCAGAGAAGATCCCAGGCACGAGCTAACAATAGCTCTCTTGACTATCTTCGAATGGGCAGAGTCATAGGGAAGAAGCCCTTTCTGCGCTCGCGGTGCGTAGTGCCAGCAGACGTGATGCAAACCTAGCTCTAAGTTGATATCTAAAAATTGCAGCGAACCATGGCTCGGAAGTTCGTGCGTAAAACTCAAACCCTTCCCATAGCGTTTAAAAAGATGGTTTATGGTTTATGGGGTTTAACGTCCCAAAGCGACTAAGGCTATGAGAGACGCCGTAGTGGAGGGCTCCGGAAATTTCGACCACCTGGGGTTCTTTAACGTGCACTGACATCGCACAGTACACGGGCCTCTAGAATTTCTCCTCCAAAGAAATTCTAGCCGCCGCGGCCGGGATCGAACCCGCGTCTTTTGGGTCAGCAGCCGAGCACCATAACCGCTGAGCCACCGCGGCGGCCGTTTACAAAGAGTTAAAATGCTATCCACTGAATGAGTGGGGGTCAAAGTTTCTTGTTTAGATAAAACAATTAGAAAATCGTCAACATATCTAAAAGCCTTAAGAACACCCTGGTTAGTAAACTCATGATTCAGGGATCGGTCAATAGCGGCTAAAAATATATTGCAAAGGGTCGGTGCGACGCAGGATCCAATGCAAATGCCTTGTCGTTGAATGTAAAAGTCATCGTTAAAAGAAATAAAAGTGGCTTGCAAATAAAATTCTAGCAAGGAAATGAAGCTGTCTGCTGGCACACCGGCTGAGTTCCGAAAACTTACTTCACCATTCCTTTCAATACATTCTCTGACGGCAACAAACAATTCATCATGAGGCACGGAATAAAACAAATCCTCCACATCTACAGAGAATGGGTAGCCAATAGGAGCGTTGGATTTCAAGAAACTCACAACATCACCGGAGGTCTTTGTGGCGAATGGGTCCTCAACTTGTAACCCACTCAGATGCTTCTGCAAATACTGGCTAATTAGGAACGGCCACGAACCCTTCTCACTAACAATTGTTCTGAACGGCACTGAGTCCTTGTGGGTCTTTGCGGTGAAGAAAACCGATAGCGCTCTCTTTCTACAATCAGTTATCGATCTTGCCAGCTTAGTTAAACCAAGATCACTCCACAGAGCCGCAGCCTTGCTCTTGATTCTTCTTGCACTGGGCTTCACGCGTACAAAATTCTTAGCGATCGCTTGGCCAGCCTTTTCGTTGAAATCATCTTGCCGTAAAACCACGAATCCTCCAGTCTTATCAGCCTGTAGCAACCATAAGTTGTTTTCCCTGAAGAACGAGACAACACTTCTGGTTGGGTGTTTGGTGTGCTTAGTGTTCACTGCTCTTGTAAGGGCTTCTACTCCTTCCAGTGGCCAGACAGGACGCTGCGTGAATGAACGCGCAGGGGAGCATCAACGTTCAATTAGGAACAAAGAAGGAGCAAATTTGCCTGCTCATTGCATTGCATGCAACGGTTGTGAGCCACTGCTAAAAAGTATCAGAATTCTGGGCAGGAGCAATGACAAAGTTTCCCGTGAACTTCTAGAGGCCTATCACATCAAGGCAAGAGGTGATAACTGTGTGAGTGACACATCCGTTTCACTGTACAACGCGGAAAAGAATTTTTTTTGAACGTTTTTAATGGATTGTCGCGCAGGGTTTGATTTGCCTCCTTATCCTCTCCTTCCCCTCTTTGTAGGCACGTGTGCACACTGCCTATAAAGCGGCACTGAATCGAATGAACACCAGTTGATAGTTTGCGCTCTTTCAGTCTCTCTCGTGTGTTTTCCTGTGTGTCTTTTGTGCGCAATTCGTACCTACAACAGTATGCACCAACTCGCCCAACAAGAAGTTCTTCTTAATTCCAGGATCAGCTACGTAAATAACTCTCATGACATCACTTTTTCTCCCATCTTTGATTTTCTATGTCGCAGTATACTTTTGTTTCTTCGTTTCCATCGCGTTTTATTTTGCCCGTATGTACGGCTTTTATGTTACTAATAAGTACCTTGTATCCTACGTATATTTTCGCCTTTAAGTTTTGCCTTGAACATTAGTTTCTTTTTACTTAATCTTTTGTATTTCATATTGTTTAATTAGTTTCTTTTGCACATTTTGTCGTTCTTTGCCCCCTTTACTCAATGCCCTTCTGGGCCCTGTAAGGTATTATGAGTAAATAAATAAATAAACAATTGGAAAAAAGCTATCGAGAAGTTCCAGACACATGAAAAGAGCAAATTGCACTTGGCCTCCGTGGGCCGAAACCTGCCATGCCAAGCAAGCATTCCTCTTTTGCGTTTCCTTTCGCAGCAATACAACAAACAGCGGGAGGAGGCGAGGGCAGCACTTCGTGTCGCAGTTAGCTCTGTGCGCTGCCTCTGCCGCATCGCGTCAGGATCTTTGAGGACGAGGTAAATGTGATGGAAATTTGCTCGATTTGTTCGACGAGAGGTCGGAGGATGCCCGGTCCTTAAGACGTGGATGACTAAGAGAAATAAATGGGTGAGCGGTGACATGCAGATTGAGCTTATAGAAATTATGGCCCATAGTGCCCAACGATAAATTGTAGAGGACGTGAAGTCTAGTCCACTTTTTCGGTATCATTGCAGATGGAACAGCCGATGCAAATGGTGACGAGCAGTTCACCTTTTGCGTGCGGTGGGTGCAGAGCGATAATCTCGAAGTTCGCGAAGAGTACCTCGGCCTGTATAACGCGCCTGACAGTATATCTGAGACCCTGCACTCGGCCATCAAGGACATGATTTTGCGCCTCGATCTAGATTTTCACTGTGTACTTGGCCACTGCTTAATATGTCCGGTCGTTGTGTAATATGTCCGGTCGTTTTTCGGGTGTGCAGAAAAAGACTTAGTGACTGTGAGCCACGGTCATGTTATGTCCATTGCAGTAATCACTGTTCAGATCTGGTACCGCAAGAGGCCAGCAGGATTTGCGATATAATTGGAGACGCTCTTAGCACTGTTAAGGATGTTTCCAGCGCAGTTCTCGACTCCAAGAAGCGCAAAACTGTTTACGCTAACATAGTACATGATGTAAAAAATAGCGCACAGGGAACATAAGGGACGGAAAGTAAACGACGCAGACAAGCGCTAACTCGCAACTCCCTAAAAGATCATTATGGCAATCTTCCTGAGCATTGCCGGCAATGTAGCAAAAAAGAAGAGTAGAAGGGGAAAATTTGCAAACCTATTTTTTCTAGTACCGTCATACTTTTCAGACATCGATATCAGCGTGTACGCGAGATAATGGAGGCATACCATATTAGGAAATGTCGGAATCCGTGTATCAGTGAGCCCTCTGTTAACTTGGCAGACTGTGAAATCGATTTTTTAGCCTCAGCGTTGCATTGAATTCCTTTTTTGATAACGGTTTTTTAACTGATCTTCCACAGCGATGAGTGGCGCCTGATGCTTCAATTTCAATTTTTTCCTCTGACTTGGTCTTTCGAGAACGGACTGTTTGTGGTTGTTTTTGTTTTATGTTTTTAAAGTGACTACCTTATATTGCGCGCGTCAGCAATAAACCTCAGTTGCGAGTTAGCGCTTGTCTGCGTCGTTTACTTTCCGTCCCTTGAGTTCCCTGTGCGCTATTTTTTACATCATGAACGTTATCCAACTTTCCCAACTTTCCGCTTTACTAACATAGTACTTCCTAGGGTTTGGTTTATGGTTTGGTTGGTTTGGTTTATGGGGTTTAACGTCCCAAAGCGACTAAGGCTATGAGAGACGCCGTAGTGGAGGGCTCCGGAAATTTCGACCACCTGGGGTTCTTTAACGTGCACTGACATCGCACAGCACACGGGCCTCTAGAATTTCTCCTCCAAAGAAATTCCATCCGCCGCGGCCGGGATCGAACCCGCGTCTTTCGGGTCAGCAGCCGAGCACCATAACCGCTGAGCCACCGCGGCGGCAAGTACTTCCTACAGGACGCGAGTCAGCTGTGGAGAGTGGATCAACGCCAAATAACTTACTGCCACTTTGCCCGACGCGATGAACCGTTAGAGTCAAGTCGATGCAAAGATTAGTTTAGAATTACGCCAGAGTACAAGAGACACTCAAGGAGCTCTTGCAGACACCAGGTGCATGACCGAAAGCAGCAAGGCTATTTCTAGAGGTTACGATCGGCTTTTATTTGAAACCTTGTTAGGTATCCACATTTCCGTAGACTTCTTTGGCCCTTGTGAAGAAGAACTAGCAAGGGCTCTCAAGAGCTTAACATATTGCGCCGCAGGTGCAAAAAAGGCAGCAGAGGCTCTCTGCGAGGCGATCTCCCAGTTGCGTTCTGAAACTGCTTTTGAGAAGCTGTGGCCGCACACGAGCACAGCAGCAGCGCGCCTAGACTTGAAGGAACCTCGTATGTCAAGGCCGACAAAACCTCCTGCGAGGTATGAGACGACTGATAGACCTGTCCAGCCAGTTGCACTTGACGTTAAGGCCGCGCTACGCAAGGAGTACGCAAGAGCTGGGAGGATTGACAGATTGAGAGCTCTTTCTTGATTCGGTGGATGGTGGTGCATGGCTGTTCTTAGTTGGTGGAGCGATTTGTCTGGTTAATTCCGATAACGAACGAGACTGTAGCCTATTAAATAGGTGCGGGGTTCCAAAAAATGGCGCTCTGTGGTGTTATTCTACGTTTTGTCCTTGTCTGCCGCGCCGAAGCATTTCTTGAAATCATTTCTGGCGCAAATTAAAACATAAAATATTGCCGTTTTGGATATCTCCTTGTGCGTCAAAGACATTACCATGCCTGATGCTATGCATACAAAAAAAAAATAAATTATAAAAGCCACATGCTTGATTTCCGACGCTGGGCTCTTTAAAGTACATGATAGAAACAAGAATCCTCTGGCGTTACCGAAAAGCGCACTTGGTTTTCGCGTCGTTTCCGGGCTTGAGCCGGGTTTGTGCAGTTCAAGACCTGGGATAAAGGAGGTCGGGTTACCGCATGGGTCAGAGCCTATGAACAAATTACGACCAGAGGAGAGCTCTGCAATGCGCACACCTGGGCAAAGAAGAAAACCTAAGTCCACTGCAGCACCCGAGGTCCCAACTTACGGTAGTTATTGCCGAGCAGCGGACAGTCGTTGTTTCAGCAGTAAGCATTGTAACTCATATGTATACGAGATCGAGCCATGCGGGGAGCGTGGCAAGAGACATACATCTATATTTTCAGGACTGGCAATGCGAAATTCGATAAAGGGCCTCAAAAAGCTTGTAGCGGCTCACTGCATCCGCGAAGGGCCTGCGCCCGTGCCAACGGTGAACTACAAAAGCAACGAAAGATTGCCGTTCCCGTGCCAGCGGAATCCTTTCCTTCGGTTGTCCAAAGACACCGGCATGATGCCTTATGCTGCCTCGAGCGCTTTCAGTAGTGAATATTTGCTTCCCGCAGCTGTCAACAACATGAAAATAGCTAAGCGGGTATCAGCGTCACGAAACATGGGCGACCGACTTCGCTGTCGCTTCCACCCACCACTCACATCCACTCATTGCCACTCACAACCACTCATTGTCACTCATATCCACTCATATCCACTCACAACCACTCATTGCCACTCATGCCCACTCACATCCACTCATCAATCATACCCACTAACCTCTACTCACGCTCACATCCACTCAATCGCATTCGCACTCATGTCCACTCACACTCACGTCCACTTACACTCATCACACTTATGACCACCCCCACTCACATCAACTCACTCGCACTCACACTCACGACCATTCACTCACACTCACACTCATGACAACCCACACTCATATCCACTCACTCGCACTCACACTCACGTCCACTCGCACTCACGACCACTCACTCGCACTCACACTCAGACCACCCACACTCACATCCACTCACTCGCACTCACACTCATGATTACCGACACTCATATCCACTCACTCGCACTCACACTCACGTCCACTCGCACTCACGAGTCCTAGAGATGTGAAGGCCTGAAAAAAACACTGCAATTTTGGAAAAAAAACGGTTTTTTTTTTCGTTTTTTTCAGACGAGAAAAAATGGAAAAAAACATCGAAAATTTCACAATGCAATTTCAAGGTTTTAGGATTGCTTGCTTTCAGTTTGGGTTTTTGTTTTTGCTTTGAAAACCAATATAGCATGCATCGTTGAATGATTGGAGAGCAGTTGTCATCGCCGGTGCCAGGTAGTGCTTTTAAAATGTTCGGGCTGCGAGCAAGAGGCTTGAAGGCCAGGTCACATATAAGACCCGGACATGACTTAAAAACACACTAATACTTGAACTCATGGCTGAAGTATAACAAAATGACTGCAAATTCTACAGCGCGACACACACAGCATAAATAACATAGGCTGCTGTGCACCTAAGCGGTTTTAGCCAAATACGCCCAGCTTCTTGGCGACAGAGACAGGGTAGGACGGCTACACAATAACACCTGGAACTCTGGTATTACTAAACGAGATCAAGCGTGATGGACTCGCACTGCCATCTAACAAAATGTGGAGTGACTTACGTGGAGAAACGTGGAGTGACTTATAGATCAGTTTTCATGTTCCCCTTCTCAGTGCAATAGAACAAGAAGTTCGTTCCACAAATATGATATTTATATCTCCATATTCGCCTGAAGTGCCAATCATTATTTATCTTCTCGGTGCAATAGAACAAAAAGCTCGTTTCACAATATGACATCTATAACTGCATATGCGACTGAACTTCGGAACATTATTATTGATCGTTGTGCTGTTTCAAATAAATCCGTTTTCTCACGTTTTGCAAAATTTCAAATTTTTCATGAAAAAAACTTGAAAAAACGTTTTTTTTTCATGCCATTCAAAATTTCTTGAAATTTTACATCTCTACTCACGACCACTCACTCACACTCACAGACGTGAGTGTGAGTGAGGCGATATGAGTGCACTCATGAGTGAGTGTGCCGACCTATGCTGGGGGACCTTGGACTTCAATCGCGGACTGTGTAAATTTGACCTTCAAATGACCTTGAGCTTCGCAAGCAGGGGAAAGGCGCATCACTGGCCCCCTGGTACACTCGACCCCTTAGTCGCGCTCTAAGCTACGAAACCAATGGAGGTGGAGCTTGGAAAGCAAGGAAAGGTGCATAGGTACAGTGGACACCTCAGTCGTGCTTTAAGCAACGTGGCGGTAGTGACAGATGTGCGCTGCATGCGTTGGAATTGACACCGTTGTGGCAGAAACACGGCACTGAAGCCATAGGCCGTCGGCGTTCATTGGCGTTGAAATTTTACACTGCGATGATTTCAAGTAGAGGAAGAGCGCATAACTGGCTCCCTGGATCAGTGGACGCCTGAATCGCGCTTTGAGGTAAACGTGGGGCGATGAGAGAGAGGTGTGGGCTGCATGCGTTAGCGCTGACAACGTTGTGGCAGACAAGCGGCTCTGCTGGCCGCAGCGTCAATTAGGTGAGCAAACTCTCGCGATCAATCAACTGCCACCTGCCAGTGCAGCAGGGTAGGTGCGCTGCCTGTCCAGTGTCCGGAACGCACTCAGCGTTACAGACGCCAAGCCGCGTACAGTTGCCCGATGCGACATAGCTTTCGCTCTGTAACCAGGTTCAACAGTAGTTGAACTGCACCATTCTTTGCTTCGCACGTCATTCTATTCATGGCTTTATAATGTCTAGTCGTTCTCGCATGTCCAGCAATTTCGGACAAAAAATTTAAAAACTGGAAGATACTTTTGTGGAAACATTGAAGATAATGACATTAGTGAAAACAGCGCGAAAGAAGAAGCCCGAAGGCGAAACGAGGAAGTCACAGGAAAGAGCGCTGACTGACAACTGAATTTAATGAGCGAAACTCGCGCAATATATAGGAAGGCCGTGGCAAAGATAGTCAGACGTAGTCAACGTCACATGGTGCAAAGAGCCATAAAGCGATAAAAACAAAACAGGGTGATAAAGCTACCAGTGAACTGAATCTCAAAAGGGATGGTAACAAAATGAAAACTACACTCAATGACTATACACAGTTAATGTCACATGGTGTAAAGAGCCATAAAAGCGATAAAAACATAACAGGGTGAAAAGGCTAAAAGTCAGCAGAATCTCAAAGGGATGGTAACAAAAAAATACATGATGACTTAAACAGTTAATGTCACAACGTGTAAAGAGCCATAAAAACCGATAAAACATCCATAGCAGGTAACAAGGGTAAAACCGATAAAAACTGACGAAATGGAATTGTGGAAAGAATAAAAACTGACAGCGCTCTTTCCTGTCACTTCCTCGTTTCGCCTTCGGGCTTCTTCTTTCGCGCTGTTTTCACTAATGTCAGAATGGACCAACTAGCCCAGCAAAAAGTTCTGCTAGATTGAAGATAATGGTCCATTCTTTTGATATTTAGCAAAGTATTTCTTTCGAAGTGTTTCCATCGATCGCATCGAAAAGTTAAGACTCTCATAGAAAGCCAATATGAAACGCTCTTGAAGACAGCAACAACGTTAATAGAAAAAAAAATCCAAGGATGCCATCGAGTGACCTCTGGATACATTGATTGTTATAGTGAAATGTTACCTTCTGTGGAAAAATGCTTTTGTCCACAATTGTTAGATATGTTCGCCGTTTAAAGTAGAAGTTTGAAAGTGGCATAAATGGCACGGTTAACCACTGCTGCTCATGCATTCGCAGCCGCTCCCTACCAGGAAGTATTATTATCACTTCGGAACTTCTGAGCATTTAAGCTGTGTGGCACTGCTTTATCTTCCACGATGAGTTGAAATTCAACAAGTATGACTACATGCTTCATGCGCGGTTGCACCAGCGGCTGAGGGTGTACGAATAGATGCTACTTGCTTTATACGTGACCCTCTCATCCTCAAAAAATTGGCGGGGGCTTAGCTTTGGTTAAGCCTGGTAGGTTGCGAAAGCGAGCGCAGCGCCTCTAACGGAAGGAACGAGGCGCGCCGCGTCTACAGGTCACGCGTGGCTACCGGCCGCCGCTGCGCGACGACTCGACTTGGTAGCCCATCTCACACCCTGGTATGACGTCAGAGGTCATTCTAAAGGCCAAACGTGGCTACCGGCCACCGCTGCGCGAAAGGCCGTTCATGAGCGTAGTATTGCTTTCGCAATAAAAGTGAGAAACAGGACAATCCCTACATTGTCAGATTACTCGAGAGAAGAGGCAATGTGTGCGACTGAGTTTCAAACCATTACTTAGCCTCGAAGCGTAGAGACACCATCAACGGTGACGTCGCGGAGATAAACAAGGATGCATCCGCACTGTTGAAGAAAGCCATTCTGGCGCGATTTCCGATCAATCCTCTCATCTGTCGTTTACCTTTAAAAAGCTGAAGAGGGTGGTCGAAGTTTAGCAGCACGCAACCAGTAAATTTCAGTCAGGTTAAGAGAGTTGTGGCACAAAATTATTTGGAGAGCACTTATCTCGAGGTTAATACGAAAATTTCTGTGACTTCCACAGAAATGAAAGACCTCGCAAGGTCAAATTACTTTGATGCCGCTTTTAGAACCGAAGCCTGATCTTCGGAAAGTACATTTTCAATGACACTTAAAGGAGAGGGTGTTTGACTCCAAGAGTAGCGAGCATCATTTTTAGATCGACTGCCTGAGACACTACATGAATTTTGATGGGATCGCGTAGGCTACCGAGCGCACGCCGACCACGGCGGGCCTTGCTCCCAGGGAACAAAGGAACGACACACTGGCTGACACAAACAAGGCGTTTATTGTTACAACAATAACAAAATACGCTACGGAATCGAGGACGTTCGACTCACTAGCAAGTTTACGAGCTAATGTTCGCCCACGCTAGGGATACTCCGCGGCCGGACGGGACGAGATGTGGGAGAACGTTCCCCACCACGAGTATTCGCCATTCGCCCCGCCGGCGAAAAGCGGAGTGCCGCGCGAACACGTCCGTACGCGACAAAATCCAGAGTCGCAGAGAGCCGTCTAGCCCCGCACAACAATCACGCCATCTGCGGCGCTCCTGTAGCTGCGACACCGGCACCCTTCCTGAGGAGGATGCATCACGGGGAAGCCAACCAAAGGGGAAGACGCGGAGCACAGTCCCCACAATTTACAGCCCAAATAGTTGATTTTTACTTGTTATTACACAGACACTTTTTTGCAAAAGCAAGATAGCAAGAAAAGAAAAATTCCGCACAGAGAGAGCGTCTACAGTGGTGTTAGGTCACCCAGAGCTAGGCTGGAAAAGCCTAACACCGCCTGCAGAAGAAAAAGAGCGCACGTTGGACTACCTCTCAGTAGGTGCATGTCACAGAAGTGGCGGCAGCCTGTAAATTACTTTTGTTTATATAGAACTGATGCGTCAGCGTTTCTTTAACAGTGTGACCGCGTTCCACGAGACACATACGTGTCTCGGGAAGAATACATGCACGCTGTTTCAATTAGTTACACAACCCCCCTCGCATCGAGCAAGCGGAGGCGTACGTGCTGCTTGTTTTGTGTATCTCTTACTTTTTCCCGGCTCAAGGTCGCCCCCGATACTGCCGAAGTCTTGAGCTGCTTTTGTGTATTCGTGATTTTTTCTCGCCTGCAGGGTGACCATTAGCAGGAAAGAAGTTGTGGGCATACGTGACTTCCTTTTTGGTTGTGTTTTACTTTTTGCTGTTCCAAGGTCACCGAATCTAGAGTCGAAGCCTAGGGCTTCTTTTTAGCTATCCGTAAATTTTTCTTTCTCCAAGATGGCGGTCATGCAATGTCAAAGTGTAGGCGCCTGCGTGCTGCCGCTTTTTGTGTGTGAACTACTTGCTGCGCTTTTTGGTGTTTGCTTTTGCGACACCGACTCTATGTGCGCCGCGAGTGCCTCGCCCGCCAGCGCCCGTGGACTTTAAAAGGAGACCGTATGGGCACGAACGTCATTCCGCTCGTTGGTGGAGACGCTGCCGCCGCACCGCATTCTCGAAACCCCGGGCTGCTCAGGAAGGACCGCCGCCTTCGGGCGCCGCACTGACTGCGTGTTTGTGGATGGACTGCAGCCGCGCTCCCCGGTTGGCTCTATGTTTGTTCCCCTTCTGAAATTTCATCTACTGTAGCTAATTGGACTCTCGCTTTTGTTCTGGCCTGTGTAGTCTAGTGTTTTATTGCGAAAGCAATACTGCTAGCACTTTTCTGCCGTCGGTGGAGGTCGTTCCTTCGCTCCGGCGCACGGCCACGTGACAGCGTGACGTCACGACCAGAGGAGAGCAGGGGCCCCAACTCGTCTCTTCGGCCGTAGTCGTTCCTTCGCTCGGCGCGGCGGCTACCACGTGACGGCCTCCTCGGCCCGCCGCGTGAGGGCGCTCGCTAGGAGAGGATAAACGGGGCGCCGCAGGCGCGCTCCGCTTATAAATAGTCATGTCTGAGGAGTTGTACAAGGCGTCGCTGGAGCGACGTGCTGCGCGCATACGCCGGCGCCGTGCCGAGGCGACAGATGAAGAAAGGCAAAAGCGGTTGGCTAAGCAACGCGCCTATGCCGCAGAACGGCGAGCCCGGCGGCGTTCTACAAGTTCAGTCAGCGAGAGTAGTTTCATGGACTCTCTGAATGCCGAAGAATCGTCTATCCACAGAAGAAAGTGCCGTGTAGAAGAGCCACCGGACTGGAGAGAAGAACGGCTTGCTAAAAGAAGAAATATGCCAAGCGCAGCCAGGGAGCTATTGCTTTCACAATCACTCAGGCTTAACCAGAGCTAAGCGACAGCTAATTTTATTCCATTTGTATAACTTAATTCAGTGTGCATTTAATTCGTTGTGTTTTCCCACATTTGTTTTGTAGGATGTACATAACGCCTCTGTGAAAGGTCGTATTCTTCTTATCGAACATATAAACGTTGTTTAGTTGTTGTTACCTCTTAACACGCCTCTGTCGATCATTCACTACGTTTGCTTATCGGTTACACCGGGCATCTAACGGCCACCCCCTGATTGTCATGACTCGGTGATGGCCTCGCGTAATCACCGAACCCGCGACAGTGCACAGTATACATTTGTAATAAATTTAAGTCCTTCCTTTCAATTTTAATCAACTTAATGTACGACCTTTAACATTCCCAACAGTTTGCGCGGTGTCACTTGTGATGGTTGCGTTTGTCCCTTGCGAGTTTTTCAGCACGAACATGCAGCTCTCCAGTCTGCTGCATCCTTTTAGTACGACTCTTCCCTTTTCCAGCCACGAGCTGGTCCGCCTGCGCACTCTCGTACTTTTCCTGGGTCAGAGTCGACATCGCTGCGCTAGCAACGGCGGCGTAGTCGGAGCACCAGGCTGCGTCGGCAACGATCTGCCCACAGTGACGTCAAGAGTCGAAGCAGCGCTTGAGCTACGCGGGTGCTTTCTACATGGAACACATGGCCACCCGTCGACTATTGGAGCCAGGACATGCCGCACCGTGAAGCAACATTCCTTTGCCATCTTCGGCTCGGTGTTGCTCCGGATTGCGATGGCCGACAGCCTCGCGTTTGGCTGCCAAGAGACGAACATCTCCTGTGTGACTGCCCTGCTTTGGCGACTGAAAGGCGCACACTGCACTTTGCTTGGACAGCCGCGATCCTCGCCCTTTAGCAGAGGGCAAGATCGTGGGGTCGTGGCCTCGGCAGTCGTCCGCCTGATCTGCCTTTTCCAGTATTGATATAGTTCTGCACTATGCTTCTTTTTCATTCAATTAATCCAATTTTTACCTTCCGCGTTTTTCTCCTGTCGTTTAATGCTCTCCGTCCTCGTGTCCGGCATGGTTAGTTTCCTAGTTCTTTCCCGCCACTGTGAGTCAACGCTCTTTCTGTATAGACCAGATTTTTGAGCCTCTCCTGGGCGCGGCCATTTTGCACCGACTGGCGCGCCGCGGTGCGGGCGTTTCGTTGGGGACTGCGGGGCTGCGGCAGTTCCGCGGCCGCGCCTGCATATAGCCGCGCTTCGGGCGCTAAAAAAACATTGTCGAGCATACTTCCGCTGCGTGGCTGTGTTGCAGGAAGTATTTACGTTATCAAAGCGATAACATTGACGCGTTTTAATGACATTTAGTTTGACATTCAAGTTAATTGTGCCGGCGCTTAGAACGCGCTCGTGCTTAATCGAATTCCGTCTTGGTGCTCCACCGCAAAGAAACTTTTTATTCAATATCAAGAATTAGGTGTGCGGCTAGTATGCAGTTCCAATTCCCATGCACTCTTATTCCTTCCTGCCGGCCATAAAGCCCCCCCCCCCCCCCCCCCCTTCCACAAACGGCTTTCTTGTCGCCGCGCCAGTTTATCAACAAATTACCGCTGTGAGCTCAACTGAGTCGCAGCGCCAACAGAAAACAAATTTTGTCATGGTTTATGCAACCTGGTGCATAAAAACGTACTTCCGCTTAATTTATAAAAGCTTGAATAGATATGAGCAGCTAATCCAGCTTTCACTAATTCTGAGGTCCGAAGTCGCGTTCTTTTATTCAGGAGCTCTCGCCGCGTGTGAGAGCGTTGCGTAGGCGTTTGGCTAAGTGTGGAAAATGTAATGAAATCGCGCATATTTTCCTATGAATAATGTAGATACCGCACCGCTGCGGTGGCTCAGTGGTTACGGCTCTCTGCTCTGGCCCAAAAGACGCGGGTTCGATCCCGGCCGCGGCGGCCGAATTTCGAAGGAGGCGAAATTCTAGAGGCCCGTGTACTGTGCGATGTCAGTGCACGTTAAAGAACCCCAGGTGGTCGAAATTTCCGGAGCCCTTCACTACGGCGTCCCTCATAGCCTGAGTCGCTTTGGGACGTAAAACCTTAATAAACCAAACCAAGCTAAGGTAGATACCAACAGCAGAAAGATACTATAGATAAACCTTTCCCCAGATACCTCTAACATGCGTGCGGAAAAAGCAGCTGAAATCGGTAGCGGTCGTGCTTACAATCCTCTGCATGAAATGTGTTTAATGGGAACAAGAGCAAGCTCAGCGCAAGGGTGCCGAACACGTACATGGTGATCGAAAACACGCGCTCCGTCGGGACAACCTTCAGTCTGCAGCTCGCCTATCCAGTTACTACTCCACTGAGTCAAATCAATAGATCTACATTCTGATGCATAAAATTATCATAGGTGATATCGCACGTAAAAGGCGACGACAAACGACACGACAGCGTAGAAATCTGCTTAGAAGTGCCGGTTTCCAGTCCGTACACTACTTGGTCGACTACACTCGGATGTCACGTTAACGAGTAACTGCGCACAAGATAACCGCAGCACTGTCTGGAAGAGGGCAAATGTGAGTAGTGACGCACAGCACACACCCTCATACGTCAGCTGATGGAGCACAAAACGGCAGAAGCGAACACGTAAACATGCGTTCTATGCGCGGCGCCGGCGCGACCCGCAGTCCCTCGGGCCGCGCGCGCCGACAGATGGCGACTGGCGTCGAGAGTAGGCGCGCGTCCGCAGCCTGCGTGCGAGGGTAAAAAAATCTGGTCTTATCGTCCAATTTCCCTAGGCGTTCTTCATAGAGTATTTTACTCTGAGCTTCCCGTGCTTCGAACGATGCCCAGCCGATATCCCCTTGTACTGGCTCGTTTGTGGTTTGCCGTGAGCACCTAGTGCTAATCTTCCAACAGCTCTCTGATGTACATATAATCTCGACTGAACTTCTGCCCTTAAGCACAGGACCGCATTCCCGAAAGTAAGCCCCGGCACCATTATTCCCTTCCAAATACCTCTCAGTACTTCGTATTTGTTGTACCCCCATAATGCCCTGTTTCATTACCCCGGCGTCTCTTTGCTATTTTGCCCTAAGAGACTGTTCATGCTCTTCCGTGTATATCTGCCCTTCGTTTAGCCATATCCCGAGGTATTTGTATTCGGCCACTCTGGGCATTTTGTGGCCTTGCATTGCAAGCACGTGCTCAGTTGTATCGTTGAAAATCGTCACACCTGACTTAGTTGCGCTAAAACTGAAACCTAGAGCGTCTCCTTCGTCTCCACAATAATTAACCAATGTTTGCAAATCTTTCTGGCTATCTGCTAACAGTACAATATCGTCCGCATACATTAAACCCGGGAGCCACTGCTCACTACACTTCCGCCTAATCTATACGACAGATTATATCCTAGATTACTTTCCTGTAGCCTTCCTTCCATATTTATCACTTAAAGCATGAACAGCAGCGGTGATAGAGGACAACCTTGCCTTAATCCCTTGTGTACCCCCACAGTTGTGGTGCCTTTTATCCCTCCCATGTAATTTCAACTTTATTATCTCGGTGGAAGGAAAGCGTGGAAAAGCCTGCTCGGTGGAAGGAAAGCGCGTGCACCGGGAGCCGCCGAAAGCGGCCGCGCTCCGCTTATTCCGTAATCCTTATTAAAATGTAGCTCGGCCAATTTGCCAAACGGCTCACTGTACCTGTGATAGCATGCGTGGACAATTACGGTACCGTGTAGGTGACCAGGTGCCAGCTTGGCGTTCGGTGCTGACAACTGCCCCTCCAGAGTGACAATTGAACGAATGTCGTCGGTAAAACCAACGCCACATGGACGTCGGCCAGTGGCGAATATATGCATTGACGAACGACATGTAAAAGATTGTCTGGAGTGGTGGTGCTCAGCTTGCTGTGTGCGCCTTGGGGCTATTTTCCTTGTCAGGACTCGTACCATCTGGGAGAACGCACACACGCCGCTGGCCTTTCTCTCAATGGCACTAGTAATGCTTTCGCACTCAAAAATTTAAATTTCATATATTCCAATTTTACATTGCCAAATACAGGGTCAAGTTAGGATGCTGGGCCAGCGACTGTGCGAGCACCAGCACAGTGTGGAGAGAGTGATCAATGTGCATCTTATTGAAGTTTACAGCAGAGACCACCGCTACATGCTGTTCTTTAAAAACTCTTCAGTCATCAGGAAAAGTGGAAACTGCGTCGCTAGAGATAAGTGAAGCATTTCAAGTTAATTCTGCCTAAGCCTACTATAGGTCACAGGTACGTCAATCATTCTCACAGAAAGGAATGTCACTTTCTACGAAACAAGCCAGCCGCCGTGTGCGAGTTTTCAGGCATTTCGTCAGCTTCTCGCATTTCCTTTTCACTTCTCTTTTTTTAGCTCCCTCTCCGTTCATTCGACAAAAGTATTTGTTGGGCGAGTTGGTGTTTTCGATGATCCATAACTACAGCGCAAACGACAGGACAGAGATGAAGAATTAAGGGACACCACACAGCGCTGACTCACAACTAAAGTTTTATTGGATGCCAGCAGTTATAAATACCTCCCTGGCGGCCAGAAAGAATGCAGTCCACACTTACATGCGTGACTGACATACTCGTATACCAGTCACGTGCCACCAAGCAAATCACATGCGCGAGAAGCACTTGTCAATATTCGCAATCAAGGTATCGTCTTTCTTTTTCTGACAACGCGACAGATGAAGCACTGATGCATTCTTCCGAGAGCCTACCTATTAAGTGAGCTTCAATAATCTCCCTTGCTAACGAGTCACGATTCTTTTCTAACACTGCACTTTCCTGATAGTTTGGCGCACAGACGTAGGTATCATCGTCATCTTCATTGCCTTTGCAGTGCCTGCAATGTTTCGCCACGTGGCCAGAGATAGCGACACGGGAGACATTATACTCATGCTCTTTGAGTCTTTCGTTTAAACATCGGCCGGTTTGGCCGATGTATCGCTTACCACAAGACAGTGGCAGCGAATATACCACCCTTCCTGGCAAGGCACAAACTGTTTTGCGTGCTTTATCGGGCACCTGCGCGATTCTTTAATCTCTGAATTTACATTCTTAATCAGCAGGCTAGACAGTCGTTTGGGCGCCGAAAAGACGACATCAACGCCTGCAGAATGCATCAGTGCTTCATCTGTCGCGTTGTCAGAAAAAGAAGACGATACCTTGATTGCGAATATTGACAAGTGCTTGCTTACTAATTATACTGTATTCTCGCGCATGTGATTTGCTTGGTGGCACGTGACTGGTATACGAGTATGTCAGTCACGCATGTAAGTGTGGACTGCATTCTTTTCTGGCCGCCAGGGAGGTATTTATACCTGCTGGCATCCAATAAAACTTTAGTTGTGAGTCAGCGCTGTGTGGTGTCCCTTCTTCATCTCTGTCCTGTCGTTTGCGCTGTAGTTATGGATCTCCGTTCATTACTCCTCTTCCGCATATTTTCCTTCCTCCTCAACCGCCACCTCCAAGCATTTGCCTAAGTACGTCCCCCCCACTCACAACTTTCTCAGGCAGTCCCGTTCGGTCCACGAGCTCGTGAATGGCTTTGTGTCGCGTTGTACCACCCGTGAAGGGGGGCACTCACCACAAATCTTTTGTATTTTTGTACTTCTTTTGTCACCGTATTTCCTTGTCCCCTCCTCTTCAGTTCGTTGTTGTGGTTTGCTTCTTGTTGTAGGGCGCCCTTCTCCCCGAGTCGTCAATTGCTCTGTCTCTCGTGCTTTGGTACTTGGTTGGTTTATTGGGGTTTAACGTCCCGAAGCGACTCAGGCTACGAGAGACGCCGTAGTTGAGGGATCCAGAAATTCCGACCACCTGGGGTTTTTTAACGTGCACTGACATCGCGCAGTACACGGGCCTCTAGAATTTCGCCCCCATCGAAATTCGGCCGCCGCGGCCGGGGTCGAACCCGCGTCTTTCGGGTCAGCAGCCGAGTGCCGTAACCACTGAGCCACCGCGGCGGGGCGCTTTGGTACTTGGATATAGACGCCCAGCATACAATCAGGGCTCGTCCGTGTCTATCTTGTGTCTTGATATTGCTGCACTGTTTATCCATTGCTCTGTCACTCCAACTACCCAAACTTTCCCATGTCCGCCCCAACCGGGAGCGCGTCCGACCCAGGAAGCCATGGCTCTCCCAACGCACTGCCCCGGCATCCACTGGCGGCACTGCCTGTTCACCGTGAGTGCTGCCCTCTGGGTTCCTGCATGGTGCCTATACGAACCCCGTCGACTCACTAGGCCTATTCATACCGCTGGCGTGTCAAGGGGTGAACATATGTAATAAAAGAACAGTAGCGCAACCAAGACGAACACAAGAGAGGACCACACAGGACTAGCGCTAGTCCTGTGTGGTCCTCTCTTGTGTTCGTCTTGGTTGCGCTACTGTTCTTTTTCTTACAACATGCACCATCTAGCCCAACAAAAAGTACTTCTAAACTTATGTAATGTAGTCGCTCATTTCGGCGCAACGGTTTCGGCCACCGATGCTGGTGCCAGCTGGTGTCAGCAACGGCATACTTGCCACATACAAGCACACCCGAGTCGCCAACGCAGTGTCTCGCCAATGTCGCGCGTCGTCGTTCATAGCACGTCACGTTGCTGTGCTGTCACTGTTCACCGATATCGTTCCCACGGCTTTAGGTCACATCTCGATCATGGGAAAGAGCATTTAGGGACTTTTTTTTTTTGGAGCGGGATTAAAATATATTTTAAGCGTTTGTTGCGTCTAATACTTGGCTGCGGGTGACCTAGAAAGCCCATAACGAGCTTTTTATACGCTCAAGATTTGATGTCTCAACCCCTTTAATGCTTATCAAGGTCAAGGACCACACCGACGCAGCAGAGCTATCGCTCTAAAAAGAGGCACGCGACAACACAGGCGGTTTTTGTACCCTGTCCTGCAGTTATGCCCTCCCATGCAGCTGGGGTGTTATCGAAGCACAGGCAAGCGGTCGTAGACCGGCCTGACATGCCTTTAGTCTTTTTGTCCACACATAAGCTTCCCTGTGGATGCGTTGCCGTTCGACTTTCACCCGAGTAAAAGTGGATTTCAAGGTATAGTTTTCTGCTTAAAAACAAATAGCTCAAACATAATTGAAACAGTTATTCTTCTTTCTTTCGTACCCAGGATAAAAAATTAACATTGTGTTTGTCTGTCACTTTTCCAGACGACAAAGAAAGCGAGAAGTCTTTTCTGTCTGCAACGAAAGCCGCCGCCGCTTTGTCCACAGGAAATCAATGCGGCTAGCCATGAGCTTCGCATGTTTTTTTGCACTTTCGGTGAAACGATGACGCAATGGAGTTTGTTTTCATAGCGCTAAATCCACGAAAGAGCACAAATACGACAAAAATGTGCCAAGCTAGCACACTGAAAACAAGGCACAGGCACCACCGATCGCTCGGGCCAGAGAGGAGGAAAGCCACGAACTGGTACTGATCAATTCGCGCTACAAGGGACATACACATGGAAACACAAACGGACGAAGCGCATACTTTCAACTAGTTTACTTGACAGAAACGTGTCGCTTTTATACAGAGTTGGATGGCACAAATGATCTACACACCAGATAATCAATTTTGCATCTGAACCGCAACCTTCACCTTCCTGTCTACAATCTGGCCAGTGACCTTAACCAGTCTAATTCTTTATCTTCGAGAGCTATTGATGGTGTGCTGACGCAGTTTTCTGTTCCACAAGTCCTGATATTGAAGGCTTCAATTATTTCACGTTCAGTTTTTGTTTTCCCGTGACCAAGTATGGTGGTGTCATCCAGGTGAGGCTTGCATCCTTCTTGTTTGGTATTGGCGTGGCCTTGGATGGCTGCGTCATTGTGATGAGGCTTCCATTTGCAATGGTGACAGTGGGAAGCCAGATTGCCAGGGTGCGTTCCATTGCAAATGGAACCCTCATCCCATTGACGCAGCCATCCAAAGCCACGCCAATACCAAACAAGAAGAAGGATGCAAGCCTCACCTGGATGACACCACCATACTTGGTCACGGGAAAACAAAAACTGAACGTGAAATAATTGAAGCCTTCAATATCAGGACTTGTGGAACAGAAAACTGCGTCAGCACACCATCAATAACTCTCGAAGATAAAGAATTAGACTGGTTAAGGTCACTGGCCAGATTGTAGACAGGAAGGTGAAGGTTGCGGTTCAGATGCAAAATTGATTATCTGGTGTGTAGATCATTTGTGCCATCCAACTCTGTATAAAAGCGACACGTTTCTGTCAAGTTTGAAAGTATGCGCTTCGTCCGTTTGTGTTTCCGTGTGTCTGTCCCTTGTAGCGCGAATTGATCAGTATGAAGCACCAACTAGCCCCCGCTCTTGCATTGCTAACCACGAACTGGGTGTGACGGAAAATGGTGCATAGCCCGCAAGCGGAGCCATCGGCTAAAAGCAGTTACCACCCAGATCCTGCCAATTCTTTTGGCTAAATAAAAGTTTTCTCTCTCTCAACCTCTTCCTCGTCATTGTCGGCCAGTCACCCTAGTATGGCTACTCAGTCATTTTTGTCACCTGGTAGTCATAGACAACACTGTCTATGGTGCGAACTGGTTGCGGGAATTCCACAACGACAGTGTCAGGATGGCTCAAAGTCGCAAAAATGGATGGTGTCAAGTGGAGTCAGAGGCCACGTGTAGAAACCGCACAGCACTCTGTGATGAACCCTGGAAGATGAAAACTGCCCACTTCCAGAGCTGCTTCAATGCTGAGCAAGTATGCACCTTGCACGTGAGCTTGTAGAATGTTTTATTCTCACTGTCCTTCCCTTCAGCACTCCTCATACGCTCGCTCACAAATGTTCGGGAGGCATCATGGCTGAACCATGAGCCAATCACTTTCCACACACGAAGAATGCCCCCATCCAGACCAACCCTGGGCAGACTGTTGTGAGCGGGAATTCGCAGCACACGCAAGGCCAGATGCGACATATCCGACCATTTTCCATGGTTTACAATGAGACCACTCAAGCACGCAATTGTCAAGTACACAGCAGTGCATAATGCGGGGCATTTGTTGCAAAGTGTAACACATTAGGAAACTTTCGGCCACAACATAGCATGACAAGTCCACACTGCACACACACACACACACACACACACACAAAAAGATGTGCTGAGACTACTGGGAAGACAGGCGCACAAAATATAATCCTGTGTGGACCATCCACACAGTCATTGCCACTGTGTGCCCCAAAAGAAGCACTAAGGAAAATGAGTTGATGGCCTTAAAGGGTCCCTGCAATGGTGCATACCGACAGTAACAAAATCGAGAAACTGGCATATAATGACCCACCCGTCATCCTCCCGCAAAATTTTTACATCGAACTTATGTAGCACCAGACAAATCGGCGAACAAAAACAACTCTCCACATTTTTCCTCCCAGCTCATATGCCAGTGCAAGCCAAAAAGGTCGGAACAACGCACCTCCATCCACAAAAAATGCAAACAAACGTTGCAAACACTTATTATGCATCAGTTAAAACCAAAACTCGCTACAGTAAACATAAACAAGCGCAAAGTCTCACACGAAACACATGACTGGAACAGGCAGGTAAAACAATAAAATGACATGAATAAAGGTTAAAGATGAGTCTTTGGGTTGCTTAGACTTAAGCGGACCATGAAACGATATTTACCGAGGTTAAGAAAAGTGGGCGAGCCATATGTATGCCACAACCTCAAGAATTTTTAGTTAGCTCCATTAAAGGGACACTGATGAGAAATTGAAGTTGACTTGCATCGACAGAATACCAGCTCCTGATTACAAAAACGCCATTCATACTGACAACAAAGCTCTTGTAACGTAGAAAAGAGCAAGAACCAAAATACAGGTATCGCCGCCACAGGCCAAACTCGGAAGTACAAGCTTCATGACGTCATAGGACAAAACAGTGTTGCTAGAACCAATAGTTCTAGCAACACTAGGACACGAGGAGCCACGAATCACTGAAGCGCAGCAAATGCATGCGCAAATCTCCTTGACATCGCCAGATGGCGCCACATACCTGACAGCTACGCGCGCTCCTGCAGCGCCGGGTTAATCAGCGCCTGCTCACAGCGGTATGGGGGTTTCCGGTATTCCGCTAACGGTAACAAGGTACACGGTATGCTAACGGTGTCTATTTGCGAGAACTTCGTTGACGACTACGAAAAAGGGATCCATTGTAACGCTGGCAAAACGCCGGTGCAAACGTAAACGAAGCGACGGCCGCAATAGCCGATAGATGCCTTCAACGTGCGGCGGCGGTAGCTTTCTTTTCGGCTGCTGCTGGGCCGCACTGCTGGCCGTCAGAAATCACGGAGTCTGCGTTACGTCATGTGCACGTCATGTTTCACGTCACTTAGTCCTGTGTCGTCATAGGAGAATCCCAAGTTTAAATCAGAGCGGCGGGAAAAACTTTGTCAACTTCGAATCCAAATTTCTTAGAAATAAATGCATCTTTCGCTGCCGGCCAAGTGGCAACAAAGCCATGAAATGCCAAACTATCGGATTTTGGTGTAAAAAAAATATTAATAGAGCTCTCCTCAGTGTCCCTTTAACACCGAAGATACTGCCAATTAAAAATGATGCACCCCTCCACCTCGCAAGCCCCGACACTTCAGAGGCGTATGTGCCGCGCGATAAGCAGAAGCCAGACTGTGCATGCGTGCGGCGCGAAAAGGCATTTAGACTTACACATCATTTTTATTGTCCGTCCAGAGCTCCGAGGTAGGTATTACAAGGCAGGGGGAGGGGGCGGCAAAAAATTATTATGGGGACGATTAAGTAACCTTGAGATAGAATGTGAGAGCATTCAATTTCACAATTATTGCAGCACCTGTTGCAACCTGTTTGAGTCAGTTTCTTTGCAACTGTTGGCCCATCAATCAGTGTGGGCATGTACTGAGCCTGCATTTGAAATTACTGACAAGGCACTGCGGTCATGACGCAGTCATGACAAAAGTGCACAAATGTAATGAGCATAAGGTAAGTTAGCCAAGAAGTTTGTGAACACAAGTATCTTTTTTAAAGAAAGTGGGCAGACACACTTAAGGCTGCACACGTGTGAGCAGGTGAAAGCCCGCCCACTCACGCTGTGAACGCAGATGCTACGCAGCTGGCAACTGTGCCTCTCCCTCCCACCACAAGGGCATGACGTGACAGCTAATGCAGCAGTGGCCATTCTCTGCTTAACAACCGTCGACATCCCTGGCAGTCCTCGGGCCACTCCTGGTGCACCACTGCCCTGCGATGGCAGGGTGCTGCCGTTGGTGGAACCTGTGTGGTGGTCAAGGTTGCCCTTGCCAAGAAACCTGGAGCCACCAAGCAACCTGGATGGACGCCACCTTTTATGGGCACCACCGAGTGTTACACGCACACACAGTTTTTCGCTGAATGGGGCAACTAAGGCTTTCGCCTTAAAAAAAAGAAAAAAGGCTTTCCTGTGGCTAG
Source organism: Amblyomma mixtum (assembly GCF_055824585.1). NCBI lineage: Eukaryota > Metazoa > Arthropoda > Arachnida > Ixodida > Ixodidae > Amblyomma > Amblyomma mixtum. Next base: position 195,254,937 of record NC_143016.1, read on the forward strand.
TCTTCTTGGAACGGCAAAGCAAGGCTAGACAATGTATGGCTGCTGATACCGCGCAAAGGTGTCACATGCTCCTCGTGACAACAGCGGAACAACAGCACCGTGTTGTCCCGCCTTCCCTTGCGTCTGTCTTTGGCGCTGTGCCAGTTATGGCTGCTGCAATTGAAAACCAACTCGCTCAGTCCTACAGAAGTTTGTTACTGTGAGCTTAAGGCCTCGTCGTAAAGACAGTCACTCAACCGTGTGGCAGGCCATGCCTCACGTGAAGATAAACTGAAGTTTGCCTGCATCGACAGACTGCAGCATTATAAGACCACTTTTGTGAACTAGAAATGACCAAAAACAAAACCACCAGCCAATTTCTCAAGTGCGGTGACATGGACGCATTTTTCCTCCAAAGGCTGTGCTGCATCACCACTGACTTTGAAACGGCAGCGCTTCCTGATGTGAAGTTTGAATCAAGTGAGGGGTACATTATGCATTTTGAGATACATGGGACAAACCAATAGGTGCATCAACACTAGACTGAGGGAACACGCCAACTAATGTGGCCAGATAACGCACCCTGGCAATCTGGCTTCCCACTGTCACCATTGCAAATGGAACCCTCATCATAATGACCCAGCCATCCAAGGCCACGCCAAAACCTGACCAGAAGAAGGGTGGAAGCCTCACCTGGATGACACCACCACACTAGGTCACGGGAAAACAAAAACTGAACGTGAAATCATCGAAGCCTTCAAGACCAGGACTATTGGAACAGAAAACTGCATCAGCACACCGTCAATAGCTCTCCGAGATAAGGAATCAGGCCAGATTATAGACAGGAAACTGAAGGCAGCTTTTCAGATGCAAATTGATTATTTCGTTCTTAGATCATTTATGCCATTGTGCTCTCTATAAAAGCAATACGTTTTGTGAAGTAAACTAGTTGAAAGTACGTGCTTTGTCCATCTGTGTTTTCGTCTTCCTGTGCCTTTCAGTGCGATTTGATCAGTATGAAGCACCAACTAGTGCCCACTCTTGCATTGCTAAGGGTACATTATAAAATCTGCTTTTCTCTCTTGTAATGTCGCACGAACATACCAAGTGTGAGACACAATTTTGACAAAGAAAAACAGCTGAACGGCGCTGTCCATTAACAATCAAGTTACAGACGTCGCAATCAAGCATTTTCGCCATGCTTCCCCAAGCTTTCACAAGGGGAATTTCCCTCTCTACTGCATCCCCATCTTCAGACTTTTCACCTTTGCTACTAAAACTTGCCCAACAATCGGGCAAACAGGGCACTGCTGCACAAAGGCATCTTCTCCAATTAACCCCACAACAACAAGATTTGTGCTCCTGCCAGTGTTGCACAACATTGGTGTTCCTGCACCTCATTATTTTTCACAGATGCTCCCCCTAGTCAGACAAATTTTGTGTGTGTACAATCCCCGTCGAGACGCTCCAAATGGATCACCCTTTTAGATACTCTGAAACCACGCTTGGACACCTGAATTCCCCACTGCAGCAGCCACAACTGTTAGTGGGGTCGGTTTTTTATATACTGCGGGTCATTCGAGAACACTGCAAAATTACACCCCTATGAAACTGTCAGTACGGCTGCTTCTGTACGCTAGGCATTGCTGTCCTGGCATTGTGCACCCAGTTGGTAGGTACTGCCCTGCACTGTGCACTCCTGCTTGGCATCCATGCAGTGGACCCGACTGCAGCACCACCAGCCAAGCTGCACAGGCAGAGACAGTGTGGCTAGACTCAGTTGAATGAACGCCAGATCAGGGAGAGTCTGCACAGCCAACTTCCGGGGCACACTCCCACAGATCTATGAAAACAGAGTCGAGAATGATGGTGCATACGGGCATGCGATACGAGCCATTCACACACCCCTGCTTTATGCCACTCGCCAATGCTGACGGGCTGGCCACAAGTGCGAGGAATGGTGGACACTGCCAGGGACAGGACAACGTGGGCACTGCAATTGCGAGCCCCTGGTGACAATGGCAAGCCAAGTGCCTGCCATGGGTAGCACTCCAAGATGCACATCCAGAGCAGGTTGCCTGTTCAAGCCAACCGCCACCCTTGCTCACATGTCCCAATTATAAGTCTTAATGCACCTACAATTTTGAAGGGATGAAAGTGTTTAGAGTAAGCTAGTTGAAAATACCGAGGTTCAGCAGTATTTCTCACACGGCCATGACTAAGCACCTAGACCACTTAGTTCAGTGAGATCCGGAACCACTTTTGATGAAAACCAACAATGACATGTTTGCAGCAATTGCACCACTAGGAGTAGCCACCACCACAACGCCCTCGTGAGAAAGGTGTACACAAAGTGCACGCCACCAGAGAGCTTCCAACAGCTGTGCGCAGTCCACTAGGAGTAGCCACCACCACAACGCCCTCGTGAGAAAGGTGTACACAAAGTGCACGCCACCAGAGAGCTTCCAACAGCTGTGCGCAGTCTGTACTGTCGTGGGCACTCTGCACAAGACCACCACCGGTGTGGAGACTGGTGCAACGGGCTGTACTCCCCACTTGGAGGGGGTCTTTTTCACTTTTGCCCAGAATGGCACACTTGGCAGCAATAAAAAAAAAGCACAAATTTCAGAGGCACTAGCATCACACAAAAAGAAGACGGGGACAAGAATCTGCCGGCTGAAATGCCCACAGGAAGTGTGCCACTAGTGCAGAGGGGATGGAGTCATTTTTCCCAAATGTGTGCACGCATCTGGTGAGCACAGGGCTGCTGGGTGGCGCTACTAGTGCAAGTATGAAGCAAGAAACGCACCTCACTGCGCAATCAAGGCAGTAAGAGGAGTCCAAGCACAGATTCCACTCAGGGAGGTGGCAGCTACCAGATGGAGCTCCAACACTCAAAGAAGAAAAAGGCCCTGCAAGGGCAGAGCAGACAGAGTGCCCCCCAACGAGATCCCGCACACCTCCACTGCACAAGACCATGCCAGCGGGATTTCCTCACCAGCAGCTCTCGGAGGAAAGGGTTCTCTGCACCGTTGAAGACAGGCCGGGCGGTGCTCAGCCAGATAAGGTCACCGGGAGCTGCAACTGAAGCTGTTCTCATTGCGACAATACAGTGTTTGCTCGTGTAATAGGCGCACTTTTAAGGAAATCTGGCTAAAAGTTCATGGCACGCCTATTATGCAGGGTAAAAGTTGCGAAAATTTTTCGACTCGCAAAACTGGCCACATCGTATAAACGCACACATGTAAGGGCCACAGCCTGTTTTCCTGAAGGAACTATTAAAAAATAAAAGATCCGTGTAAGGACCGCACCCAAACTTTCAACAACCCATGCAGGAACAGCCTTCGAAATGCACACGCCATGGCCTCCGCGATTGGCTCCGGCTGTAATTTTGCATAGGCCACGCACACACACAGGAGCCTCCACATGCCACCCACAGTGCTAAAGGCCATCAGCAACTTTCTCCTCCGCCAGCCTTCTAGATGCCCTACCTCCACCGCAAGCTCCCGCTCAGCTCCAGCTTTTTGTGGCTGTCAAAGGGACGGGAGTTGTGGTAGTGTGTTAGCTCACTGTGGTTGTGGCTTTCGTGTGCTGTCACCGAGTGTTGCAGTTCTAGCACGACGGGCGAGCACCTTAATAGCTACACGAGCAATAGTTTGCTCTCGGCCACGGCAAGTGTGCAGCAAGCCAGAAATTCAACGTGGCCGAGATGTGCGGCAGTTGTGACTGTGGTGTGCCAAAATTTTCGTGTGTGACTCCTATTGCCAAGGTCTTTGTGAGTCTAAGTTGGGAAGGTTTCCAGCTGGAGATTACGCACAGACGTGTAAACTGAGCATCCCTGAAAGCTGTGTGTGGAAATTGGCATGCGTGGCTGTTCCACGTGATGACATTGTACGTGCTGTGGATCCGCAGCAGCTGTGACGGCAGCAGCAGCACTAGTGAGGACCAGTACTCGGTTAAGCAAAAACTCTGTTCAAATGAGCTTGGGTTGCGGAATCTGCGTGCATGTTTTCTTCACCTGAAGTAGGGGGGAGGGCATCGGCTTGCAATCGTGTAAACACAGTACTGATCCAAGTGCCAAGTTCGGGGTGCGCCTATTATGCGCCTATTATGCAAGACCAAACTGGGGGTGCACCCATTATGCGAGTAAATACGGTAAATCTGGAGGCAGCTCAGTTGGGTCAGGACTGGACCACCGTGCTAACCTGACCGCAGTCAGACAGCTGCAACATATTTTGGCCACCACAAGTGCTCCAGGCTGAGAAGTGCCCTGCTGACCCTGCACACAGGTGTGGCCCCACTACAAGGCAAGGCAGCCACGCATGCAGAGAGAAGAGCGGGGGGGAGGCATCAAGCATCGCCAGCTCCCACGTGGACACTTGTTCTTTTCCCAGTGAACGAGCTGCCCAGTCAAGGCTGGCCGAGGAGTGAGCCACCCACATCGCAGCACACAACACACGAACACTGCACCGGTCCTCCTACACCAGCTTGCAGCGCCGTTGCCTCCGCTTGAGCGGCTCTGGCCGGAGCACTGCCCGCACCGCCTCGTCAAACACCTGCAAGGGAGCTCCCCCCCGTCAGTCACAGGGCAGGGGTGTGCAGCAGTACGAGCGAGAATCAGAGCGGCATGCATTGCAAAACGTGTTCCTCCGTGCCCCTTGACTGGCAACGCACCACTTCGCAGTAAGCCTCTCTGCAGTAGTGCATTCGTGCAGACTTTAAAGGGCAATTGCACCACTTTTTTGAGAATTCCTCGCTATTCAAGGATTCAAATCTATGTAGGCTGTAGGTAAAGCCTGCCCAGTGTTTTTGCACTAGCATTTAAAGTAGTGACATAATCAATAATTGAACTTTGCGCTTCTCCTCAGTGCACCGGAGGACTGAGGGAAACTCAGCGAGACATCACGGAAGGTATGATTTCAAATGACCGCTGTTGTCAGCCACACCCTGCCCTGACTCGTTAGACGCTGCCAAACAACTCTCGGCAAGGTTCGCCTTCGGTGCCGTTGGTTTTTTTTCCATCCAAGCACGCGTGTGTGCATTGGAAATGTACCAATACCTTCGATGATGTCATCATGTGCCCCCCACTTGGCGTTGTGCACTGCGGAGAAGCTTGAAGGGCATCCGGATTTTAATTGGCGCTTACTTCACTATTTAAAGTGCTAGCCCAAAAAGACTTGACATGCTTTACCTGCAAGTTTCACACATTCAACCATCTTAAGCTCGTTCATTTCTAAAGCCTATGCAGCTTCCCTTTAACCACTAACGTAACCAGCAAATGAAATGCTCGCTGTACTTTCATAACACCCTTCTGAACTACCTGTCCTGTTATTGTAATAACCGTATGAAAAATACCGTATATGCACAATTGTAAGTCGGCAAACATTTTTTTTTTTTCATTTCAAAACCCAAAGTGGGGATGGGGGGGGGGGGGGCACTTACAATCAACACAAATGACCCACCAGAGATGCACGGTTGTGTAAGAAGAAGATGGTTTTGGTTTATTGGGGTTTAATGTCCCAAAGCGACTACGGCTACGAGAGACGCCGTAGTGGAGGGCTCCGGAAATTTCGACCACCTGTGGTTCTTTAAAGTGCACTGACATCGCACAGTACACGGGCTTCAAGAATTTCACCTCCATCGAAATTCAGCCGCCGCGGCCGGGGTCGAACCCACGTCTTTCAGGTCAGCAGCCGAGCGCCTTAACCACTGAGCCACCGCGGCGGGGAGAAGAAGAAGAGGACGACTCCGCAGTGGCGCACTTTGTCGTCATCGCTGGTGGTTCGGGCGCGAGTCTCGTGCTGGAGCTGCTTCCTTCGGCTGGCTCTGCCGTCTTGCTACGACCTGACCACTGCGTTCGTTGGTCGCCGTGACCCGTTAATAAATCCACTGTTCACTTGGTGGAGGGTGCAACGATCCTAACCCCCAACGTCGCCCTGGAACTCCACAGTCGCATGGTGTCCGTTCCCATGGAGGACCCAAGCCAGCAGCCCCCGACCCTGCTTCCTGCGACCTGCTTCCACCTGTCACCTGTTCTGGCCTCATACGTCAACGCGACCCTGCTATCTTTAGTGGCAGCTGCGACCAAGACGTAGAGGATTGGTTGTCGGCCTACGAACGGGTGAGCCGGCATAACAAGTGGGACGACGCTCTGCAACTTAACAACATCGTATTTTATCTTACTGACGTCGCCCACCTCTGGTATCGGAGCCACGAGTTGGACATCACCACCTGGTCCGCATTCAAAACTACATTTGCCAAAGTTTTCGGCCGCCCTGCCGTTCGCAAACTTCGTGCTGAACAGGGTCTCCGTTCGCGAGCACAGAGGACAGGTGAAAGCTTCACCAGTTACATTGAGGACATAGTCGATTTATGTAAACGAGTCAACCTGTCTATGACGCAGGATGATAAAATTCGCCACGTCATGAAGGGCATCGATGATGGCGCCTTCAACATGCTCGTGGCTAAGAGTCCTACCACCATCGCAACGGTATATGAACTTTGCCAAAGCTTCGACAAGCTACGGAAGCAACGCGTTTTGGTTCGCCACCCTGCTGACGCGTCGCTCCCTGGACTGGCCGCGGGCCCCGACTCTTCATGCCTCAACGCCGAAATCAAGAAATTTGTCTGCGAAGAGGTTGCCCGCCAGCTATCTCTCCTACCCTCTCTACCCGAACCATCATCTTGTCTGGCGCCGCCGCTCAGAAATGAAATCCAGTGACAGGTCTCGGAAGCTCTTGCTTCCGGCCATCCTCCAGCTCCTGTCGCTGCCCGGATGGCGCTTTCTGAGGCTGCCCTAACTCGACCTGCCCCCAGTGCTGCGCCGCTGAGTTATCCTGACGCCTTCACGCCGCACCCCATTGTGGCGGCGCCTCGCACCTATGCCGAAGTTGTGGCTCGCCCAGCACCTGCCACGGCGTATGCGTATCCTTCGGCCATGATGCGCTCGCCAAGCACTATTGGTAGAGTTGTGCCGCCTACCTCACCATGGCGCACATTGGCGCCATCCATCAAGTACCATGGCCCTTATCGCGTCATTCAACGCACGTCTCCTGTCAACTACCTCATTGAGCCAGTTACACCTTCGTCGGACCACCGCCACCGCGGTCGCTAGGTTGTCCACGTTAGCCGCCTCAAACCGTATTACAACCCGCCTGTCGTTTCTTCGCCGCAAGTCGCCAGGGTGGCTATTCCTTCTCGCCAGGGCCATTGTAAGAAGAAGAAGAGGACGACTCCGCAGTGCCGCACTTTGTCGTCATCGCTGGTGGTTGGGGCGCGAGTCTCGTGCTGTAGCTGCTTCCTTCGCCTGGTTCTGCCGTCCTGCTACAACCTGACCACTGCTTGCGTTGGTCGCCGTGACCCACTAATGAATCCACTGTTCAGTTGCAATTTTATGTTTGCTCTGCAGCTCTACCCAGTAGCACTCGGCTATTCTGCACACTGTGCGGAAGGATTTTTCTTCTCTTTTTTGTTACTTTCAAATGCACACTCAGCGCTCAAGGGAGTGTCAACAGTCAATGGAAGAGCCGCTGCTCCAATCATGATGGCATCACCACTCGCCACAGCAGTGCTTCCGGGAAGTGTCGGTAGCTGACGGAAAAGCCCATGCTGCTCACACACAGTTTCTCTCTGGCTCTGTTTCACGCATTTGATGACTATCAGGCACATTTCATCAGTTGTGCTTAGTCAAACGACATTTCTGCTCCGGGACCGGTAAGCGTCTGGCACTCGCTCACGGCTACATTGAAGACGGCGGCCATTCAAACAAATGCGTGCTGGGCCACAGGTTCAGTGTCTTGGAACGGGCGATACAGGTGTGGCAGCTGCAGCGAGGCAAAATTCTCAACTCTTCAACACAATGGCATAGTGCGGTTGTTTGTGAAGTACAGGATTTCAAGGGACGACGATGTTAGATGCTGTGAGACCGCAGCAGCGATAATGATGGCAGTGTGAGGACAAGTATTCGAGTAGTAGCTAATACATTTTCCCCTTGGTCAAATGTTTAGGGGAATCCCCCAAGGTGGACTAGATTTGTAACGAGGGAGTAATTACTCATTGACGTCCACCCGAATGCAGGCATACAGCTACAAAGGAAAGCTAAACAGCTTTCTCAGAAACTTCCAAGGTTAAGAAAAATTCGTACTGGTCCGGGGTTCGAACCTGGGACCACCGCTACAACGGAGCAATCACTCTACCAATTGAGCTAACTGGGACGGCAGGCTTATGGTAGGGCATCTACTCCACCTTATTGGATTCCCCTAAACATTTGACCAACACAGTTCCCACTTTGAGCTATTGATCAATTCGCTCTCGCCCTACCATAAGCTTGCTGTCCTGGTTAGCTCAATTGGTAGAGCGGCTGCTCCGGTGAAGCGGTGGTCCCGGGTTCGAACCCCGGAGCAGGACGAATTTTTTCTTTAACTGCAAAGTTTCTGAGAAAGCTGTATAGCTTTCCTTTGTAGCCGTATGGCTGCGCTGAGGTGGATGTCAATGAGTAATTACTCCCTTATTACATTTTCATGTTGGAATGTGCCCACGAGCAATTTTGCTGACATGTGATATGGGGAGGGCTGACTTACATTCGAGCCAACTTACAATCGTGCCAATACAGTGGTTAGAGGAGGGGGGGAGACCCTGCTCACTCACCTGTCGGAGGCCCCTCTGGGTGAGTGCCGAGCACTCGAGGTACTTGATGGCCCGGATCTTGGAGCACAGCTTCTGCCCCTGCTCCCGCTTGATGGGGGAGAGGCCCTGCTCCGACAGCTGCTGCAGGCTCTCCTTGTCCTCCCTCAGGTCCACCTTGGTCCCTGGGAGGGTGGGTGGGGGGGGGGGGGGGGGGGGGGGGAGGCTCACTCCGGTGGGCGACAGGTGTTTGCCACCCCGCCACGGTGTCACGTGACAACACTAATGCCAGATTTGACTGATATGCATGCATAGAACCACTCTAAAGAACACTGTACCACACTGCAATGTCACAAACAACAAGGCACAAATTCGAAAAACAATGCAAAATAACGGCCAAACAATGCTAGCACACCTAACCACCATGTCATCTTTTGCCACTGTCTTCCTCTCACTGGGAGGCCAGTTCACTTGCTGTTTCCCACATGTACTCTTGCACAGGCGGATCCATTTTTCAGAATCACTTGGGAGTCGACCAATATGTGGATCATGGCCACGACAAGGCATTCACACCGCTCCAAATGCACAAAAGGAATTGTGTTGTGAGAGTGACGCCAATGATGTCAGTGCACAAAGCTTTGATCTCCGGCAGCCTTTAAGTGTTTGCAAAGCATGGTGAATGCTATCACAATCACTGCACAAAACCTTCATGCACTGCCTCTTTTCAAGACGGCTGTGCAAATGCCACATAGACACGTGTGAGGGTCGCACTTTTTTTCCAGATTCAAGGGCCAATTTAGGGTGTGCAGTCCTTACATGCGATGCGAGAAAAAAAAAAAATTTTCTTAAGTAAAAGCTCACCAATCTGGGAACGAGCGGCACTTATTCTATGTTCAATTGTCACTCGCGGATCCGAGCTCATCCCACAAGAAGTGGCGAAGCATGTCTGCTGTCGCATGTCTGCTGTCAACGCATAGCCGTCGTTCCGCACTTCCATCACATAAGAGAGCAGCTCTTCTTCCAGTTCGGGAAACTCGCACGGTCTGCCTCACAAAGCAAGCTTTTTGCAGCTTTTGTTTCTCTTTTGGCTGCACCATCATCGGACGCACTTCTCGGCCACATCGAATTTCCTGCCCGCCACACACTTGCCGTGTTCGAAAGCAAACTCCCAGCCATGTAGCTATTAAAGGGACACTGAGGAGAAATTGAAGTTGGCTTGTATCGATAGACTACCAGCTCCTGATGACAAAAACACCACTCCTACTCACAACAAAGCTCTTGTAAGGTGGAAAAGAACAAGAACCGAAATACAGGTATCACCGCCACAGGCCAAACTTGCAAGTACAAGCGTGATGATGTCATGTGGGCACCGGAGTAGCAACCGCAACATGTCCTACATTCCGCCTTTCTGCACTTCACAGGTGTGTAAGCCTTTTTCCTGGTATGCTAAGAGAAGCAATGATATTTGCTTGTTGCTGCTCCCGAGCCCACAAGCACTTTCTGAAATTATTTGCGAGTGCTTTCATATGTCTGTGCTCTTACTTTGCTGTGGTGACATCGAATCCAACCCTGGACCTAACACCCGCTCTGAATCCCATCTAGAAACACTGACATTGTCTGATGAACTCTCGGAACATGTGGCCGTTATCTTCAAACTCGCACCCCAATTGACCCGCCGCGGTGGCTCAGTGGTTATGGTGCTCGGCTGCTGAGACGTTCGATCCTGGCCGCGGCGGTCGAATTTCGGTGGAGGCAAAACGCAAGAGGCACCCATGTGCTGTGCGATGTCAGTGCACATTAAAGAACCCCAGGTGGTCGAAATTTCCAAAGCTCTTCATTACGGTGTCCCCATAGCCTGAGTTGTTTTGGGATGTTAACTCTTTCGTTACCACGCCACTGTGCTTCAATCATCCGTAAATCAAAAAATTCAAAGCACTACGGCAGCGCGACCGCGGCCGTTACGGACTTGCTGAGTCATTTGGTTTGTTGTTCACACATTGAACTTAAATGTCCTGTTTGGTTTATATTTTTGCCAAAAAGCGGCAATTTTCGAGATGCGCTTGAAGTTGGGGGTGCGGCATCGGGCACTCCGAACAAGCCGTCATCATCGGGAATGGCGCTCGCTCGAAAAAACCCCGTTCCATTCAATTCTGCTGTGTTTGCACCACATATTTTTGAAGTATCGATTAGCACGGACCCTGACGACGATGCAGTATCGTCAGGTATTGTTTCAAAGCTCAAACTACACAACGAGAGCCCAGAACGCTCGCCTATGCGCTCAGATTCCTGGTTCCGGTCTGTTTGTGCGAACCGAACTTCCTTATTTTAGCCGTTACGGTGATGTGGCGCCATCTAACTTGTTCTTCGGAGACTACAGTTTCGGTTTCTGCGTAGAGTGCAGTTTTCCCATGACGCGCGAATTTTTGAAGTGCCCTTGAAGCGGAGGGTACGGCGAGGACGCTCCGTGCATGGCGTCGGGCGCGCGCTCGGAAAAACCTTGCTGCGCGCAATTCTACTGCGTCGACTGCAATTATTATCTATGCTACGAGTAGCAGAGTCTCTGGTGACGATGCTGCATTGTCGAATTTTGGTTCAGACGCTGTAACTGCGCAAACCGATCCCGGAACGTTGGCCTGATAGTTTCACTTCCTTTTTCCTGTCCGCTTGTGCGGGCGCATCTGGTTTGTTGTTCAGACTGTTAGTTCCATTTTCGGCCCAGTTTGTTATTTCCCCGCCAGTCGTGCATCCTTGAAGTGCCCTTGGAGCAGAGGTTTGTTGCGACATGACATGCGGTGAGGATGGCATCGAGCTTGGGCACTTCGCGCACTCGGAAGAATCCCACTGCACGTGATTCTTCTGCCTCTGCAGCTGATTTTCAAGATGCTCCGAGCAGCAGTGACTTTGACGAAGATGTTGTAACGTCGGATTTCGATTCTGCAGCTACATCACAGCTATACTTATCACATACTATACATCGCTATATCGCACCTATACTTTGTTGTTTTATATTTTTTTTAATTTTTTTCGTAAATTAAATAAGTTTTGATTTGTATTTTTTAAACCACGCTTACCATATCAAGGGCACTCTCAAATGAGCCTTTTCAAGAGGCAAAGAAAAAAAATTCTAGCTCGAAAACTGTTCATTTTAAACTTTAATGCAATGTTTTAGAAAGAATTTGAATTGTTTTGTAATTTCTATAATTTTTTTGGTACAAGTGTTCATGACAAGCTAAAGGTTAACGATACATTATTTATATGGGATGACGCAAAGAATGAATGAGTGGCACTTCCTTCCAGGACGACGCGTGCTTTTTGACATTCTGTTCAGTCGCGTACCGCACCAAAAGAGCTTAGACTGCTGAACGTGAATGCTCAGAGTCTTGTAAATAAAACCGATAAACTGGAATACCTGCTCTTAGCCTATAATCCACACATAACAGTTATTACGGAAACCTGGCTTCATGACGGTATTAACAACTCAGTTCTTATTCCTCCAGGTTATGAGATATTTCGGCGTGACCGCCCTTCGCGGGGTGGTGGCGTTGCTATCATTTTAAAGGAACCCCTTAGTGGTCATCTTTTGAATCAACTAGATGAACACGAAAGCTTGTTCGTTAAGGTCAACTACTGGGGCCATTTATTCACTTTATGTGCAGTCTACAGGCCTCCATCTTCTACTCCTGATTTTTTGTTGAAATTACACGATCACTTATTTTCTTTTAAGGATGGTAACATTATTCTGGCTGGTGATTTTAATCTTCCTGGTGTTGACTGGAGCGATCCACGTTCTGTGTATGACCTTTCTAATCCTCTTGGCGATATCATGTTAATGTGTGATTTAACTCAGACTGTCACCGAATTCACCAGAACCACGGACAGTACCCGATCTATACTTGACCTTTTCTTCATCAGTTCTAGTTTGTCTTGTTATTCTGTGTCCATTCATGACGGAATTTCTGATCACAAGAGCGTTCACCTGTCCTTATTTCTCGGAAACGCCAAAATGCACAAGGATCAACATTACAAATCTGTGAAGGATTATTCAAAAGCTGACGACCAATCCATTCTTGACCGTCTTTGGTTCATTTGCGACAACCTTCCGAAAACCACCAACTTAGTTTGGAATATGCTGAAATCAACCATTAATAATTGCATTAGTTCACTTGGTGAATACAAGGGGGGTACTGCGCACAAAAAGACAAGGACAAGAAGATAACACAACAAGCGCAGACTCGCGACTAACTTTATTTGAAAACACGGCACTTCTTTTATAGTTTCAAAACTGTCACATCACACACATGATGAAACCAAAAACCTGTCTTCATTGTGATACAGTTTGATAGAAGGGTCACTTACGCAATCTTTATCCTTCTGTTTGATGCAAAACGCCTCCGCCAACTCAGGCGCCACCTGGTCACGGCTCCTCCTCAAAACTTTTGTATCTGTCAGCAAAGGCAGGCAAGGGTTATTGCGCGTAGCATCCGGGCATGCGCCACAATGCAGGGGTAAATTCGACCCTGTCCCTGATTTCATGGAAAGCTGGTGTTCTCTTAAGCGCTCATTCAGACATCGGCCTGTCTGACCGATGTATACCCTGCCACAGGTGAGGGGAATCTGGTAAACGACACCCGTCTGGCACCTGACAAAACGAGTGGCATGACGCTTCTCGCAGTCCGCTCTCCTCTTCCCTCCGGACATGACCTGAGGGCACAATGAGGCCAACTTGCATGGGGCGGTAGAAACTACCGGCACGCCGTACCGTTTCGCCACGTTCTTCAAGTTGTGGGAAATTCTGCGAATATACGGTATAGAACCGCTGGCCTGATTTCCTCAGAACGGCCACTATCCCGGCACGTCCTATTTTTCAGTTTGCGCAGAAGCTTCTCTGCCACTGCAACAATGATTGAAGCAGGAAAACCAGCCTTCGTCATCCTAATTACCTGATTATTGAGGCTCTCGTGCACCAGGTGAGCGCAAGACTTAGACAAGGCGCCCTGCAGGCAATAGGTTCCGATAGCCCGTTTAACATTCTTGGAATGTGCTGACCTGAACGGCAACAGGTCTTTCCGTGCACGTGGTAAGTACATCCAGCAAACGTGATCTGGTGTTAAAGCCAGATTAATATCTAAAAACTGTAGCTTGTCATGTTCCGGTAACTCGTGAGTAAAGGTTAGACCCTTCCCATGTCGTCTGAAAATCGATAAAAATTCTTCCACAATCACAGTGTGGAATTCTTCCACAATCACAAGATCGACCTGGCGCGACGCACCTATTGCCTGCAGGGCGCCTTGTCTAAGTCTTGCGCTCACCTGGTGCACGAGAGCCTCAATAATCAGGTAATTAGGATGACGAAGGCTGGTTTTCCTGCTTCAATCATTGTTGCAGTGGCAGAGAAGCTTCTGCGCAAACTGAAAAATAGGACGTGCCGGGATAGTGGCCGTTCTGAGGAAATCAGGCCAGCGGTTCTGCACCGTATATTCACAGAATTTCCCACAACTTGAAGAACGTGGCGAAACGGTACGGCGTGCCGGTAGTTTCTACCGCCCCATGCAAGTTGGCCTCATTGTGCCCTCAGGTCATGTCCGGAGGGAAGAGGAGAGCGGACTGCGAGAAGCGTCATGCCACTCGTTTTGTCAGGTGCCAGACGGGTGTCGTTTACCAGATTCCCCTCACCTGTGGCAGGGTATACATCGGTCAGACAGGCCGATGTCTGAATGAGCGCTTAAGAGAACACCAGCTTTCCATGAAATCAGGGACAGGGTCGAATTTACCCCTGCATTGTGGCGCATGCCCGGATGCTACGCGCAATAACCCTTGCCTGCCTTTGCTGACAGATACAAAAGTTTTGAGGAGGAGCCGTGACCAGGTGGCGCCTGAGTTGGCGGAAGCGTTTTGCATCAAACAGAAGGATAAAGATTGCGTAAGTGACCCTTCTATCAAACTGTATCACAATGAAGACAGGTTTTTGGTTTCATCATGTGTGTGATGTGACAGTTTTGAAACTATAAAAGGAGTGTCGTGTTTTCAAATAAAGTTAGTCGCGAGTCTGCGCTTGTTGTGTTATCTTCTTGTCCTTGTCTTTTTGTGCGCAGTACCCCCCTTATATTCACCATGATTGACCGACTAGCCCAACAACGTACGCTTTTAAATTAGTTCACTTGTTCCTAATAAGCGCGTTAGAGTGAACAAAAACAACCGATGGGTGACTAGGGAAATCATACATATTCGTCGAAGACTTAAACGTGCTAGAAAAAGTGGTAAACATCCTTCAAACCTAGCCCACTTAAGATGTGAGCTTGCATCTAAATTGTCTGAAGCTAAGGCAAGGTATTTTAGTTATTCCCTTCCACAGTTCCTAAAAAGAAACCCTAATAAATTTTGGCACTACCTTAGTGACTCAAGTGATGAGGTAGACAAAATAACAATAAACGGGTCCGTTGTAGACGACGTATCTGACGTGGCCGAGCACTTCAACCGTTACTTTCAATCTGTCTTCTCTCTCCCGGTTGCAGATGTAATGCATGTAAACTCGTCCTCTGACATTGAAGCCAATTTCATAACTTATGAAGGTGTTTTCAACATGATACTCAAACTCAAAACTAAATCCTCAGTCGGCCCGGACAACATACCTAATGTGTTCTTGCACCGCTATGCTGAACCACTCGCTCACATTTTAACCCACCTTTTCCATTTGTCATTCACCGAAGGCATTCTTCCAAATGACTGGCGTGTGGCTCGAGTGGTTCCGGTCTTTAAAAAAGGTGACCGTTTAAATATTGGTAACTACAGACCTATCTCACTTACTTCCAGTACATGTAAACTTATTGAACATATATCAAACTACGTCGTCTCGTACCTTGAGGAAAACAAAATTATTTCACCCTTTCAACACGGTTTCAGAAGAGGCTTATCAACTACCACGCAGCTCGTGACCACTCTTCACGAATTTGCTTCATCACTAGATAAGGGCGAACAGATTGACGCAATTTTCATGGACTTTAGTAAAGCGTTCGACCGCGTTTGTCATAGTAAACTGATATTTAAGCTTCGAAACATTGGCCTTCCCGATAACCTTGTTAATTGGATTCGTTCTTATCTTTCCAACCGACAGCAGTTTGTTCAGGTAAAGGGCTGCTCCTCTCACATTCTACCGGTGTCCTCTGGAGTGCCCCAGGGTAGCGTCCTTGGCCCGGTTCTCTTTCTCATCTACATCAATGACATCGTTTCGGCCATTGACACTGCAGCTATAAGTATTAGGTTATTCGCAGATGACTGCATTCTCTTTAAGTCTATTAATAGTAACCAGGATCAAGCACGCTTACAGATAAACCTTAATGCAGTTGCAGATTGGTGCGCGGAATGGTTAATGGAAGTAAATACTGATAAAACTGTTCTCCTACGGGTCACGAAAAAGAAGAATCCCTTCCAATTTACATACACACTGAACCACGAAAACCTACTGCAAGTTGATAACTACAAGTACCTCGGCGTAACATTAAATAAGCACCTTAGTTGGACTAGTCACGTCGACAAAATTTGCGCTGCTGCTGCAAGGAAACTTGGCTTTCTCCGCCACAAATTAAAGTCTTCCCCACAGTCTGTGAAGCTATTAGCATACAACACGTACATTCGACCTAAACTTGAATATGCTAGTGTGTCATGGGATCCATTTCTCAAAAAAGATATACATTCACTAGAGATGATACAAAGAAAAGCAATCCGGTTCATTTTCAACAGTTATCATAGGAATGCTTCACCGTCCGCCATCATGTCTGTAAATAATATTCCATCCTTGGAAAAAAGAAGAGCACTCGCTAGGTTAAAATTTCTTTTTTCACTTTATCACCAACAGTTTAATTTCTCTTCCAAGGACTACCTGCGCCCACGCTTAACCCGGCATACTAGGAACGTTCAAGACCACAGCCTTACGCCGTACTTTGCCCGTACAAACCTCTTTAAAAACTCTTTTTGTTCGCACTATCGCTCAGTGGAACAGCTTGCCAGCTCTAGTCTTTTCCGCCCGTAATGTTCATGATTTTGAAGAACGCTTGTCCCCTCTCATCTGAGTTCTGTTTGGAATCCTACGTCTGGTGTTTTATAACATTTCTTCCTGTTTTTTTTTTCTTTCTGACAATGTTGTTCATACAGCAACCTTTTACCTCTGACTGCCTTTA
This sequence comes from Amblyomma mixtum, assembly GCF_055824585.1. Lineage (NCBI taxonomy): Eukaryota > Metazoa > Arthropoda > Arachnida > Ixodida > Ixodidae > Amblyomma > Amblyomma mixtum. Next base: position 195,271,712 of record NC_143016.1, read on the forward strand.
TGTTGATCATACAGGTGTTTTGTAGTGTTTGTCTGTTTTGTTTCTTTTTTTTTTTTGAAGTTTGGTGTGATCTTTGGCTGTTGTTATATTGCCCACTCTGCTTGGCCCTCGGGCTGCAGTATTTTGTAAATAAAAAGTTATTGTCATATAAACAGAAAACTTTTGTTCTTTTTTATTTTTAGTTGTGTTTACTGATTTTTTTTCACAGCATTTCGAGCAGAATATGTGTTCAAATAAATTTCATTATAAAGCGCATTCTATCTCAATAATTGTTATGCATTTTATATACTTTTATCTATCACACTTTTTCTAAAAAAAATTTTTGTCTGAGACATATAAAAAATGGTCGTTTTCCCGTGGTAACGAAAGAGTTAAAACCCGCATAAACTCTCTTTCCAATTAACCCTGTCCTGTGCCAATTGTGGCCACCTTAACCAGGTTCGTTACATCCGAGGTAGTTTACTAAGTTTGCTACTACACGTGCACCATGCGTGACGGCGGTCACCATTTCCGCTTTCACAGCTCTTTCTAATGCTCACGCGTCAACAAAAAAACCAGCGGTCCCTTGGAGGAAGACCAGCGGGCTCTTACCCACGAGTATGATGGGGGCGTCGGGGCAGTGGTGCTTGATCTCGGGAAACCACTTGGAGGTGACGTTCTCGAAAGAGGAGGGGCTCACCACACTGAAGCAGATGAGGAACACGTCCGTCTGTGGATAGGAGAGCGGCCGCAGCCGGTCGTAGTCCTCCTGGCCGGCCGTGTCCCAGAGGCCCAGGCTGACGGGCACCCCATCGCACATCATGGCCGCCGAGTAGTTGTCGAACACGGTGGGCACGTACTCGCCCGGGAACGAGTCGGTCGTGTACGAGATGAGCATGCAGGTCTTGCCCACTGTGCCGTCACCCACCACCACGCACTTGATGGGACGCCCAGACGACACGCTGCCCCCTCCACCCACCTTCTGCATGGCTGCTCCCCAACAGGCCCTGCACGATTACATCACCACCGATGTGGTAAGCACACAGACAGACTTTTTTCTACCATAATTCCTGATACACACTCCGCGGGGCTAAATTCTGGCTGAAAAGAATTTTCAAGCAATAGCGTTTAGTTTGTCGCCTTGCAAAAACCATAGGTTTCGCAGAAACGACATTCCCTGATTGACCATGAGGGTCACAACGCCATCAGCACCGCCAAATTTGAAAATCTGAGGACTAGGATGTTTCAGTACCTTTCATTGAATTATCATAAGGCATTATACTAACCATAGCCACTCTTCCACCTTAATCCCCCAACAATCCATATTAACCTACCAACTAATCCCTACTATCCACCTTATTGCACCTCCTAATCCACCTTAATCCATTCTGTGGGGTGGGCATACTTGGGGCGGGGTGGGGGGTCCTCTGAAATATTTGGGACCAGCCATACTTCTAAATTCTATGAAATTTTCTTTTTTAACATCATGGTTAAGAAGGCACTACGTTTTTTTTTCACTCAGAGAATCACATTGGGCTATATGCTATATTAGGCACTATTGAGAAAGAACGTTCTGCACAGCCTTCGAGAACAAGCACACGTGTAACCCACCAGTTGTCCTGCATGAAAGAGGAGTGCCATATCTGGGTGACAGATTGATCCCATTCTGTTGTTTCTGGAGAGAGTACAATTTCTATGTTGGGCAATTAAATGCTCAGGTGCAAGACACCGTCCCCTTAAAGGTGCACTGAAGAGGAATCTGAACTCGTCTTTTTGCCGCGGGAACTCAATCTACACGTTCCGAACATTCTTAGAAACTTCGATTTATTGCCCTGTGTGGCTGATTTTCCTAATTAAATCAAATTAACGTCCGGCTCCCGCCTTTTTTTTAATTCTCCCTCATACGGTAGGCGGAGTCTACCAACGCATGGAGTGCCTTTCAGCCAGTCCCGCGGCGGCTTGCCGCTCTGCGATCGGCGGAGTAATACTTAGTAGTCCGTAGAAGCAAATAGTCCACGCGTATTTTTATTTCTGCGGGCTTATTTTACGGCTATATTGTGACGAAGACGAAGCTGGCAGTGGCGCGAGACGGAGCGCTCGCGCTAGGCCAGCGGCCATTAAATCATATCTTGTTCATGGTTCACCACGTCTCATTCTTCGGCTGGCCGCCACGTAACATTTGGTGTGAGGTGCTGGGGTAATCATCAACATCCTGGTCCGGGAGCTTCGGTGTCCTGTGTCAGCCGTGAGTCCTTGGCCAGCGTCGACCGGCTTGCCCCAGCCTCTCCGACCTGAACAGACCTCGCTGTTGCTCCCCCGCCCCGTCCTCCGCCCTGACCACCCAACACGACGAACTGGAAGCGACCCTTGACCGACGCGACCTACCGACCCCACTGACCCAAGACGCTGCATACACATGAAGACACCGTTCCCCTGCCCCAGCCGTTCGGCACGTCTTAGGGCCATGGCGGTCGGCTCTTGGCGACCTGCGGCCCGGATGCTTCGTGGACCGGGACTCATTCTCTCATCTTTCTCATCGTGGCGGCCAGCACTGCACCATCTTCTACATACTGTTCGACCCCCCACACAAGACCATCGCCATTTCGCCGTCTGTTCGTCACCGATCGGGACGATCGCTCGGAGGCCCCGGGTAGTGTGACGAAGACGAAACTGGCCGTGGCGCGGGACGGAGCGCTCGCGCTAGGCCAGCGGCCATTAAATCATCTCTTGTTCATGGTTCACCACGCCTCATTCTTCGGCTGGCCGCCACGTAGCAATATTATCTGCGAATGAAACTATTTATTCACGGAAACCTAAAAAACAAAATAAAGCGAAAGCAAAACCTCCACGGAGCTGGCTGCAAGGCACTCCACGCGTTGGTCGACTCCGCCCACCGTACGAGGGAGAATTAAAAAAAAAAAAAGGCGGGAGCCGGACGTTAATTTGATTTAATTAGGAAAATCAGCCACACAGGGCAATAAATCAAGGTTTCTAAGAATGCTCAGAACGTGTAGATCGAGTTCCCGCGGCAAAAAGACGAGTTCAGATTCCTCTTCAGTGCACCTTCAATAAAATGGAGTACCAACTAGCCCAATGGTCAGCATTACTTCACACTGCAGAGTCTGCACCTGTAGATAGTCTACAGAGCCCCAAGATCATACCGGAATTTATTGTACAAAAATATTTTGCCTCTCTGCGCTGGAGGAAGAAACAAAACACGGGACACATGGGCAAGAGAAAAAGCAAGCACACATGGCAGTGCTGAACTCTACTAGAAACATGTAGGCTTCAAAAGGGTGGAAATTTGGGCTGGTTGGTGCATGATGTGAGGCTAAAAACAGCGCTATCGGGGACGAAGCTTCGTCCCCGATAGCGCTGAGCCTCAGATGTAGGCTTCAACCCTCTGACCGCCAAACTAATTCCCAAAAACATACCAAAATGGCCCAACTGTGTAGCAACTTCTGGAGAAAATGACTTGGACGGCTTAAAACCCATGCTAAGGGCACAATACGCACCTAAGGGACACCCTGTGGTGTTCAAAATTCCAACCAACGCAACTGCCGACCACAATTGCATCTTTGGTGGTGGCAGCAGCAGCGCAACATAGGGCCAGACAAGTGCGATGCATCACTGGAGGTACTCCCACGACGAGTACAGTTGGTAGACAAGTAAAACCAGCGTACCACACAAAACAATCGTCTACGGAGCAGCTGCAGTAAAAACAATTGAGGGGTGACCTAATGGATCGATTTGGAGGAAAAGTGAGAACAATATTCTCTACTTTCTGTTCCTCTGTGCATCATTATGCAGCTTGGAGCATGAACTGCACCACCATGGTTATTACCATGGTCAGAAGAACAAAGCAGCTTTTCTCTGTCAAAGGACCCTTCCAGCCAATGGCATCAGCCAATTCTCATGGCTAGTGTAATAGTGCAGGGAGCGGGGCAACAATGCAGGAAGTCTGCATCCCCGTTCATTTGCCACTCCCTCCATTGTCATGCTAGCAGGGTCACGAGAATTGGCCACTGGCTGAAAGGGGCCCGGGGCTCCTTTGAAAATCCACTTCGTTCTTGATTTGTACCTGACCATAAACCACTACTTGTAGCTTCACCAAGCCACTATCACTAGAACCCAATCACTTGTCACTTACCAGTTGCTATCGCCATTATTTCATTCTAGGCAGTTATGTGTGGTATGGTGGAGATGGTTGTTTGGGAGGCTGTTTATAATACACCTGCTCTTGACCGGAGAAATTCTCCTCCAGCGGTTTCTTTTTCCTCTTCCCATTTTGTCAACTCTTGAGTGTGCTAGACTGCACTGATTAATCTTACCGAGTCCCGGTGATGGGAATGGCCACGAGCGGTTTGGAGCACGCTTTATGGCAGCCAGAAATTCAATTTGGAACACATTCCTGGTGTTCTGTAGCAGCAAATGATAATGCCAAGGCTTAAAAAAATTAAAATGCGCTCTATGAATATTAAAGTGGTGCAGAGTTGTAAACAGCCGTTTTGGCTAGCTCTGCAAATTTCTTTAAATGCGTCGAAATTCCCTTATTTTATAACAAATAAACTAAAATCAGCTAAACTTTGTACCTTTAATATTGGCACAAAATTTGCTGTGCAAAAGCTGCAGAGAATTTCAAAAAATTATGACTCCAGTTGTTCTCTCTAATGTCACCTTTAGCGCAGTTTCTTTTTTAAAACTCATGAAAAAACTTGCGAGTTTTAAAAACAGGCATGTAAGTGTGTCTTGACATGTGGGCACTTTGCTCTGCATCTTCCCCTTTGGTCTGCTTTCCCGCAATGCACCCTCCCATGGCCGGTCTCAAGGAAGGGTGCGCCTCGTGAACCTCCCTAGTTACCTTAACGAACAAGAGAGGGCGCCTGCATCGCAGCGACATGACTGCTGCGCACCCACGGGAGAGCACACTCTCCCCGGCTCAGGATTTCAGCGCGGGCCGACATTCAGGCAATCTAAACACATTGCCACTCTCCGCCAGCGGTGCAAGGCCACATGGTGGGCCATCCCGCCAGCTCATCCCGTCTGGCCTCGGAGCTCCTACCTTGCCCAAGCGTGGGCGAACGTTCGCTTGTAACCATGCTGGTGAGTCGGACGTCCTTGATTCCTTAGCGCATTTTGTTGCTAGGTGGCGTTATTGCTGTTGTAGCAATAAATGCCTTGTTTGTGTCAGCCAGTGTGTCGTTCCTTTGTTCCCTCAGAGCAAGGCCTGCCGTGGTCGGTGTGCGCTCGGTAGCGTACGCGACCACGGGGTGGGGTCCGGAGGTTTTGAACTGTGTCAGCCGTGGTTAAGCGGGGAGAACGTGTTTATTTCTCCCCATTTTAAAACCCCACAACCTTATAAGTTACACAAATGGTTCCTTTGCTGCTAAGTGCCATGTTATGTGCACTGGAAGAGTTTCTTTGCCTGCAAGTTTTTCAAAAGCGCATGTAATTTGGCGTGATATAGACAAAATTTATTAGGTCACAGCGCCAGGGGTAACTGCATTTTTGAAACTGATATGGATATTACTTATGATGGGCTACACACCTCTCAATAAACAAGGACACCAACAGTTATAGTTACTAGTTAGCATATCTTAGCTGTATAGCATTTTGATGCGCGACGCCACTGATATTGCTATGCCGAAAAGAGTACTCTTGTAACGCAAGACGCCTGTTTTTAAAAATTGCAGGAGGTGGAACACCCAGCCAGACAGTGGGGGAAGCACATAATGAACTCCAACTGCCCGCAGTCAAGGAGTGCCTGGATAGGCACTGAGGAATACGCACATGTGGGGCACACCACCTAGAACGGTAGAAGTTGCCTTCCTCTGTGTCAGCAGAAAAATAGAAGCACTATTTCACACACTGAGGGCACTGTGGCAAGCGGAAGATAATCCCAACATTGCAACCACGAGTATTCCAACCCTTTAAGGCCAAATTACAAAGGAACAAAAAATAAAATCCAAAATGCTACATTTTGTCAGCTAACTTGGCCAAATTGACAAGCCAAGTTCAAAAATTTGTTAGCACTGCTAAAATTTGGGAAATCAGGCAGGTGAGTCCATGAATTTGGCCCATTTTGTGCAACTACTACGGGTTGCGTGAAAGACCAACTGGAAAAAGCCTGCATTCACAAATAAAAGAATATTTTCACCATGCAGAAAAGCGCTTTATGCAATATTGCCAATGCATCCTACACTGAACATAGTGACCCTCTCTTCGAGAGATGTAACGTAAAAAAATTCGAGGTATTTACACATATCGACTCCTGCGTGAATTCTATTTTGGTGTAAAGAAAAATAATTCTATATTACTTGACATTGGTAATCTAAGTTTAAACATGCCCGCTTACAGTACACGTCACTCTGAAAAGTGGGAGGTTAAAACACACAGGACAACTTTTAGTAAACAAATGCTTGAGAACAATTTACCGCGCCTATTAAATTTCCTTAATGAAAATGGTATCAGTATTGAAAATATGAGTCCCTCAAATTTTAAGCCTTTCTTGAGTTCATGTGCTTTTGACCGATTATGTAGTGTGTTGTAAAAATTCTTCCACTTATCTTCTATGTATATCTGAGTGATTGTTTTTTGTATGTTGCGCTTCTCCGCGCTGCCACATGTGCAGGGGGTCGAGGGCCTCTCAAGCTGCACTGTCACAGCTTTTACCTCGGCCTCCTCCATTTTGTAAAAATGGACATCAATAAAAGAAAGAAAGTCCAGGAACAGTTTTTCTTAGAGCATTTTTAGCAACCTCTGCTGTAGTGCAGCCGCTTTCTCCCCTGTTATTTCGCAATGCCACATTTCCGGGGCTGTTCATCCACACGCCCTTCTCTGGCATTGTGCAGGTCAGACATGCACTGGCCAGCCAATATGGCTGCCACACACGGCCGCCAACAGCCTGCGAGAGTGTGGTCACCCCTTCAGAGGCCCAGCGACATCCACCAAGCAGGAGGTTTTTATTCTCAATATTTAATATTTTGATTCTCTCCAGAAATGACCGTTTTGAGCCGACGGTAGAGAAACGCAGCGGCGATTTTCGGCAATGGACATGAGGTAGCAGCAGCCAGATTGGTCTCTCTGATTGGTTGCGCGTACAGTTTTTGAACACAGATACTTCAAACTCGGGAAATGGATAAAAAAAATGATGCTTCTGAATGCTGTATGCTTTCCGCATGCCCCAAAAACTGAAAAGAGCAGCGAAAGCTAACGAAAAGTAATACGAGTAATACCCCTGCAAAGCGCACAAAATAAAACTGCACTTACGAAGAGTGCAACTTGCTATAGTAGCATACAACTTAAAAAAAGAAACAGCAGCTGCCAACACTGGGCCGTGGCGTCCTTCCTGTATCACTCCACTGGCCAGTCGCAACTGCAAACGAAATCAGCTTTTTTAATGTTCGACTATATCAAACAATACACGTACCAAAATTCTAGAGCCCATAGTTCTTTTTCCTTGTGATAAGCTTCTTGTTTAGACAAAAAGAAGCGTTTAAGCAGCTGGCTACTTTTGAGCCGTGGAGGAATTCTGTGCGCGGAGGCTGAATGTGGGCGGAGCTTCACTGCAGGCTTAAGTTGTACGCGACTATCACCCGAGCACAGCTGAACGGTGCAGTGCACTCGCCACAGTGCGCAGGGGCATGTCGCAGTGCATTCACTGAACACACTTTGACGGCTGAGTGCGTAGCCTTGCCAGGAGCAACTTCAGATGCAGCATTGCTGCCCGCCGCCATCTTGTTTGTTGCCGAAATTCTGGATAGTCTTGGCTTTTCGTTTATTTCCATTTTTTTCATTGTGTCAAACATCGTTTTATTTGCGCTATCACATTAAGCAATCAATTATACGGAGACCTTTTCCTCCATCGGCCACTTCAGAAATTTCGCTCATTTTCTGCCACCACTATTTTGTTTACCACGCGTGCACTCTGCCTTCCTGCTCAGCACCACGTAGCCCAAAGTGTCACTTCCGGTAAGTGTGCCTAACAGGGGTACAAACCCTAAGAGGCAACACATTCCATTTCGCTTCAAACTTTCGTGGCGGAGGCGAATGCTGTTGCTCAAAACATACCCGGAAGAAAGCAAGAAGAAAAAAAATTAGGCAGTGGCTCATCTCTGGTTAAGCCTGAGTATACAAGAGAAAAGCTGCAGTTGTGCTTCGTTTGATGGCATGGCTGTCGCAGTTCGCCCACAATGCACTGGGAGCACCAGGATAAGGGCTGTGTAGGATGACACACACTGCCTGTATGGAGGCAGAGGAGGAGGGGGAACAGGGTGCTGTCTCAGAAGGTAGCTTTAGAGCCATGTACTGTGGCGTGCATTCCTTTCAGGTGCACACCAAGATATGAGAGACAGGCATCCTTTCCTTCAAACCAATTTTCTTTTCATTTTCCTTCCCTTATGGCAGGGTTCCACTGTTTGCCTTTTATTTATTTTTTAATGTTTTATTTATTGTTTTATTTTTGCTGAGAGATGAAAGAGACAGGCATCTCCTTTCCTTAAAACCAATAAATAAATAAATAAATTTATGTCCACTAAGATATGAGAGTTTCCTGGTGCACTGTTTGTCTTTATTTTTTGATTTGTGCTGCCTGTGACATCACTCGAAACCGCGCATGCACAGCTGTGGCAAATCTTGCCTCTGACGGCCCACACGAAGCGCGGCTGTGGAGCGGGTGGTGAAGCTTTTCGCTTCAATATCCGGTCGACACACACGCCTCTTAAAAATGTGAAGAGAAAAGCCAGACAGGAGCGAAATCTGTTGATGAGTTAGTCACCCCTGTCTACAATGTGTAGGAAGAGGGGCTCCCCAGGCAACTGCAAGTGTGCAGATACGCTTCTGCTGTGCAAGGCATGGTTCTCATTGGTAGTGCCCAATCTCAGCACTGGTTGAGTGAAACAAGTTATCGTCCGATTGTTTCATTTCGGATTTTCTCATGCTCAGATTTCAATTCTTCTTATCCCTGGAACACATAAGGAATCCATTTAACTAGATTAATCAGCCCTGAGGAAACATTGTGATGCCCAAAGGCTAAACAGGCATGTGGTGTTGCCTTCAAAAAGGCATTTCCCAAATAAGGGGGCACTTATTCACGAAGACCCTCCTTCCCCCAGCTTGTGGCAGCAGCTGTGACCATATTCTGTTTCTAGCCTGTGGCACACATTCAGTAAAAACTTTGAAATCTCTCGGAGACTATGCTCCAGGATAGCTTCATGAACAGATACAAAAGTGGTGCAAAGTGCCCACTGTCATGAATTCACACAACAAACCACAATTTAGACTCATTCGTTAAAAACAAGCACATCTTCATCAGCCTGACTACGCCCACTGCAGGGCAAAGGCCTCTCCCTTGTCTCTCCAATTAACCCCAGCTTTTGCCAGCTGCAGCCACCGTATTATCCCTGCAAACTTCTTTAAACCTTGCCGGGTTCAGTTTCCAATGGCGGCCTGTCCGGAGCCAGAGATTCTAAGCACCCTGCACTGCGTCACAGGTCCGACCACTGCCTTGATCAGTTGCTACGCAACCGCTGGGGACTGAGGGTTAGTTATAACCTTGTTACACGGGCAGAGTTAACTGTGGTTAGTGTAACCACGGTCAAGCGTAACCGTGGTTATCATATATTACACGGCGGACCAAACCGCAGTTACGCGACTAACTGCGGTTATCGCGAACCGAGCTTGGCGACCTCGGTTTGCGTTGTTAACCGAGAATATGGCGGCGTCTGTAGTGCCCGTAGGCGCCCGAGTTTCAAAAAGCGTATGAGCTGATGAACTTCAGCAACATACTTTTTTCGTGCAAAATCACATTTCAAGAGCAACACATTAAAATAGGCAGTGCGTAGAGTGCCGTCCGACGGCGCTTTGGTGCAGCCTCAGAGTGCCGTCCGACGGCGCAGAACCAGCGTACTGCACACCGTCCCATGATGCTCGAGCTGCACATTCTAGCGCTGTAATATTGAAGAAGGACCGCTCCCTGCGTCGCATCTTTAAAGTAGGCGACAAGTTCGCAACGCTCGTACTGGATTTCGCAAGCTGACTGCGGTAGTGCCGCCTGCGAGCGCGGCGGACGACGGCGCTCTGACAGTGTGCTACTCCCTAGTCGTCGCTAGGCCTAACTTGTTTCGCATCGAAGCCACAGTGGGCAGCGCTTTTCAATTGACCAGCGCTACAGTAAACGGTCTACTCATTGCACTGCCTTACTGACTACCCATTGTCTCATGCTAAAAGAAAATATGTGATCAATTTCAGCGACGGCTTAGCAGCGGAGCTAGCATGCAAGAGATCAGGTGAGCAGCGGTGCACCAGCAGCAGCTGCTACGCCCTAGCTTGTATCACAGTTATTACTCCTAGCGTCAACTCGGTACAGATCAGCAATCCTCAAAGAGGAATCATTTTTGACATTCCCTTATCTCAGGGGTTATTATTTACGACAGCATGAAAGCTTAGCATGGTTTTCAGACGCAGGCACCAGGGCTCTGTCGCAAAGGCGTTGCCTTGGCGCGTACGGCTTGCAGGAGGTGCGCCGATGTATGCACTACGGCAGTGCTGCCACCGGACAGCGCCGTCGGACGGCACTCTAGACACTGCGTTGTAAGGTATTTGCAAATGCTGCTTCGCTCTGCCGATCATCGCGTCACTTCGTTCGTTGCACCCGGCCGGTGGATGCCGAAACCGAGAACGGTAGCGAGCCGTGTAACAACGGCGAACTGCGGTTTGAGATAACCACAGTAAAGTTTGGTAACCGTGGTTAACTCTGCCCATGTAACAAGGGTATTAGTTTGTTCATAGAAGGTTGCGGCCAAGTACTACACCAGGGTGGCCAAATCCTACTAACGCTACCTCATCAGGGGCCCTGAGATAGAAAAATTTTATGCAACAAAATTTTCTGAAGGTCCATTCAATTTGCCTGCATTACGTGAACTGGTTCTCGCGGTGCTGCACTTCACCATTCATTAGAGCAGTGCGAGATGGCGCTGATTGCACGATGCCGTTCGTTTAAAAAAGGTGCAGACGTTGTGCAGGTCTTGTTAGGAAAGCTCAGGAAAACTGTGCACTTCCTCAGTGGTCGGTGCTGAAACGGTGCAGCCGCCACGGAAGCAGACGACGGCTTGCGCATCGATGGCTTACGCTTTGCGATAAATGGCGGACATATACATCATTCCACTGGTCGAAGAGAATAGTGCGCCACACGGGCCAGACTGATCGAACGAGATTGGCCATCCGAGAAGGCGACGACGCAGGTGGGGACGGCGACCTTGCATCTCTCGAGCACAGTGCTCTCGACAGACCCATCACCGACGTTTCTCCTTTGGACTAATAAAAAGCACTCGAAGCCGGTTATGCTAGCTAAAAAGTAAACACGTGCATACAGCATGATGCACGTTGTATGCAACAACACTCAACATGCAAGTCGCGCGCGCACCTCAGTCGTGTTCAGTAAAAGAACACATGTGCATTTTGCTTAGCTGCCGCGAGCTTGCATTGCGGCGGATTCATGGCAACACTTCGCTGCGATGTGCTGCTTGAAAATCCTTCATGCGGTTCGGAATGTCTCCACAGTCTCCACAAAACAGGACAAGAATTTGAACGCTGGCTAGTAGCTGTACATCTTCAAATTCATTTTTGTCACATAGCTCCCTCACAATGGCACCGTACATTTTCATCGGATGGCACTGACTAGAGAGAACATGCTGATGTATGACCCAAGCTCCATGTGTAAATAACGCTGGAGCTATGGGCAGTGTAAAAATAGGTTCTGCTCAGCTGTGGAGCGATTTACGTACGCCAAAAGAGATGAATTGGCATCTCTGAGCACTCAAAGGAATCAGATGATGAGAAGCATTTAGCAGGAGTACACTGCAAACCTTCAGATACCAAAATACAGCCCTCACAAGTGCTTTAGTGTGGCTCGTAGAAAACCAGCAAAAAGGACGCGTTCACAAGGAGGAGAAGTACACAGGACAACGCTGTCCAGCATTGTCCTGTGTACTTCTCCTCCTTGTAATTGCGTCCTTTTCGCTGGTTTTCTACGTACCATGCACCAACTGGCCCAACAAGCTACGCTTCTTTAGTGTGGCTGCAATTGATTTATTCGACAAGGAGACGGAATTTCTCGGTTGGGCTTGTTAATTTTTCTGGTTTGTTTTTCATAAGTGCTTATGCACATTGTTGGTCATGACAGGAAGGCAGTGGAATTGTTCCTTTTTTCCAGTGAACTACAGCCGAAAGTCTCCTGCTGCATTTTTGCTCTAAAAGTAGTTTAGCAACATGCCCTTCAAGGGCTTCATTTCACGCAAGCTCGTTACGTTCGCAAATGCACACTTCGTCCTGGTTAGTGAGGTTTCTGTCAAGTATGCTTCACTCTGGTGCCCATTCTTTCCCCAGCCCGTTTCGGTTTATTGGGGTTTAACGTCCCAAAGTAACTCAGGCTATAAGGGACGCCGTAGTGAAGGGCTCCGGAACTTTCGACCACCTGGGTTTTTTTAACGTGCACTGACATCTAACAGCACACGGGCCTCTAGAATTTCGCCTTCATAGCCAGCCCGTTTCGCTTTTCCGAACCAAATGTCGAGGCGGCAAACTCCCGAAGAGACACCGGCCGCGGATAAACGGAGCGTTCGAAAAGGCGACGCTCCTCAGTCACGAACAGTGGGCTGGGTCAACGGCGACAGTTCACAACACGCGACACCGAACTCATGACCACACGACGGAGTGCGTGGCTCGACTGACGCGCTAAAAATACACTCGATCGGGCGTGCACACAAAGAGCATTTTTGCTCTCTGCACGTGCTCCACCGCATCCTGCGAGCGGCAGTCGTTGACAAAGCCCCGGGGTTGAATTGGCAAGAGGGGGTGACTCACGGCGCTCGCCACGAGGGCGTAAACAAGGAGTGGCACCGGGGCTGCTGGCGCCGTCGATCCTCGGGGCGCTATCCGTCCGCCCGCGTACCGCCGACCCGCCGGACACACGGCCGACCAACTCGCCAGCACATCAAACGAAGCCTACGCTCAGCCCACCACAACAGCCGCACCAACCAACCGCACGCTCCTCCCCGGTGACTCCGGCCGGCTACGAAGCCGCCGTCAAACGGCGACAACCTGAAACAAACAATATTTATTTCATGGAGGAAAGAAGGAAAAGAGGAGAGGCTGCTACGTCACATTTTTTGAAGCCGGAAGCGAGGGCTCCGCCATGACACTTGGCCACTGTCTCAGCCAATGGCATGCTAGCGCCGCGAAGATCAACGCGAGCAGCGCGAGCAGACGATTTCGCGCCGCGCCTGGCTGTCGGCAGCTGTCACACACGGCGGAAAGTGAGGCTTCTGCTCCGATTGACAACAAAGACGCTGCGATGCCCAGCTGCTGCGTTCCTGGGTGTCGGTCGCGCACGCCAGGACAAGAACCGGGCGTCACTTTCCACTCGTAAGTATACTGCATTGTGTTTTCGTATTTAATCGACTGCGTAATGAGTAAAATGCATGCTCGCAGAACATAACGCGCGACACGGCGTGAACGTGGTATTCGTACCGCCCCGGACTTATTCGTGGCTCTTTGTCCGAGTGCAGTGAATAGTATTGTTTTCAAACAGGTTTCCGAAAGATCCAGAGCGAAGGAGGCAGTGGACTGAGGCCGTTAGACCAGGCCAATGCGACTAGGAAGCAGCAAAATGGACCTTCAAAACATTTTCTGGCCGAGCACTTCGATCGGATGTCGCCGCTCGTAGTTCGTATACGTGCGGATGCCGTCCCCCTTCAGGTGAGGAACCACCTCGATACAATTCTCAAGAGATTGGAAAGAAATGCTCTTATTTAGAAGGTGCTTTATTATAGCATTGACTGCATGTATGCTTTCAATATGACGTTTTAGGTGTTCATGAAAGAAATAGAATGAATGGCTTTAGCTAGACGTTATGATCGAGTAGCGCGGCGACAGTATTCCCGCACTGATAAAAAGTAATCATTACTGCTAAACTGGCTGCGGTTTGTATATGGCTCTGATGAAACTCTGCTTACTGTACATGATTATTTATTTATCAGCTTACGCACTCCTTCATTAGAAGAAAATAAAAAGAGATCCTTGTCATCTATAGCATCGAGCACACCACAGTTTCTTTGGGGCATCATTTCCACTTGATATTATTACTTGTAGTGTGCAAATGTTTGCGCCTAGCAGTAATCTGTATGGCAGTGCATTTTTTCTTGTTATCTCGGCCATAGCGCCTGGGAAGTGTCACTGTTTTATAACTAAGGGAGCACTGTGATTCCTTAAAACCATAGTTCGTTTCCAAAATAAATCAGAGAAGTTCCTTAAGGCATAGAGCACCGTACGTATTTGCTCGCGTAATTTGAGCACGTTTTTTTCTTTAATTAGGGCTCCAAAAAGCGGGTGCGCAATTTACGCGCAAGCGAGTTATCCGAACACATCCTAAAAAAAAAAAGGTTGGCACCCCTCGCTGGCAAAACGAAAAGGTTGACTCGTCCTCCCCACCCACGCTATGTAGCTCCCCGCGGGGTGGCATGACGGCACGTGCTTAGCTCAAAGCAATAAACGCGCAAAGATTCAATCGCGAAGTAAGCAGTGGGAGGAGATAACGGGCAATAAAACGGGGCCCTTGCGTGTGGCCCGGCTGACTAGCGGCAAACCGTATAGCAAAAGCGGTACGGTAGAGTTTTGGATTTGGGCGCGCGCGCAACTGTTCGTCCGGGATAGCGACCGCCAGCGTGAGCAAGCCGGGTAAAGGGCGCAAAGTTCGCACCCGCGTATACATGCTAGTGGTGTGGCTCAGCATAGTGCGCAAAATGTGCGAGTATTTTTTTTTAATCCGGTTAAATGTTTGAACTTTTTCGGGAGCACAATCTAAGTGCGGGCGCAAATTACACGAGTAAATACGGTAAATGTCTCACTTTGTCAAGATAAAATTCTATTCAAACGGCCGCTCACAATTTAGAGCACATTACAACCTGTCATACTGAGTATTGAAAAGAATAGCTTTGTAATGTGAATGCGTCATGTACGGTCGCCGTCAAAAGTAAATGGAAGGCGACTTTGTCAAAAAAATTTAATTTCTTTAAATCTAAAGCATAATGGTCCATGTTTGTTGGTGCTCAGTGCAATTCGCACAATCCCTATAACTGCACATATGTATTCAAGGATGCATGAATTGAGCGGGCAATGATTAAATTTTTGTGTTAATGTTGCCTTCCATTTTCTTTTGACGGCACCTGTACACCACCTACTTAGGCTCATGCTTGATGGTAGTCACTGTCAGTTTTTTCAGGAGTAATCAGGGGTTTGATTTAGCTTGATTGCTACTGAATCAACCAGAAATTACCTGCTTCCTAAAATCAGATTTTTGTCTTTTGTGGTAAATGAACAATACGCACATTTTCAAAAATAAGTCAGTTAAGTAGCATCAGCAGTACATGTCCAGAGTGCAAATGCTAGTTCTTGTTCATGAATCTACATGCTGTAGCTTCACACATGGCCATGTACTATTGGTCACTGATGTTCAAGAATAGGGGCTGCAGTTAGCAGTCTCCCAGAGCTTTCTTTAGCATGCCTGCACTACTGTCCTTTAGGGTACAGGGTGACTGAAGTATCGTATTTTGTAAAAATGTGGAGTGCATGGTTTTCATACTATAGAAGCCGGAATAATCAAGAGAGTAATTAGTGTACCATACTTACAATTTTAGTTCTAGATATTCAACACAACTGAAGGTGATTTTGGCCTTTCAAACTAGTAGTGTCAAAAGGAGGTGATAATCCCACTGCACGCAGCAACAGAGTAAGCACTAGCATATAAGTTCTAGCATATAAGGGAATTCTTTACCACGCAACACTTTTAAGAGCAAAGATTTTGTGAAAGGACTAGAAAGCCATATTTTGCATACTTAACATATCCTGTTTTCCTTTCAGAAGAGTTATTTGTCATGCGTTTCGCATTCTTATCATACATGAGACGTGTTGTTGCCATTTATTACCCAATATTAGTTTTATCATATAGTTTTTCTTTTAAGAAATGTGTTGTTTCCCATGTGTTCTTCCTCGCATTGTATATGTTCTTCTTGTTGTATTCTGCATTTGTATGCCCATCCTGCTTGGGCCAAAACTGCCTGCAGTATATGTAAATAAATAAAATATATAAGTTCTGCAACCTGCAACAAATTCATGTTCTTAAATGATGAAAACACTTTTCTATGTGCACTTGGTGCATATGCATACAGAGGAAAACCTTATCATTCTACCAGCCACAATTTGTACACTATATTAATCATTCTTTAGCTGTCATCATGCCTTAGTTGTGCACAGCTCAAATGCCCGTCTTATGTGCAGACTATGTTGGTTGGCTCGTGGTTTTGACAAATATAGAACAGCATGTGCACACAAGTACGACATACCACACAACAAACAGAACAGAAAATTGGACAGAAAACTATGCTATTTCTATACTGTTCCAGGCTAGGCAGATAAGAGTGGAATACAACAATGCAACAATAGAAATAGTGTCAGCAGGGTACTCTCTTTCTTTACATATATTACAGAAAGGAATACATGAAACAGAAGGGAGGGAAATGATTCACTTCTTCCACCAGCTGTGACAACTGTTACCAATTTCTCAAGTCACTTAATTCCACACAGTGCTCCAATTACTTTGCATTTACATTGCTTAAATTTTATCAACTTTGTGATACAGAAACAACTACCTAGAAATGAAAGATTTCACACAATTCGGCAAGATCGGTCCACAAATATTTTTCTGTCTCGAAGCCCTCATTTACTGCCTTCCTATATGTTTTTACTCTCTCTGTTCGAATAGTTCATGGTTACAAAGTGATCTAATTCAGTTGTGCATTTCTTCTTCTTTCTAGTCTTTTTGTTGAATCCTTTTTATGTGTGTTCTCATTCCATACATGAGTGTTATCACTTTTGTTAAAAGATTTTGCTGGCGTCAGGTAGCAATTTTTGTAATAAGTGTCATGCTGTATCAAGCCTTTTCAAGGCTCATATTTTGATTTTCCAATAAACTACAAATTTTGGACTTCACTAATGCGTTTAATCAACTGAATGCAAGAAAGTGCAACTCGGCGAAGTGGTCGCAGGTCGACTCGGCATCTCGGTAAACGGTAAGTTGCGAGGTACACTCAATCTTACAATGGCATGGCCTTACACTTCACCACCCTTAAGAGCAAATGTTTTAAACCTAACGCTCCGCCTCCTAAACCCGGCTTTTTGTCCTTACGCTCGCACAACAGCACTCGATCGAGACAGCAGCGCGGGTCGGTCGATCCAGTGGGTCCATATCGGAGAAAATTTGCACGCAGTTGACATATCGCTCGCACAGCGTACAGTAAACATATGGTACTCTTCAGACTGCTTCGCGTATCGCTTTGCTGACGGATACCATCGGATGCGAGCGGCTTTCTTGGCACTGCACGCTTTGGTGAGCATACCGCGGCCCACGCATATCGGTCGCCAACAATTCCGTCATGCATAGGGGAATGTAGACGCAACGGGTATACTTACAAGGACACAGTCTGGACGAGTTTGTATTTATTCGTGGTTAAAACAGCGCGGGAAAAATACACAAAAATGAAGGAACACGTATACATACACCAAACAAGCGCCGACTCGCAAATGGCTTTTTCTTCCCGCGCTGCTGTAACCATAAACCAGCGTGCCACCGTCGTCTATCGCTTTATGAGCCGTCGGCACTGTCAATTTCTCCTTGGAACAAGACTAGCAGCGTTGAGGGACGCAACCGCACAAAGCCGAAAGAGAATAGCGAAGCTGCAGCGCCAAGCCTTTTCAGAGAAAGCTGTCGCGGGCTTCCAAAACAACCGCTTTCGTCGAGACGGCATCCTGAATGAACTAAGCGCACAGCAGTGAAGACCAGCACCGACTGCAGGCCTCTGGAACTTTGTGCCTCCCGCGGACCACAACGATTGAATAAAAATGCGGATTTCCAACTCTACTCGACCGGCTCTGCCGACATGGGTGATGCGTGAAGCAGACGACGCCGCTGCGCCCAACGCTGCTATTGGCTGCGCCGTCGGCCAAGGAATCCCAGTAAGCCTTGCAAAACCACGTGACTTCCTCCACGTTTTTTGTCAAGCGGCTCGGATAGCGAGGGCCTCTCCTATGGTTTCCTTCCTCCATGATTTATTTACAGACCGAGTGGCCTGAGGGTTCGAAAAATTATTATTAGAATCTCCATTGCTTGCTTCTTCGTTCACTTGTCTTTGTATTCGAACAAAATTTATCTTGAGAACTGTGACGGGCAGTGGCGGCTAAAAACTTGCTATAAAAATGATACTCGGGCAAGAACAGAAGTTTCGGTTTCGGATTCTCGCTTCTGAGTCGGTGCAGCAAAAGGTGTGTGAGAGAACATGGCGACCTTGCTGCGGAGGGCAGTGCGGATTGCCGGAAAAAGCGCTTTGCAGCGCAACTTGAAGGTGCGACAGCGGCATTCGATTGTTTCTTGATGTGTATTAGTTCCTTTCTTAGGCCTGCAGGAGTTGTGCCCACCGCTGGTTCACAACTTGTTTCTGAGGCGAACCGTTGTCGTGAACAGATGGGTACTACGTTCGCCGAGGTCGGCCAGCTCATTCGAAGAACGGTGGATGTTTAAAGAAATCGCAGTGTGGAAACTCATTTCTTTGCCACTCCATAGCTGCCGAATTATGCTGGTCGCGCTGTGTTTGTTGCATCAGAAACGCCAGCTCCTACCTGTGACCGCAACGTATCGCGTCCGTTGCTTGAATCTGTCGCATTGATCGGGACGCCCTTCGAGCAGGATACCTGGGCAGGATGCCTGCAGCAGCGCCGGGGCCTGAACCTCCAGGAGAACGTGAGCATGCAGATCCTGCAGGACAACGGCGTCACCGTGCCCAAGTTCGGCGTGGCCGCGTCGCCCGAAGAGGCGGAACAAATCGCCCAGCGGCTAGGTACGCTCACGTTTGGCTCAGGTGACGGGGAGCTCTACGCAACGCAACACTGCGTACCGTGGAGGGGAAATCGGTTTCTAAAACCAGTTGTCAACAGTCTGAAAGGTGCGCACGACAAAGACCTCATGCGAGTTTTTTACACTGTACAACCGCATATATCATTCAGTGTGAGCATTGTGTCAAGCGGCCTTTGTGCCAGTCTTTCATGATGGGACGTGGTTTTCATGCAGGCACCCCCGACGTTGTGATCAAGGCACTCGTGCTGGCCGGGGGCCGTGGCAAGGGCACCTTTGACAGTGGCCTGAAGGGCGGCGTCAAGATGGCCTTTTCGCCCAGCGAAGCCAAGAAGCTGGCATCCCAGATGATTGGCTACACGCTGCGCACCAAGCAGACGGGCGAGCGGGGCATCCGGGTGGAGAAGGTGATGGTCACCGAGCGACTCTACAACCGGCGCGAGTACTACTTCGCCCTCATGATGGAGCGCGAGTACAACGTGAGTCAGGCTGCTATATCCAGTTAAACACCGGCAGCCTGGTGTTTCTTTCTTCGGGCGTGACCAGGGCCATAAGTGAGAAAGTTGTGATAGGAAAACCATGTTTTGAAATGAATTTAAGCGCACAAGAAGAGGAAACACACAGGACAGGCCCTGTGTGCCTATCCTGTGTGCTTCCTCTTCTTGTGCACTTAAATTGATTTCAAAATAAGCTATGCACCATCTAGCCCAAACAGAAGTTTTGTTAAAATAAGAAAACCGTGCTTAACCTCGTTTCTTCGACCAAAAAGTCCAAGAAATATGTGGTTCAAATGACCGTTTGCTCAACTGCCTCATCCAAAAGAGAGCCACCCATAGCGTGCAGGCTGCCATTTTTTTCTGGCAGCAAATGGGTGTCTGTGTGAACACGCAAAGCTGCAGGGTCATTGCTCAGGCAGAGCGCCCCTGTTCTCCCTCATAGTTCAGTGGCTGTTGTTAGCCATGTACGTCTAGAGGCTGATGATGATGATGATGTCTGGTGGTTCCCTCCTGTGGGCACCCTGCAGGGCCCCGTGATCGTGGCCTCGTCCCAGGGCGGGGTCAACATTGAGGAGGTGGCCAAGGAGAACCCCGAGGCCATCCTCAAGCTGCCCATCGACATCACCCAGGGCATCGACCGGGCACGCACGGCCGAGCTGGTCCAGGGACTCGGCTTCCACCCGGCCGCCGTGGATGGGGCACGTACTCTCATCTCCTCTCTCACCACCTGACAGAAGCTGCTCCCCACTTGCATGGGGACTCTCACATATGGGCTACCATGTGGCCCAGGGTACACACAGACGGTGGGATAGTCAAGCAGACTGCTCGCACCAGAACCGGGACCAAACCTTCATTATTCTCACTGAGAGAACAATCGGTTGGTCTCCCACAAGATTCAGTGCAAAAAATACCTGTTTGAGACAAATTGTTTTGCACGTTCACCTGGTTAAGGGGGGGACGAGAGTCTTAAAACTAACCTTTTTATTTGTGGCTAGAATCTCATGAAATTTTGCACACAGGTGCGTTTCTCTCTTCTGTTTTCAAGAATGTAGTCTTAATTGAGCTGGTGTTTTTAGATCAAAAGTTACCTTCAATTCTAGAGTGTAATTAGGTAATTTCTTACACAGCTTTAATGAACTTTCTCACGGCATTTTGTTGCTTTTAATTACATGAATCGATAACCAGAGAATTCCCATACCCGATGACATTCTTACTTTTTTTTGTGTAGGTCACATATAAATAGCAATTTGCAATTAGCTTAACGAGCTTCAGTGTCAAATACTGCAACCTCTTACTCTCAATATAGTATATCACGATGACATGCCTTTAGAGAAAAACGAAGAATCTCACCGGGTATGGGAAGTCTCTGGCTATCAGTTCATGTGATTAAAAGAACAAAATACAATGAGAAACTTCATTAAAGTTGTGTAAGAAATTACCTAATCACATTATAGACTTCATAAGATCTAAGACCACCAGCTCAATTATGATTACATACTTGGAATCAGAAGAGAAAAACACACCTGTGTGCAGAGTTTCATGAGATTCTAGCCATAAATAAAAAAGTTTTAAGACCCTCGTCCCCCCTTAGTATGAACTCTCTGAATGACACTGCACCATGGCAGTCCCACACGGCATATCAAGGAATGGAAATATAAAATCGCCAGTGATCGAAAAATTCAAAGCGCTACGGCAGCGCGACCGCGGCGGACTTGCTGAGTCATTCAATTCGTTGTTCACACATTGAACTTAAGTTTCCGGCTTAGTTATAATTTTGCCAAAAAATGGCAATTTTTGAGACGCGCTTGAAGTTGGGGGTGCGGCATCGGGTGTTCCGAACAAGCTGTCAACATCGGGAATGACGCTCGCTCGAAAAAACCCCATTGCACGCAATTCTGCTGCGTTTGCACCACATATTTTTGATGTATCGATTAGCATGGACCCTGATGATGATGATGCTGGTATCGTCAGGTACTGTTTCAAAGCTCAAACTGCACAACGAGAGCCTAGAACGCTGGCCCGTGCATTCAGTTTCCCGCTCTGAGTTGATTTGTGCGAACCGAACCTCCTCATTTTAGCCGTTACGGTGATGTGGCGCCATCTAACTTGTTCTTCGGAGACTACAGTTTCGGTTTCTGCGTAGAGTGCAGTTTTCCCATGGCGTGCGAATTTTTGAAATGCCCTTGAAGCGGAGGGTACGGCGAGGACGCTCCGTGCATGGCGTCGGGTGCGCGGACGGCGCGCGCTCGGAAAAACCTTGCTGCGCACAATTCTACTGCGTCGACTGCAATTATTATCTATGCTACGAGTAGCAGAGTCTCTGGTGACGATGCTGCATTGTCGGATTTTGGTTCAGACGCTGTAACTGCGCAAACCGATCCCGGAACGTTGGCCTGATAGTTTCACTTCCTTTTTCCCGTCCGCTTGTGCGGGCACATCTGGTTTGTTGTTCAGACGGTTAGTTCCATTTTCGGCCCAGTTTGTTATTTCCCCGCCAGTCGTGCATCCTTGAAGTGCCCTTGGAGCAGAGGTTTGTTGCGACATAACACGCGGTGAGGATGGCATCGAGCTTGGGCACTTCGCGCACTCGGAAGAATCCCGCTGCACGTGATTCTTCTGCCTCTGCAGCTGATTTTCAAGATGCTCCGGGCTGCAGTGAATCGGACGACGATGTTGTAACGTCGGATTTCAATTCCGCGGCTATAGATAGCTCCCCGAAGATAGCTTCTCATGGTTTCCTGGTCGCTGTAACACGTTTCCACTGACGCTGACGGCGTCGTTTCCATGGTTACAAGCACATGGGCGCTAGACAGACGGAGCGAAGGAGCCGAAAGCTCCACTCTAGTACAGGCATGCTGTCGTTGCTCGAATCTAGAAAGCATTCTTTCAGGTAGCATGGCTGTTTTTGTATTTTCTTGTGCGAACGTGAAGTGAGCCAAGCCTGCCGGCCGGCCAGCCTGGACGCCGGCAGACGGGATCCCGTCTGCCGGCATCATAAAAACGAGCTAAAGAGTGTTCTTGACGTAAGTAATAAAGCCTGGGATAGGAAAATGAGAGATATATCATTTTTCTGGGTCACTGGCCAATACCGAGTTGCTGGTAAAAGGGACAACTGTGGCACGAGCGAATTTGTTGCGAGAACCGCCTCGCAGCTGCCTCTGACCCGACGGGGTCCGGCTCGACTGGCGCCCGCTAGCTCCGCTGCTGAGGGCGTAGCGGATATTGACCACGCTATTATTTTATTGCGAGATAATGCTGTTGACAGAAGAGCGGTGTGAAGAGTAGGCCTTTTATTATAGCGCCGGCCGCTGTGGCTTCGACGCGAAACGAGCTATAGGCCTAGCGACGAGCCAGGCAGCAGCAGAGCTCGTCGCCCGGAGCGCCCGCGAGCGGTGCCATTGCCGTAAGCTCGCAACATAAGCAAGCATGCTTTGTCGCTGCTCGAGTATAGCTGGCAGTCTTTCTGATAACAAGGCGATCTTGTCTTTCCTTTGCGATATTTGTATACCAAGCCAAGCAGCGCTCAGGCACTGCTGCACGGCGGCGAAGTGCGACACCGGTTGTGGGCGGAGCTTGGGCAGAGCGGCGCAGCAGGAGGCCACGAAGTTCTTTGATGCAAAGTAGAGCTACTGTATATTGTTACGGGACGGCGGGCCCGCGCAGAGAAAGGCACAGAGACTCAGACACAGGAGACTCAGACATAACCGGCCGCGGCGATTCACCTTAGTTCTCTACCTCACGCGCTAGCGCCGCGCGCTCTCCCCTCGCGCTCGCCCCGCGCCTCTTCTTTATTTGTATACCGCAGCGCGCTCTTGGTTGCGAAGGTCGTATGCCGTTACATCTTTCCACCGGGGGGGGGGAGAGGTGGAAGATAAGAGTCTCTTCCAGTCTCCAAGATAAGAGGGGGAAGACACCGCTGGTGTCCCCTAGCGCGTGCTTCGCTTTGCAGGCGGCATCGAACTCGTCCCGATGAGCCCGGGCTGAGGTTCTTCGCACCGGCGCAGCTTGGTGCGCAGGAGGCATCGTCACGTTGTGATGACAGTGTCGTCTGACACGAGACGGTCCCGGTAGATCCCGGGGCTGCTTGTAGGCGACTCCTCGCCGTACGAAAACTGCGAGGGCTTCTCGCACCGCGGGACTTGGGATTGCGTTCACGGAGCAGCGCTCCACTTAAGGGGCGGCATTCAGGAAGGGAGGCCTGGTGCTGGTACGGGAGGGCGGCACTAGGGAGGACGTGGGAGCCAAGTCGGGATCACGGTGGGTGCCGGAGACATAGCTCTTCATGTTGGAGACATGTTCCGGAAAAATGTGGTGTACACCGCGTGGTCGAAGCTCGGGGAGGTCTTCTAGACGGTACGTAACGGGGCCGAGCCGTGCAACTACACGGTAAGGGCCGCGGTATCGGGGCAAGAGCTTCGCGGCACGGCCAGTCGCGCGGATGGTGCGGCGAACGAGGACCAAGTCACCGGACCGAAAGGAGGGAGGTGGTGGTGCTGCAGCATTGGCCACTTGCGCACGCGCATGGGCCGTGAGAAGGTTGCGCTGAGCGTCGAGGCGGGTGGAACGAAGTCGTTGGGCGCAGTCAGTCGGTGACGCAGTAGGATGGCGAAGGCCCAACTGCGCGTCGAGAGGGATGGAGGGCGTTCTGCCATAGACGACTGAGAACGGCGTGACATGCGTTGTTTCTTGAGCCGCAGTGTTGAGTGCAAAAGCTGCAGTAGAAACAAAACGATCCCAGTTTGTGTGGGACGGAGCGACGTAGGAGGCGAGTATATCCGTAAGGGTGCGGTTGACACGCTCCACGAGGCCATTGCACTGGGGATGATTGACGGATGTAGTGGAATGTGCAATGCCGAAGGAGCGGAGGGCACGCTCAAATTCTTGGGACATAAAGCAGCTCCCGCGGTCCGTGATGAGGCGTTGTGGCACACCATGCCGAAGAACAAGATGTTGTTCCACAAACAAGACGGCATGAGCGGACGACGTGTCGGGAACGGGCAGTGCTTCGACCCACTTGGAGAAGTAGTCGACCGCAACCAGAATATACCGGTTGCCGGCGCGTGTCTTCGGGAACGGGCCCAAATGATCCAGTCCAACCAGTTCGAAAGGTGAACTCGGCGGCGAAAACGCCTGCGGGGGCGGCTTGGTTACTCGTGTGGATGACTTCCTGAACTGGCACGTCTGGCAGGACGCCACGTGTTCCTTGACGTCTCTGGACATATTAGGCCACCAAAAGCGCTCCGACACTCGTGCGTAGGTTTTGCTGCGACCAAGGTGACCAGCCGTGGGAGCGTCGTGTAGGCCGCGCAAGATTTGCGACCGCAGTGTTGCTGGCACAACTGGCAACCACACGGGTGGTCGACCACGGAACCACTTCACATGACACAAGAGGTTATCCTTCATTTGATAGACCCGGCGCAGTTTGCGGAGACCTGCGCCGACGGCGGTGCCAAGGGAGTGGATTATGGCAGCAACGTCGGGATCTTGCGCTTGCGCAGTCCTGAGGTCCGTCAAAGCTGTCACGGAACAAGGGTGGCGAGAAAGGAAATCGGCATCCTGATGTGCAGAGCCGCGCCGATGCACTATGGTGAAATCATACTCTTGAAGTTGCAGGGACCAGCGTGCAATCTTGGCATTTAAGTGTTTGGCAGACTGCAGCCAAGTCAGAGCGCTATTGTCCGTGACGATGGTAAAGTGACGGCCGTACAAGTAGGGACGGAACTTCTCGACGGCCCAGACAACGGCGAGGCACTCGAGTTCTGAAGAGTGGCGGCGGCGCTCAACGTCGGAAAGCTGGCGGCTGGCATAAGCTAGGACTTTAGGTCACCAGACTCGTCTTCCTGCAGAAGGACAGCGCCGAGCCCATCTTGGCTGGCATCCGTGTGGAGGACGATGGGGGCCGATTCGTTGTAATGGGCCAACGTAGGAGGCTCGAGGAGCGCGTGCTTGACGTCAAGGAACGCGAGCTGTTGGGCCGGTGTCCAACTCCACGCTGCATTCTTCTTCAGTAGGGCGGTCAACGGAGCGCTTCGCTTGGCAAAGTTGGGTATAAAACGACGGAAGTATGAAGCAAATCCGAGGAAACTTTTGAGCTCCTTGGCAGTGGAGGGAGCTCCGTAAGCCGTAAGCGCTTTTAGCTTCTCCGGGTCGGGACGGATGCCATGCCGGCTCACAACGTGACCCAAGTACGTGACCTCTGCGAAACCGAAGAAACGTTTCTTTGGTTTTAAGCGAAGCCCAGCAGAGGTAAGGGCTTCGAGGACGAGTTTGAGTTGCCTTTGGTGTTCATCAAACGTGGCCGCATAGACAATGACGTCATCCAGGTAGACCAGCGCCATAGTCCACTTCATATGGCCTAAGACGCGGTCCATGAGGCGCTGAAAGGTGGCTGGAGCATTTGAGAGACCTAACGGCATACGGTTGAATTGGTAGAGGCCGTCGGGAGTCACGAATGCTGTCTTTTCCACATCATCGGGGTGAACAGGCACCTGCCAGTAGCCCGAGAGCAGATCTAGGGTGGAAAAATAAAGGGCCCCTTTCAGGCGGTCAAGTGCATCGTCGAGGCGGGGCAGCAGGTACACGTCGAGACGAGTGATAGCGTTCAACTTGCGGTAATCTATGCAGAAGCGGAGTGTTCCATCCTTCTTGCGCACAAGGACGACAGGGGAGGACCAAGGGCTACAAGAAGGGGCGATGATTCCCTGGTCAAGCATGTCGCATACGTGCTACTGGATGACTCTCCGTTCAGCTGGCGCGACACGGCGAGGTTGGTGATGAATAGGCCCACGGTTTTCGGTGTTTATCCGGTGTTGGGCCCAGGAAGTGCACCCGAGTTCACTGGCGCTTAGAGCAAGGCAACTGCGATGCTCGAGCAGCAAGGCCTTCAGAGAGGCGAGCTCCGCGCAGGTCAGGGTGGGCCCAAAGTTAAATGCGTCCCATGATAGGACCGCCGGCGCTGGAGTGTGGTGAGATGGTTTTTCATGCTGCAAAGACGCAACCGGTGATGCTGAGTCCAAGACTGACGCTGCACCCAATTGCGTGCCGGGAGTCAGCACGAGCAGTGCGCGGCTGATATTAAGCATTAACACGTGGGCCTCTCCATTGAGCACCGACAGAAGGCTTCGAGGGGAGGTCATCTCTCGGGCCGGAGCCGAACACCGGGTAGGTTCGAAAATCACATCCGCTGTGATCGGATTGTCAGACTTGGCATGCACCCAAGTTGCCGCACCCGGTGGCAGAGTCACGGCGGTCGCCACAGTCACGGTAGTGACGTCGACTGGCTTGACTCGACGTGGCCACTTCGTTCCGAGGTAGCGCACAGGTCCTGAAGCACGCTTGGTCGCCGACACCAGGGACTGCCACAGGGTGACACCGACGCTGGAAATCCAGCTAAGCCAACCCGGCCCACACAGAGTTTGGCTCGCACGTGGTTCTGTGGTGGTAAAATTGAGAACGACTCCGGCTTGCTGGCACCACCCGCACCCGAGGACCACTGGCCAAATAGGGCTGTCCGCGACAACAAACTCGGTGGAGATGGTCTTTCCGAGAGCTGTCACGTTGACGGTAACACGTCCGACTTGCTCCACCGGGGCGCCGTTAAAAGCTACGAGCCGGGTTTTGGCGGCTGGAAGAAGCAGGTGGGGCGCGTTGACAATAAGCGATTTGTCGAGCACATTAACAGCCGCTCCAGTGTCGACCAAGGCCGCTACGTGCCGATCAAGCAGGGTGACGTCAACGAGCACGTAGGGAGCTTCCGTTGTCATCGAAGCCGACGAAAGAAGGGGACGCGGCGAACTAAGGAGTGCGGGGACGGACTTTATCCGGGGGCACCGTTCCACCGAATCGTTTTCCGACGTCGGAGGGCCAGCACAGTCCCTCGCGTAGTGTCCCCTCAGGCCGCAGCGGAAGCAGGTCGTGCGGGTGTCATTACGCCTGCGTCGGGTAGAGGCCGCTGTGGGGACTGAGAACCGAGGAGCCTGCACCGGGACGCTGTGCTCGGAAGACGGTGGCGACCCCCGCGTGGCCAGCAAAGTCGATTCCGCCTCGACGGCGAGCGCCATGGCGGCGCGGACGGACTCAGGACGCCCAGAGCGGACCAAGCGCTGCACCTCAGGGAGTCGGATGGCGTCGACGAATGCCTCGGTGCCGACCAGGGCCACGGCGTTCTGAGGCACCCCCGGCAACGACTGCAGAGCCAGGCGTTCAATGGCGGCGGCGAGGTCCTGGTATGTCTCCCCGGGCTCTTGATGGCGGAGTCGCAGGCGGTGGTACTGCACACGGGGGTGACCTGAGGCACTGTAGTGGTCGGCGAGGAGGCCCGCCAGGACAGTATAAGAGCCCAGCTGGTCAGGCGGCACGTTCTGCAGCAGCTCAGTCGCGCGGCCTCTCAGTTTGGTGACGAGCATCCGTGCCTTCATCTGCTCGTCCCAGCCTCTCGCCGCCGCAATACTGTCCAGCTGGATGCGGTAAGCATCCCACGAAATGGTGCCGTCGAACGTGGGCAACTCCACGACGTCCAATGATGCGCCCGCGCCGAGCACGCTGTTGGCGGCTACGACCGCAGGTACAGCGACGGCAGAGCTGGGTACAGCGGTGGCGGGGACGTCCAGAGGCACCGGACCCGTGTTCGGCTCGACTGGCAGAAGGCGACGGAAGTCGCGCCGGATCGCCTCCATCTCCCCAGCCTGGGCAGTCAGACGGGCCTCCCATGCGTCCATCCGCTGAGTAAAAATATCGAGGAGGCGCTCAATACCGGCGTCCAGCCGCTGCGGAGAACCGAGCCCCTCCGAGCGCCCAGGTGTAGCGATGCCGGCCGCGGCGTCGTCGGCGCCGTCGGCTGGT
Source organism: Amblyomma mixtum (assembly GCF_055824585.1). NCBI lineage: Eukaryota > Metazoa > Arthropoda > Arachnida > Ixodida > Ixodidae > Amblyomma > Amblyomma mixtum. The sequence continues at coordinate 195,299,987 of NC_143016.1, forward strand.
GGCGGAGTCCTGTCGACTGGCACGTCGGGGACTTGATTCTGGGAGCGGGTGAGCGGCATGATCCCACCGCTGCCACCAAATGTTACGGGACGGCGGGCCCGCGCAGAGAAAGGCACAGAGACTCAGACATAACCGGCCGCGGCGATTCACCTTAGTTCTCTACCTCACGCGCTAGCGCCGCGCGCTCTCCCCTCGCGCTCGCCCCGCGCCTCTTCTTTATTTGTATACCGCAGCGCGCTCTTGGTTGCGAAGGTCGTATGCCGTTACAATATGCTACCAAAGGTAGCAGAGTTGCACGTAGGTCCGCCATCTTGCCTGCCAAGAAACCGAAGTTATGCTGCGAACCCGCACTTTGTTTCTGCAGGCGACATGCCTAGCGCATCACCGATCGACCGTGGGCGCTTTTGCGAGGTTATTAAAGCACTTTTTCGATTGATCGCAAACAAAAAGCCTCTAAAAAGCTGACTGCGTAACCCAGTAAACAAATGTAGCCAAGAAAAAACGGTGCTTTAGCGCGCGCCATGAGCTGCGGCAGCAGGCGATTAACACAGTCACCTTCCCCGAACTATTTACCTGATAACCTAAGGGCAGACTCAGTATTCTAAGTACGCCGTGCAAATGCAGCATTCATTCATCTTTGTGGCAACATTTATTTACCGGACCTGCGTTAAAAAACCTGTTTATAGTCTCCTTTACTAAATACGAAACCCTGCAAAAAGTTATGAGCCGGAACTATAGAAAGGACAGTATAAAAATCCAAAATACAGTTTACTCGAAACTGGATGAACGTTACCATCTGAAGTAAACAATCAGATGCCTAAACATGTTTCCCTCGATTAAAATTGGTTTGCCATTCAGGTTTTATGCCAACAGGGATAAATACGCAACGCAGAGCTCTATTTTAGCGTTTCAACAGTGTACACGAAAAAGCGCAGAGCCGCAAGTCCAGCCTGTTTTCGGTAAAGAAACCTCAATGCAACTTTTAGCAAAAAAAAAACAAACAAAAGGCGGGAGCTATGCACGCTAGACACCCACCCCACAGCAGCGAACGTAAACAGCCGTTGGATAGTGGATCCGCTTCGAACTTGGCCGGCTGTAAATCCAGTTCGCTGCAGCGGCGGCCGGCCTACGTCATCAGCGCACGTGTTTCTGGCCGGATGGGCAAAACATGCACCGTACCGAGGAGGCTCTCACAGGGAGAAGAAAGGCTGCAGGGCGTCTCCAATCGGGGACAGAGGCGGCGGGGGAGCACTCGACACCGGTAAAACCGGTTCAGAACCGAAAGTGAACGATTTTGCCCATCGAGCGTCGTCTTCTCCGCAGTACACGGTTGCTTGGACACCACGTGATGGCGCTCTACCAATGGAGTCGCGAGCGGCGTTTATCAAACAGACGCGCAACTCTGCTACCTTTGGTAGCATATACAGTAACTCTAATGCTAAGTAATAGCCAGCGCCTCTGCTGGGGCTTTTTTTCTAACAAGCTTTGAAATGCTTTTGCGTCAGAAAAGATGCTAGTTTTTTTTCAATTTAATATAAAAGGACACAACAAAACATAACATATTTTTGCTCACGAACACAATTAGCTTGTTATTAGTTGTTCATCCAATCATAATCGCACGCCAGCTGAAGTCATATCCGCTGCAAAAATGCAAAAGACCACCGCTGTGTGCCGACGCCGTCAGTGCCATGATTTTGATTCTCGAGCAACTTAAAATATTAAATACAGAAATATGCGTGTTATGACCGGTGGTAATAGCGTCGCCATAACTCAACAATTACAACAAGGAAGCAAAACAATGCACTCAGATTATGGTGCAGGGCCCCTTTAATGCCATGTTTTAGGAAGAATTTGAGTTGTTCTGTAACTTCTAGAATTTTTTTAGTAAGAGTGTTTTGAAAATTATTGTCATTAAACACAAAAATTTTGTTCTTTTTTATTTTTTGTTGTGTTCATTGATTTCTTTCGTGGCATTTCAAACCAGAATTTGTGTTAAAAAATTTCATTAGAAAGCGCATTGTATCTCAGTCATTGTTATGCATTTTATATACTTTTATCTATCACTTTTTGCTTAAAAAAATGTTTGTCTGAGATGTATGAAAAACGGTCCTTTTCACGTGGAAATAAAATTCCAGACAATGTGCCCGCAGAAGATAGCTTCTCTGCATTGCTATGCAAAGCTGTAGGGAAGCTGTCTTGCAAGAGATGCACTTTCTTGAGGAGGAAGCTCCGTGGCCCCGAGATGCCTGGGCACATGTTGCACCTTCTTTCACTAGCGTAAAAAATGAGTGTTTTAAAATAAAAATTATTTCTTCAAAAAGCGCCAAATGCAGTGCACATTGTAGTGCCTCAAACTGTAGCTTACTGATTGTACTTGTGACTGAAAAAAATGCCAGAGTTATGTGTGCTAAACTTTACCCAAAAAACAGTGCAAGCAAAAGAAAAAAAAATAGAAGTTGATTACAAAAAAAAATTGAAAATAGACAAAATGTTGCAGATGTTTTCAGCTACTATTGTTGACATTTCAGCTATTGTTGACATTTCAGCTACTATTGTTTTCAGCTCCCATTGTTGTCATTTTGCGCCTATGCACACAAAGAATCCACAGTAGAGGCACTCTTTTGCCCTCGCATCACCATTGGTCAGTAGTATGTGTTGTGGGGCCAGTTCGTTCATTCTCAGAACTCTTTTTGTGCGCACACAAAGACGACACCATGAGATGGGGAAGACAGGACGTCCTGTCTCCCTTGTCCCATCTTTGTGTGCGCACAAAAAGAGTTGTGACCATTGGTCAGCCGAAGAGGGAGGTTTCCAGAGGTTCCTTCTCTCCAGGCCAGCATCGCCGGGGAACTTATCACACATTGCGCACGTGCGCAAACAGAAGTTGTTCCTCGAAGACAGTGTGATTCCCTCCGTGCCATGCCAGCTTTCAGCGCATGACAGCACCTGGCACTTAAAGGGGGAGCCTGGTCCTGAAAAGAAAAATTTTATTACTGTAGTCGCAGTTACGAAATTTTCAGGCCGCCTGTATTTTTCTGCACTGATTCTAGATATGTCACTTTTATTCATGTAAGACTATCGCTTGACCACTTATGCAGTTTTTATGCAAGTATTTTGCAAAGTGTTCTGAACAAAATTTGCTGCGGGAAACTTGCTGAAATGTATGCCATTGGGTTCTCTTGAGACCAAGGAATGCACCAAGGAATGCTGTCTTCCTACCTATCATAGAACCTGAGTTATAGGGTTTTGAAGTCGTCGCTTCAGAAATGAGAAGAAAAGTGTGTTATTCCTGTTTCTGCAGTGGCAGCTTCAGTACCCCATAGCTCAAGTTCTATGATAGCCAGGAAGGCAATTTTACCTTTCTTGCATTCCTTGGTATGAAGAGAACCCAATGGCATACTTTTCAGCGAGTTTCCTGCAGAAAATTTTCTTCAGAACACTTCGCAAAATACTTGCATAAGTATTGCATAAGTGGTCAAGGGATTGTTTTACATGAAATTAAATGACATATTTACAATCGGCACACAAAAATACATGTTCCCTGAAGATCTAACTGTCACTTCATTCATAAAATTTTTTTTTTCAAGACCAGGCTGCCCCCTTAAGGCCTGCACTCCAAAAAAGAACGCCACACTGGTGCTGGAGTGGCTGGTAGCCCCATGAAAGCCAGATGGGGTCATCACAGGACTCTGCGCACAGCCCAGCTGGTCAAGAGTGCACGTATGCGGATAAACATTTGTCTTGTGACTGCAGTGTTCCTGCATTGGGATTACAAGTCTGCGCATGAATGAGAGATGGCCGCCGGATAAGGAACAATTTCTGAAAGAAAAAAAATGAAAACAAATAAAAGTGAATGAAACAGGGAAAAAAAGCACAAACGGTCCAGCCACACGCAACACCGCCCGATTGTGATGCTTGTGATGACAGATTTTGGCACATGTGGAAGGCTGCCTTGAGGCAGAAAAGTGTGAGAACCCTTGCTCTAGAGAAAGCACTCGCGTGGGGATGTGAAGTGAAAAAGTAGTTCTGCTGCACATTGCACTTGTTCTGAGTGCTGTTTTTGTTTTTTTATAACAGAGCTCACATTTGCTCCTTCCCTCCATTCTTTTTTAATTTGGTAGTCACTGGGTTGTGTGGGTGGAAAAAAAGGGGGTGTGGCCTTCTTTGACCACGCCCCCTTTTTTATCATCATCATTATATCAAACATCGTTATACTCAAACTTCTGCTGGCGAATGTGGTAAAACATCTTGGCTGTGTGTTGCAAAGACCCTAAAGCACCAATTAAAATCGCTCGTCATTTACAAATTAAGAGCACTACATAAAGTACAACGTGGCTGGTAGAATGAAACGAGTTTATTTATTTATTTACCCTCAGGGCCCTAGGGCATTACAGAGGGGAGGGGCGGTGAAACAAAAAAATAAGTAAAACACAATACGGCAAAAAGATAACATGAAACTGAATTGTCATTATTCAATAAATGTTAAACGACTGCACAACAAGACATAAAATACAAAATCAAAGTCAGCAGCTACACAGCCAAGCAGTAGTTGTCAAAAACCAGAAGCACCGAAAAACGACAGCAAAAGTATCTTAAACATTGAAGCAAAAAAGGTTAGAAGCAACTGTACAAAAAGCAATGGCATCTGCAGCTTCAGCCATGGCACGAGGAAGGGGGTTCCAACTGATAGAAGTGCCTGGAATGAAGGAGTCGTGGCAGTACTTGGTGCGACATAATGGAATTCCTACCTTGTGATGGTGATCAATGCGTGATGAAGTGTAGGACGGTTGTGTTAGAAGTTTCTGTCTGAGGTATGTATTGTAGTGAAAAATCTTATGGAGCAAACATAGCCGCAATGCTTTTCTGCGTTCCGTTAGAAGAGGCAATGACAGGAAAGCTTTCATGGTAGTCGTGCTAGAAGTGCGGTGATAGTTAGACAAAATAAAGCGAAAAGCGCGATCCTGCACATTTTCTAGCTCAGTAATGATTGATACGACGCCTGGGTTCCAGACAGAAACTGCAGACTCCAGTTTTGGTGCGCTAAGACAATGTGAAAAGTTTCTTCTGAGGTAGCCAAGCGTATGGTTAGCATTATTAACTATGTGATGAACAGATGCAATTTCCATGACAAGTTATTACCATATATTGCCGATTATAAGTCGACTCCAATTATAAGTTGACCCCCCAACTCGCGGCCCCCTTTGGGCAAAAAAAAAAAGTTAAGACTCCGAATTTAGGTCGACGCTGCTGCACCCTGTGGTCCTAGCTTGCCCAAAAAGTTTTTGAGAAGGCCTAGTCATAAAGAAACATTTATTTGTTCATGAGAGATCTCTGACTCGTCATCGCTCGTGAGGACACAGTCGCAATCATCATCTTATGAGCCACTGCTGCCGCTGGTTTGTCGATAACAAGTTGCTATCCTATTAAAACAAACCTTTGGTGCATATCTCAATTAAATTCAAGTTTTTTCAAGCAGATCCACTTTTGCACGGGGCGTGATATTATCCACGACTTGGTCGAAATTACTTTTGACCCTGCATATGGGCTGACTAAGACTCCACATATATGTCGACTCCGATTATAGGTTGCCCCCCAACTTTGGAAGGACATAAAGAAAAAAACGTCTACTTATGCGCAGCAATATACGGCAGTTATGTGAACACCTGATGTCCTGGGCCCCCAAGGTAAAGTTGCTACCGGAACTGAAATGCGAGCATCCCATGTCGTTGTCTAACTCATCACTGCTGCTCTTTAAAAAAGACAGACTGCATCAGACCGACTAAAGTGCTTGGGGCGGCCTTTGAGGAGCACAGGGCGAAAGGGATGCCATGATCGCTGACCGACGGAGTATGTCCGGCCAAGCTTTCATTTTTCGCGTCGCCTCCTCGTGTTGGAATATGAAAAACCGAAACTGAATCCAAACAGTTGGTGTTATAGACGCCAACTAGAGGGCGCGCAGCTTGTCCAGCAGCACTGACTCTAATTTTTGGCAGCAGGTTTATGTACGGCCTGTGGCATGGTAGTTGGGGGCTGAATTTTCAACCGATGGGGTGCTGCTGCCTTGTGGAAACAAATTGGCTGCAGTTCAACTGCTGCTGAATCTGGTTAGAGAGTGAGAGCTACGTCGCATCAGGCAACCAGAAGCGGATTGGCGTCTGTAACGCTGAGAGTGCATTCCAGACCCTGGACAGGCAGCGCACCCACCCTGCTGCATTGGCAGGTGGCAGTTTATGGTTGATCACAAAAGTTTGCTCACCTAATGAACACTGCAGGCGGCAGTGCCGCTTGTCTGCCACAACGTTGCCAGCGCTAACGCATGCAGCCCACATCTCTCTCTCATCACCCCACGTTGTACCTATTAGCGCGATTCAGGCGTCCTCTGGCCCAGGGAGCCCGTTATGCGCTCTTCCTCTCCTTGAAATCATCGCAGTGTAAAACTCATCGCAGTGTAAAACGTCGATGTCCTATGGCTTCAGTGCCACGTTTCTGCCGCAACGTGCTCAATTCTAACGCATGCAGTGCACATCTGTCACTACCGCCACGTTGCTTAAAGCACGACTGAGGTGTCCACTGTTCCAAGAGGGCAGCTATGCGCCTTCCCTCTGCTTTCCCAGCTCCAGCTCCATTGGTTTCGTAGCTTAGAGCGCGACTAAGGGGTCGAGTGTCCCAGGGGGCCAGTGATGTGCCTTTCCCCTGCTTGCGAAGCTCAAGGTCATTTGAAGGTCAAAACTAGGCCAATCAAAGCACAGAGTTACGTTGTGTTGTGTTCTCTTATGTGCGGCCTCTTTGTTTTTGGTGTTCTCTTATGCGCGGCCTCTTTGTTTTTGCAGGCGGTTTCTCTGATTGAGAACCTGTACAACGTGTTCCTGAAGTATGATGCCACACTGGTTGAAATCAACCCCCTCATCGAGGACAACAACAACAAAGGTGCGTACTAGCAGGTGTGGGGGGCTTGAGAGGCACACTTACCACCAGGCCAGGGCAGTGTCAGACATCCATTTATCTCTCTGCCGAGTCTCTTTGTGTGGCAAACACTTGAAGCTGTGAAGGGCACGAGAAGCACACAGCAACGCTCAACCCGCCAGTGGAGGAAAATAGCGGTGCTCCTTGAGATGAACACTGCACATGCTCAATGAAATGCCTCGTCCCAGAAGGGACAGTATGTTTGATTGGGAAAAACTCGTCATGGCCTCCTGGGAACCTGTGCGATGCCTAGGCATTCACTTGTGCTATGCTGTGAAACAGCGATGGCGTGGTCGTACTCGCGTTGTGAACTTCAGCAAAGCAAAGTGGCTGCACTCATCCCAGAATGATCCCTATTACCGTGCTGAGCTCTTTACTTATTTTGGCTCTCCATAACAGAGTTCCTTCAGTTGTAGTGCATTTTCAACTGGCAACATCAAGACGTAGAAGCCCACTTACATGTTTGTTTTTAAAACCCGCAGGTTTTTTTTCCTCAGTTTTAAAAAAGAAACTGCACTGAAACTGATATTAAAGAGAAGAACTGAAATCAGCATTTTTCAAAATTCTCTGCAGCTTTATGCGCAGCAAAATGTTCACTAATGTTCATCATCATCAGCCTGACTACAACCACTGCAGGGCAAAGGCCTCTCGCATGTCTCTCCAATTAACCCTGTCCTTCACCATTTGTGGCCACCGTATCCCCGCAAACTTCTTAATCTCATCTGCCCACCTAACTTTCTGCCGTCCCCTGCTACACTTGCCTTCTCTTGGAATGCACTTCGTTACCCTTAAGGACCGGTGGTTATCTTGCCTTCGCATTGCATGCCCTGCCCAAGCCCACTTCTTCCTCTTGATTTCAACTAGGATGTCATTAACCCGTGTCTGTTCCCTCACCCACTCTGCCCTCTTCCGATCTCTAAACGTTACACCTATCATATTTCTTTAACCATAGCCTGCTGCATTGTCCTTAACTAAAGGTGAACACCTTTTGTAAGGCTCCTCGCTTCTGCCCCGTTGACAGTCCACATTAGGAATAACTCGTTTCAGTTTCTGACACACGCAGTATAATACGCAGAGCTGGCCAAGATGGCTGCCCATTTGAATGTTTGTGCAGGAAGGTGTCATTTTTTACCCTGCTACATTCTCACTTGGGGCTCTGGCTACTGAACACAAGAAAGGTGCTTCGTATTGAATTTTCGGCTGCTACAGAGGTGCTCCAGAGTGTTCTTGGCCATTCCCGCCAGTGGGTATGCTTAGGTCCGTTGAATACTACAGCCAGAGAAACACTATGCCCAGGCCTTGGGACACCTTGATGACTGTGGAAACTGTCTGTCCCAATGTAATCCATTTTAAGTGGTCGTGCCTCTTTAATATCTAGAAAAAGCTGTGTGCAAATAATTGTGGGCTAACAGAAAATGGAGGATGTCTGTTGTTGTGCGCTTTTTTTAACAGTTAGACTCTTCGCTTTACGTTTACATTTTTTTTGCTACACAAGTCTAGCTGGACACTTGTTAACTCTGGAGCAGCATGTGCTGTGAGACCAGGGAGCTGTGCAGTATCCCTCTGGTTGGGTGTTGGAGAAGGCACTGGAGCAAAGGAGCAGACTCGGTCCGACGTGGCACCCGTGGTGGCAGCAGGTCGGGAATGGTGAAACCTCTCTGCCGCAGTTGAATGCAGCCGGGCACCCTCCACCCTGATGGCACTCTCGAAGCCATGCCAGGCGTTGTTGGCGGCCAGTGCATGGCTCTCCTGTGTAACTGTGCAGTGTACTGCCTGGACGCCAAGTGCCGCTTTGACGACAACGCGGCCTTCCGGCAGAAGGAGCTGTTTGACCTGCGCGACTGGGCCCAGCAGGACCTGAGGGAGAAGGAGGCCCACGAGAGCAACCTCAACTACATCGCCCTGGACGGGGACATCGGCTGCCTCGGTGGGTGGTGCGCTGTTTCCCCCCGAGGGATGGCCTTGCCCTGTGTGCGTGCTCTGAGGATGTCTGTAACAGAGCGCTGCCCACAAAAGGGGTTAGCGTCAGCGCCATTGTTGTCTTTCTTGAAAAAGAGGGGGCAATTCACGTTACAACTCCACACAGTTGACAGCAGCTTTCGAGATTGGGTGTAACGGCCACCAGGTGAAAGGGTGCAATGGTGCTGTCCACATTCCTTCCCACGGCCATGCACTGCGTTCATATGATGCCAGCAGTTAACTTTTCTTGGAGACCATCGAGCTTCAGGGCGAAAACAGCCAGAAACGGCTCTCATTCACTTGAGAATGCCTGAAACCAGCCATCCAGCGATGCCAGCATCTCAACGGTGCATCATTTCTGGTCGGGCTTGGTACTGCTACTGCTACTGAGATGTCTGAACACTTCTAACTAAAATACTAAACATTTCACAGCCCCAATATTAAAATAAACAATGTTCATAACATGCACACTATATCGAGTCTAAATTAGCTGAAGTAAACTTTCAGTCAAGTAGGCCTTTATGGACCAGCGGTTATCTTGCCTTCGCATTACATGCCCTGCCCAAGCCCATTTCTTCTTGATTTCAACTAGGGTGTCACTAACCTGCATTTGTTCCCTCACCCACTCCGCCCTCTTCCGATCTCTTAATGTTACACCTAACATTTTTATTTCCATAGCTCGCTGCGTTGTCCTTAACTTAAGCTGAACCCTCTTTGTTAACCTCCACGTTTCTGCCCCATATGTGAGTACCGGTAAGATACAGCTGTTGTATACCTTTCTCTTGCCGCCTTGGCAAACTGCCATTCATGATGTGAGAGAACCTGCCATATGCACTGCACCAATTCTTATTCTTCTAGTTATTTCCCTCTCGGTATCCGGATCAGCGGTCACTACCTGCCCTAAGTAGACATATTCTCTTACTACTTCCAGCACCTGGCTACCAACTGCAAACTGCTGGTCTCTTGCGAGGCTGTTGAACATTACTTTGGTTTCCTGCATGTTAATTTTTAGCCCCCACTGTTCTGCTCTGCCTGTCTAATTCATTGATCATGCCTTGCAGTTCATTTCCTGAGTGACTTAGCAAGGCAATGTCATCAGCGAATCGCAAATTACTCAGGTATTCTCCATTAACTCTCATCCCCAACTGTTCCCATTTCAGTCCCCGGAATACCTCCTGTAAGCAGGCGGTGAATAGCACAGGCGAGATCGTGTCTCCCTTCCCGACACTTTTCCTTACTGAAATATTATTGCTGACTTTATGGAAAACTATGGTAGTTGTGCAGTTGTTATAAATATCGTCCATTATTTTTCACATAACACTCTTCTGTACCCTGATTCCGCAATGGCTGCATGACAGCTGAGGTTTCAGCTGAGTCAAATGCTTTCTTGTAATCAATGAAGGCTGTATATAGGGGTCAGTTATATTCTGCCCATTTCTCTATCACCTGATTGATAGCGTGGATATGGTCTATTGTCGAGTATCCTTTACGAAAACCTGGCTGATTGAAGTCTATGGTTGTCCTGATTCTGTTTGTGATTACTGTAGTAAATAGTTCATAAGCAATAGGCAGTGAGCTGATCGGTCTTTAACTCTTCAGGTCTTTGACGTCTCCTTTCTTATGAATTAAGATAATGTTAGGATTTTTGCAAGCTCTAGGTGCGCTCTTGGTGTTAAGGCACTGCGTATACAGGGTGGCTAGTTTTTCTACCACAATCTCCCCTCCGTTCTTCAAGAGATCTGCTCCTACCTGATCCTAACCAGCTGCTTTCTCCCTGTGCATTGTGACTAAGGCTTCTAAGGCTTTCATTGCTTCCTCTTTAGTAAAATAAGCATAACGCTGCCCAGTCTTCCCCTGATTGGATGAGGGAGCTCTACGTCCCACAGTGCTGCACACAACTTGTGAGGTTGTGAGGTACAGGGTTGGTAGCCAGGCAGTCTCTACAAGCTGTCCACCCTCTCACACTCGTTGACAGCCTCTTCTGCTGCAAGTCTGCCCAGCCAGGTGGAAACAGCAGTAGCTTTCATTCTCATGTACCATTTTCGATACAACACTGCTGTAATGTGGGGAAACCACTCTAGCTGGCATCCCACCACTGGGTGCTGGTGATGCTGCGCAGAAAAGGCCTGTCTTTTTCAACTCCTCTGGTATCTTCCATACATCTCTTCCTGCTCTCTCGCAAGGGCCACTGTAGCTGCTCTTCTTCACTGATTAAATTGCACTGCTCTTATATGCGGGTTTGATTAAAATTTTCTGTTGTGGATTCCAGCTGTATTGAACATTTTTTCAGTTGTTGACCTGTTCACTTAATGAGGTTTGACTTTAGTGTGGCCAATGTGTCTGCTTTTCCATCAATGTGCCTTGATTGATTGGTTTGGGTTATGGGGTTTCATGTCCCGAAGCGACTCAGGCAATGTGGGACGCCGTAGTGGAGGGCTCCAGAAATTTCCGCCACCTGGGGTTCTTCACCATCTTTTGGGTGAGCAGCCTTAATTGAAGCTGAGATGACAGGAACTGTGTGGCTGTGCTGCAGTGAATGGTGCGGGCCTGGCCATGGCCACCATGGACATCATCAAGCTGCATGGCGGCAGCCCAGCCAACTTCCTGGATGTGGGCGGAGGTGCGACAGCCAAGCAGGTCACGGAAGCCTTCCGGCTCATCACCTCCGACCAGAAGGTTTCATTCACTCGATCGCCCTCTGCTGTCCCAGTGGGGCCCCTCTGATGCATCCCTGTTGCGCACTGCAGGTGCAGGCCATCCTGGTGAACATCTTTGGGGGCATCATGCGGTGTGACATCATCGCAGAGGGCGTCATCCAGGCAGCCGAGACACTCGACCTCAAGATCCCCATCGTGGTCAGGCTGCAAGGTGCGTCTAAGCTCAGAGCATGCCGAGAGTACCATGGCTTTTGCTAGTGCGCACGAGAACGGAAAACTGGGCAAGTTGGAACGGATTCATCTTAAAAGAGCGCGAAAAACAGGACGTAGTGGAAGAAACACGAGACGACACGAGCGCAATCTAACAACTGAATTTTATTCCTATAAGGGTTAGACATATATAAGCACCAAACAACCATAAAACACAAAGGCGACAGGGTGATAGCAGGTGCTTGTCATGTGCTAAGATTGCTGAATGGCTTTGTTGAGATGAGGCATTTAGCCTTCCGCTTCATGCACATACGGGTTTTTTAGGGGCTGTCACGATGTGTCTTTGTGTTTTATCGTTGTGTTCGGTGCTTATATATGTCTAACCCTTCTAGGAATGAAATTCAGTTGTTAGGTTGCGCTCGTGTTGCCTCTTGTTTCTTCCACTACGCCCTGTGTTTCGCGCTGCTTTAAGATGATTCTGGTGTGCACTAGAGCCCTAGCTAGGGAGGGTAGCCTCCACCTGGCAGGGTGAGTCACCAGCGAAAAAGCTGTTATCATATTTGTTCGCATCTAGGCCGGTGGTTTTTTTGAAGAACACAAGATATGAATTTCTTAGGTCGGCTTACATTCGAGGATTGTGTACTTATAAGGTACGACAACAACGCATAAAAATGAAAAAAAAAATGGCTGAGGCTTAACTTGGTTAAGCCTGGAGAATGCGAAGCATCATCGTGTCGCGTAATTTGGAGGCGCACAACCACAGCGACGGCGCGAGGTGGGCCCCCGTTTCTCCACTGTCGTGACGTCATCGTGTCACGTGGTGTGACGTCATGTATCACGTGATTTGGAGGCGCACAACCACAGCGACGCCACGAGGTTGGCCCCCGTTTCTCCACTGTCGTGACGTCATCGTGTCACGTGGTGTGACTTCATGTATCACGTGATTTGGAGGCGCACAACCACAGCGACGGCGCGAGGTGGGCCCCCGTTTCTCCACTGTCGTGACGTCATCGTGTCACGTGGTGTGACGTCATGTATCACGTGATTTGGAGGCGCACAACCACAGCGACGGCGCGAGGTGGGCCCCCGTTTCTCCACTGTCGTGACGTCATCGTGTCACGTGATTTGGAGGCGCACAACCACAGCGACGGCGCGAGGTGGGCCCCCGTTTCTCCACTGTCATGACGTCATCGTGTCACGTGGTGTGACGTCATGTATCACGTGATTTGGAGGCGCATAACCACGGTGAAGGGCTGAAGTGGTAGCTAAAGTAGTATGCTTCGCATAAAAAAGTAGCTCACACGTGGCGCCACCACAAAAGAGGATGGTTTTGTGGGGTAGAGTGTGAGGTGTTTGTGGGGGCCCTCCCACAAACACCTCACACTCAAATGTGATGGTATCCATCCAGATGTCGATGCCGGCACAGTCACTGTTCCTGAGGCCCTAGGGTTTTGAGATAACCATGGTCACGTAAATAAATCTGCAGTGGAAGTTAGCCAAAAGTGATTGGAGGTTCGGTGGCTGAAAGCAGAGATGTGACATAAGGTTAGAAGTGTAGGAAACTATAGTGAAAGAAGATGACGAATCTCAATGAGAATTGACGACACAGTTAAACAAAAATAAAGAAAGAAAAGATGAGCATGGTGGCAGTTGCCACCACCCCGTTTCGAAGGGGGCACTCCTATTCATCCATCCATCCATGGTCCAGTTATTATCCGTAGCCGGTGTCAGCAAAGCACGCACGAGCATTGACTGCCATTTTGACCCCGCTTTATTTTTGTGTGGTGGCTTGGCCATGTTCCATGGTAGTGCAAGTGTTCCACACGTGGTCTTTCATCGACATCGTGGCATCAAGCAGACGGTATAGTGCCACCTTCAAGCAAAAAGTTATGCTCGCTGCAGAGCAGTCCTGAACCTGGTCGGGACTGTGGCATGGGCGAAAGGAATGTTTGCCGTTCAAGGAGCAGTGTGATGAACTTGCAGGGCAACGAGGAGGGCCTTCACAGGCCCAAAGTAAGGTCGCCATCCTGAAATGGAATCAGCATTGGCAGAGTTCCAGAGATCTGCTACAGGATAAAGCGAGAGAGCAAAGCGTATCGCATCACTAGAAGTTGTTGCTACCTGAATTGCCGATGATATCCCGGAGAGCTTGGTTGTGCGCTCACTCCGAAATTGCAGAATTTTCGATCCACATGATGGCACAGAAGATTGAGCACTGTACGAAGAGGACAGTGATACGGAGGTCAGTGTAGACGAGTAAGTGGGAGCAGGTTCATGGAAATACATGCCATTTGCGTGCTGTCCCTGCTCTCATTCGCAATTGTTTTTCTTTTTTTCTGTCCGGCTTACGTTCAAGGACAGTTTCTTTTTCTTTAGAGTGCAGCTCTTGTGCTCTCATTCGTGGGCTGAGCCGCATCGCCGTAGGTGTAAGGGAGCGCAAGAGGAGAGGGGGGAGAGTGAGCGCGCTCCCCTCGAGACTGGTTGTGCTGAGTGAACAAAAGTACCACCGCTCGCTCACAGATGGCGCCAGGGTGGTGTGCGCCGTCGTCCATCACCACTGCATGTGCAGAGATACTAGATGGCTTGGGGAGCCAAAGATTCAGAGAGGAGTGTTACTTGATGAACGAGTGTCCTCCTTGGGAAATAATGAATGCTTTGTACTTGCACATGCATACACGTATCTTTACCTCATTATATCGGAAAACCAAAACACCTAAAGAGCTATGCTCAAATTTCTCATTAGGGAGTATCGTAGTCGTCCTTACAATTTTTTATTCAACCTTCAGCGTTCCAGTGTCGGCTTGGAATCATGGCCAGCCTAAGTTTGAGTGAACACAACCTGTGTCCTGCTGAAGCCTCCAGCTGCCATGGTTGCCAGGTGGCAAAGTGGAGAGTGGCATCCTCGTTCAGAGGAGTGGGAAATGCATGTTAGAGAGGGTGACAGGTGTGGGAGTGACGAGTGTTAATTAAGTGGTACCCTCATAATGCAGGTTCAAGCCAGAGCGAGCTGAGGGCACAGCCCGCATTCGCCTGTGCTCTCGGTCCGAAGGAAGGAAGGCGCAGTTGCTTAAGAGCACAACTGATTATTATACATCATCATCATCAGCCTGACTACGCCCACTGCAGGGCAAAGGCCTCTCCCATGTCTCTCCAACTAACCCTGTCCTTCGCCAGTTGCGGCCACCCTATTCCCGCAAGTTTATTAATCTCATCCGCCCACCTAACTTTCTGCCGTCCCCTGCTACGTTTGCGTTCTCTTGGAATCCACTCCGTTACCCTTAAGGACCAGCGGTTATCTTGCCTTCGCATTACATGCCCTGCCCAAGCCCACTTCTTCCTCTTGATTTCAACTAGGATATCATTAACCTGCGTTTGTTCCCTCACCCACTATGCCCGCTTCCGATCTCTTAACGTTACACCAATCATTTTTCTTTCCATAGCTCGCTGCGTTGTCCTTAACTTAAGCTGAACCCTCTTTGTTAGCCTCCACGTTTCTGACCCACAGGTGAGTACCGGTGAGACGCAGCTGTTGTATACTTTTCTCTTGAGGGATATTGGCAAACTGCCATTCATGCACCATGCACTAATCCCCACACTTCAGTTCTACTCATAGCCCAGCCACAGCACCCGAAAGCGGGCCCACGGAGCCGCGCGCATAAAGCAAAAATTACTCTTGTAACCAGACGCTGGCCAGGGAATGGGACGCTTTATTATGGGGTGCTCACTACAGTCAAACCCAGTTATAACGAACAGCGAAATTCACTGCGATTTGTTCATTATATGAAGTATTTCGCTATAACCCAATTCACTTTTAACGAACCTCAGTACCAAATTCGTTATACACAATGTCCTGAACGGCAGAGCGAAAACGCGCTAACGAAAGAAAAAATTTGTCACTCACCATGAGTAAGGTATTCAAAGAAATTTATTGCAGAGGAATGCACACTTATTTGCAGTAGGCAGTGATTTTTGCCTGAACACTGCGTTTAGCCGCATCAGTGAGAATCACATTTTCGACACGCGACATCATTTCCACGAACTCCAGTCCGCTTCCCTGTATTCCGGAGCAGTATCGGTGCAGTACATCGGTAGCAGCGAGGGCTTCGTGCAACGTCGGGGGGGGGGGGGGCGGGGGGGGATCGTCTTCCGGTGGCGGCTCTTCGGTCTCCTTGTTGGGACCAGGCGCCAGCAAGTCAGCAACAATGTCAGAGTCCGACGGGTTCACTGTCACTGTGACGTTGTCGTCAACAGCCAAAAAATCCTTCAGGCACCGCATCCGGAACATCAGCAAGTTCTCCCCACAGCGTGCCAACATCTGTGTCGTCTTGCACAGCGTGCACTGCACTGGCAACTTCTGCATCCTCTCGACACAGTCCAGCATGCTCGAAGCAGTTGCAGATTGTGGATTGCATCACATCTTGCCAGGCACGACTGATCATTTCTATTGCGGCCAGCAAATTAATATTGAGCTCTTCATTAACCCGCAGTTTCACCAATCGCCGCTCAACGACGTGCTTCCTGTGGCCCAGCTTGAAAGTGCCGAAGATTCCTTGATTGAGCGGCTGCAAAACCGCTGTCGTGTTGGGCGGCAGGAAACAAAGGTTCTTGAGCAAGGTGCCACAGTGGTGCACAGAACAGTTATCGAGGAGGAGGCAAATTTTTCACCCGCTCGTTGCCAGTTCCTCGTCCCAGTCAAGCAGCCAGGCCTCGAACCACGCCCTAGTCATCCAGGCCTTGGAGTTGTACATGACCGGGAGCGAGGTGCACCCTCGCAGGCACATAGGAGATTTGAACTTGCCAATGACAAGTGGTCGGAGCTTCGATCATCCGTCCATGTTTGTCGTGAGAAGAACGGTTACACAGGCCTTGTTCAGTTCACTGCCGCGACACTTCTCGCTTATTAGCGCCAAAGTTCTGCTTGGCAGCAACTGCCAAAACAAGGCAGTCTTGGCAGTGTTAAAAATGTTGCGTAGCTCGTATTTCTCTCATCTTGCACCCACTTCTCAGCGCTTTTTGCGTCCACTGCTTGGCTCTCACCTGCAACCACCTTTCCGGAGATGGAGTAGTGGTCCTTGAAGCGCTGAAGCCAACCACTGCCCGCTGTAAACCCCTCGACATCCAGGATGCAGGTGAAATCTTTTGCCTTTTGTTGGGGCCAGAGACAGGCAGATCCAAGAACCACTGGTGCAGCGCCTTCTGTACTTGTTTGTAAGCATCGCCTCTGATGGCCGACTTGTTTTTCAAGATGTTTCTCGGAATCTTGAAATGCACGGCAACATGAGCCTTTTTTTTTCGCCGTGCCCAACGCGGCGAATCATCTCCAGTTTGTCAGAAAGCAGCAGGGCATGCCGCTGCTTCGTCATCATCTTGCAGGATGTAGCGCCGGAATGTGTTGGCAGCAACGTAGAGACGACCAGAATCGAGCAGCGCGACTTGCAAACGTGAACGAAGAAAGCTAAGAAGGCATGGGAAAGCATTGCGGGGCCACACATGCGCAGTGGAGGGGAGCCCCTCCTGGAAGCTACTGCAGAAAGAGCCTCCCATTGCCCTGCATTTCACAGAAGCGCGGCACGGGGACAGCCGCCTGAAGACAACCTTCATGACCTGGAACCGGCGCAGTAGCGCGTTGGCAGTTTTTTGGTGACCAATTGAACGTGCTGTGAGTATTGCGACCCGGCAATGGCTGCCCAGAAAGACTGGGTGCGGGCACAGAGGTGCGTTGGCGGGCGTTTGGCGAGCGATTGCGCACGCTGGGAGTTCGCTATATCCAATGTTTAGTTCGTTATAAAAAATGCATTTTACATGGATAATGATATCACAAGTTCGAGTGTCCGTTATAAGGAATAATTTGCTCTATCCCAGTTCATTATATTCGGGCTTGACTGTAGCAGCCTCGAACCAACGACAACCATGCGTGGCGTCCGGATGGGGTTAAATACCTTTGGTGAGATGCTGGCGCATGGGCAGCAGGGCATGCATGACGAATGCAATAAGCCGCGAGCAGATGCCGCGATATGATACGACACTCTTCCTCCCCTTCACAGTTCTAAAAACAAGCATATCATCAAACGATCAGGTGGACGCTGCTCCCTGGTGCTCTTGCGTAGTGGAGCTGCTTGCTGTAGACCAGGGTGGCTCAGCTGATTGTCCTGTATCGGGTGAATGAGGCACCACGTCCAATGCATGCGGAAGTTCCACGTCTGGGTTAACGTTCGATCGTGCACTTGATGCGGTGCCGGATCGGCACAGATAGTCCGGGTGCACAAACCGCACTCTGTCTATCACACGCACCAAGTACGTTGACGGTGACTTCACTCGGGTAACTTTTCCAGGCCAGCATTTCACCAGATTGTCACGCACAGGGCGAACCCACACCCGATCACCAACAGCAAGCACTCAGTGCGCACCTCTGCGTTTATCAGCGGATGTTTCAATTTTGTCCGCACTCAGTGCCTCCGCTGCATTCCACCCCAGTAACGATAGGCAAGTCTGCAGTTTCGTTCACAGAATTAACTCAACGGGTGTTCTTCCCGTGAAAGTATGAGGTGTGGTTCGGTAAGGGAAGATGAAGTTATCAATTCTGTGCTGCAGTGACCTAGAAGTGCCTCTTTCTGTGTCTTCCAGCAGCTGCTCAAGCAAGGCTTTCTTGTCTGTTTGCACCGCACACTCTGCCGCTCCATTGACTGAGGACGGTAGGGTGGCGTGAGCGTGTGCTTAACTCCATCTGATTTAAGAAAATCTTGGAATTCAGCTGCTCGAAACTGCGGACCGTTATGGGTTACTACTTCCACAGGCGGTCCATGTGACACAAACCACAAACGAACAGTCTACCACTACCATTTTAGCGGCACTTGTCGCTATCATTACCTTGACCTCCAACCATTTGGAATAAGCATCAGTCGCAAGGAACAGTGTCCCTTTGTCTTCTGCGAAGTCCAAGTGTACTCGTTCCCATGGGTTTTCACACAGTTTCCAGGGTGTCAAAGATACGGGCTGTGCAGAGGAGAGAATTGACTGGCATATCTGACAATTCCGCACAATTCTCTCGAGAGTGTCATCAATGCCAGGCCACCATACTATGGATCTCGCTACTGATTTCATTCTAGAAATGCCCAGACGTTGCTCATGCAACAAACCCAGCACAAGGTTGTGCAACGACTCGGGAATGACCACTCTGTTTGTCCATACAAGGCATCCGTCGTCTATACTCAGCTGATCAGACACAGTTTTTGCCCAGCCATGATGTATCATTTCCCGAACAGTGCTGAGTAGTTTATCTCGCCTTGTTTCTCGTTCCACATCCTTTGCCATCGATGGTAACTCGTTCAAAGACGAAAAATGAAAGATTTCCTCACACCATTCACCAGTGTCTGGTAGTGGCAAGCGAGACAATGCGTTCGCACAACTGATAGCAGATCCCGGTTTATGTTTTATCTGGTAGCGATAGTTGGCCAAACATGCGAGCCAACGATGGGCTCTTGCAGTAGCTACAGCACTGTCCTCTCTTTTTGGATCAGAAAGAGTAGTGAGCACCCAAAACTGTGTACAGCAGGCGTGAAGCTCAGAAAAGCGAAACCAAAACTGTGCAGTCTGACTGATTTCAAGACTGGGCCATGCATCTGTCGTCATGCCTGGCATTGTCGTCATGGTGCACGGATGACTCTGCAGCATAGGATGCAGGTTTGAACGGGGCTATTTCGTCGATCACTATTGCTGCACCAGTCATACCTGGATGCAGCCTCCCTTTTGGAGCCCGTTTGAATTAACCGGTGCAAGACCAGTAATGTCCGAATTAGCCAGCGTATGGCACCATAGAATTACATGGTGGTTGGCCAGGACTACTAGCAGTTCTAATTATCCGGATTTCTAAGTTACTGCACATCGGATTGCGAGCTTTTACTATTATACGACAGCTTGCGAAGGTTGCTGTTCATTGTTGTCCGTGCCGGTGACGGCTGCCATGACTGCCTCGTTGCCATGATTGCAAGACTGCACCGGTGGGAGCTTCCCATGCCTCCGCATCGCTGGCATTCCGAAAGCAATTCTTGCGGGAAATCCAAGGAGCATGCAGACAGCTGGCAAGAGAAAACCACGCTGGCAACGCCCATGCACTGCACCGGCTGATGTGGGAGCACCCACAGCACGTGTGGCCAAGGCCCTTGGGATGCGTGAAAGAAGCAGGGGTGCACTTTAACCATGGTTTTGCTGGTGCAGCTGTAGCATTTTCATTGTTTTGTTTGTGTCATGTTTGACACTCAGTGGCCAGATTTAATTGTTGTAGCCGATAATGTTGGTGCTATGACAGCACTGCTTAAACGGTTTATTTTGCCATAGAACGCCTGGTAGAGCTGATGGTGTCGCCACTGTTCTATGTCTGATAGTATATTGTTACGAGTGGGGTGTGTGTGCAGGCACCCAGGTGGACGAGGCCAAGGCCCTGATCGCCACCAGCAAGCTCAAGATCCTGGCCTGTGACAACCTCGACGAGGCTGCTAAGATGGCAAGTGCCTCTTGAAGAAAGCTGCTGGCCAACTCATTCTGGTCGCGGTTAGGGATTTGTGTCCAGCCATTTACCAAGGCCATATCAGTTTTTGAAATTTCCAAAATGCAATTGCTTCTGTGCTGCGGCTCAGCAAATTTTGGCCATCTCGCACCTACAGTTGCGTGCCATCAAAGTGCATGTGTCCTTGGTGCGTGCAAAAGAACACATCACTATGTAATGTACATGGCACATGTCGCATGGCCTTTTCTGTCCTGCTGCTCCAGCCCACTCGGAGGAGACAGTGACTCATGCGTCACATAGGGCTGTGTGCTGCGGGTGCCAAGGACATGCTTTTTGAGGCTTGCGTCATTGGGGTTAAGGTCACCAAAATGTGTTGAGCCACAGCACCAAGGTTAGTTGCACTTCCGGTATTTTAAAAGCTGGTATGGCTATTCGGTACTCACCTGTGGGGCAGAAACGTGGAGGCTAACAACGAGGGACCAGCTTAAGAGCTATGGAAAGAAAAGTGATGGGTGTAACGTTAAGGGATCGGAAGAGGGCGGAGTGGGTGAGGGAACAAACGCGGGTTAATGACATCGTAGTTGAAATCAAGAGGAAGAAATGTGCTTGGGCAGGGCATGTAATGCGAAGGCAAGAGAACCGCTGGTCCTTAAGGGTAACGGAGTGGATTCCAAGAGAAAGCAAACGTAGCAGGGGACGGCAGAAAGTTAGGTGGGCGGATGAGATTAAGAAGTTTGCGGGGATACAGTGGCGGCAACTGACAAAGGACAGGGTTATTTGGAGAGACATGGGAGAGGCCTTTGCCCTGCAGTGGGCGTAGTCAGGCTGATGATGATGACAAATCGCGAGTTGGAACTAGGTGCAAGACTGTAATAGTTAAATAGTAAAGCTATCAGAAATTAGTTAATCAGCTTACTAGAGCATGACTCACCTGTTTTCCCATGTCTGCCGACACTAGTACTGCTATGCTGCAGAAGTATAGACGACTTACAGTGCTGTCTCATGAGGGCTGCCACATCTTTGGTCACGTGATCATGCCACCATTGAACGCCTCCTGACTGCTCGACGCCTGCATCATCGTGACGGCTGCTGCATTTGGTGGTTCTGTTCCGACAGCCAGTGTGTCGGCTGATATGGTTCTAAAAAAGTGGGAAGACGACACTAGGGTTTGGCCAAAGCCTAGTCATCCACGCCTAGTCGTCTGCGTGTCATATACACAGATATGGTTAGAAAACAGTATAAATCGACCCTGTCTTCATACCATAAGTGTATGCATGCTTACATATGCTAAACGCAAGCATTTTGCGGGGTTTTATGCCATTTGTCACATTCATACAGTTAGTTATGTGTATGCAGGGGCGCAATGGTAAGTACGGCCTAGTGACGCCATCTGGTTGTTAGAACGGGAAGCATTTTTGTCAACAAACCGACGCTCCTCTTTAGGACTAGAAGTGGCAGAATTGCAGAATCGTCACTCTAGATAAAAAATAAAGCAAATTTATCACTCATATGTTCTGCTATAGCCGAGATGAGACGAAGCGAAAGCCCATAGACCATTTATGGCTAGTGAACCTACTGAAAATGGCAGTAACAACAACGAATTCAGTCCAAGGCGAGAGGTCCTGCTTCAAAGGGCACCGCCATTTTGGAAAATATGTTTTAGAGCATGCAAGAGTCACGCACAATAAACTCGGGAAATAGCGACTGGCGCATGCACATTTTAACTGTTTCCTTACCACGGGGAAATTGGCTGTTTTTGTATGGTTTAGTTACGAATTCTTTGTGCAACAGCTACTAAATGTACAGTGCCATGCGGTACATAAAAGTGAAGCTAAATGAACGTGCTTGCAAGCAGTATTTATTTTTAAGAAATACAAAAAAATTGATTTACATAAAAAATATTCATGAACAAAAAAACAAAAAAATGCAAAAAGTTTGAGTAAGGAGTAATATCCCTGGCAAAAAATTTTTTACCGAAATTCCAAAATATACAAATTGTGGGTATATCAATAGGCAACATTTCTTTATAAAATGATACCCATACACTCAGTACTCTTTGAGTTAGGAAAAATTACAAGACGCATAGTGAAATATTCAAGTTCTTGATTGGTCCTACTTAAATTTTTTTTTTCAAGGAAAAGATTAACTTATAGCACAATACTATATACCAAAATGCGCGTGTTAAATGCACAGTACAAAAGAACATTACGAAAGAAATACAGTAATAACAAAATGGGTAATAAAAATTAGCAATCACAAATAATTAATGAAATTAGAGCTCCCGGCTCATCGGCTGCGCCTTCCTCATCTGAGCTGAACTCCGACGACGCGACATCGATGTCTGAGTCATCTGTGCTCGATGAGTCTAAAAGATCACTTGCCGGGTCGTCAGGATCGAGCAAAACTGCGATCTTTCGAGCGCGCGCGGTTTTGGATGTCGACGCCATCACTCCGCTCAAGTGCGCGTCAACCTTCGCACCCGCGCGCCCTTTAAAAATCGCCGCCACGCGGTAAAAATGTGAACCGTGCAGAAACGGAAACTCTACTTTGTATACAATCACCGAGATGGCGCCACAAGTCCAGGGCGCAGTGGTATTTTTAAAATTCGTGCTCAAAAACTTCGCTCGCCGGCGATCGACGCCTAGTGCCGTGGTAAGGAAAGAGTTAAAGCACGCTGTCCTGTTTGCCCCTATGCCTGTTTTGTACTGGCACTACATTCCACAGCATCAGAGCATTGCCTGTGCACTCATCGCAGCTTTGGTTGCGCTGCGAGGAACCACTGGGATGGAGTATAGCTCTCGCCCCACTCATGGACTGAGATCAGAGTGCATTAAGACTAAACCAGGACCAATTGCCAATTATTATAACTTTAAAACAATACATTTCATCTGAGCTGCCGTATTGAATTTTCTGTGGTGGATTTTAACGTGCTGTAACTTCTGTTTAAATAGGCCTAAAACATCCATTTTATCTTATTGCACTCCTTAGACATTCTAGGTCAAGTCTGTTCGCTAAGCTTCACAGTAGCCTTTACCGTTGGAAAATTAAATTACCTGCGTGTTTCAAAGAACAATATTTTGAAAACAACTTGTTTGACAGGAAAAGTATGTGCATATTTGAAATCAGCTTATTGAAGTGTATAAACTGGACAGGTTTCATGAATATCTCTCAATAAATAAGACAAATAGTTCTAAGAGGGCTGGTGGCTGCACTGAAGTCTCGGTACACTTATGTGAACAAGGCAGTGAAACCGGGCTTTGGCGAACAGTTCCAGCTACAGAAGTTTTGTTTGATTTGTGAGGACTGACCAGCAGTGCTTGTGTGCACCTGTAAGGAGCCATCGTCTTCCATTGTCCTTGCAAGAAGTGGGAGCCATGCTGTGGCTTAAGTCTGCAGCTGATTCGTGGCAGTGCGGTACGGCTGGCTGTGTCAGTTCGGCCAAGGCAAGAAATGGCTTTTGACCGAAGTGATCCTTGAAAGTTACTACCATTCGTAAGGAGATGCAGCACAAAGCACGTGAGACATTCATGCCTGCTGTCAAGTCTAGACTAGACAGACTGTACTTAATGATTTTCATTCTTACCTCTTTGCGTTTCATACTGCGCAGTCAGCATGACCATTGACCATCTATGCAAGCCAGGTTTACTTTGTTGCCAGCATGTCCACCCACAGGGGCTGTGCTGCTGCAGTGCCACCTTTGCCTGTCCAAGCGAGCAATTGATGTCCGTGGACCGAGCGTACACGAGTGCAGTTCACTTAATCATTGACTGCCAGTGAAATTGCTTCACTTGCTCGATGTGCCCTGCCAATCATAGCAGTGTTGGTGGCCTAGATTGGAGCCCACCACAACAGTATACCTGACAGCTCTGTTTGTTCACTTTCTCCCATAGGTGGTGCGCCTGTCTACCATCGTGGGCCTCGCACGGTCAGCCTCAGTGGACGTGAAGTTTGAGCTGCCGCTGTAGCCCCTGAGGGGGCACCACTCACCTTCCCTAATTTATATGTAATGTCCTGGCCTACGTCATGCCAAAAGCAGGGGGGGGGCTGCACGGCAGGCTTTAGGCAGGGTTTGTGTAAAGAGCAGACTGCTTCGGTGTGCCCATTTCCTGGCGGCTGACGCTGCTTGTCTGCTTCATCACATGCACCTGCAACTGGTGTTGGTGCATTATAGTTGCTTGCAGTTGCACTGACCAGCTTTAATAAATTGTCCACCCCGACTGGTCACATTGTCAATCATCTTGGATCAGGTGTGCCTGCTGTCCACTGCAGTGGTGCACAGTTCGTGCATGGCCGACTGGAGAGTGCAGATGACTGTCAGGTTTCTGCAGTGTGTTGAAAAGGTGCCACTGGCAGGGCCCTCGTTCGCCATCTGTGCAGGCACTTCCACCAACAGAAGGCAGAAAGCCTATCTGCCACATGCAGGCACAGATGGTTTTCAGTCGGGGCCCCAGAAGCGGCAGACAACAGGTTGCTCACTACATCCATGGGTCATACCAGGTGTCCGAGTTGCATGACGTAGTAGCACTTTCAGGAGACTGGCACGAGTACTTCCCCTGGGACGGAGACACAACCTTTGGCATACCGTGTTGCCATTACCGGCAGCCCGCATGCCCGCAGTGCACATGTTCAGATCGCCTTGAGGATGCCGCATTGCGCCAGGCAACTGGCAGCTGCACGGACGGGACCAATCAGAGCGTGCGCACTGGCGGTGGGTGGGCTCCCAGTAAAAGAAACGGCTGTAGACAGTCACGCGTGGATGAGAGGAAGGTTCAGCAGTAGCTGCTGGGTTCATTCTCGGCGGTCTCTCAAGCATTGGCACTAAAGTCCAGCAGCATGTATGCCCCTTCGCTTGCTGCGGACAGCCGTGTACGCAAGGTAAACTGGCACTCTTGGTGTCTGGATGGTCAGAAAAGCCACAGAAAACAACC
This sequence comes from Amblyomma mixtum, assembly GCF_055824585.1. Classification (NCBI taxonomy): domain Eukaryota; kingdom Metazoa; phylum Arthropoda; class Arachnida; order Ixodida; family Ixodidae; genus Amblyomma; species Amblyomma mixtum. The sequence continues at coordinate 195,325,207 of NC_143016.1, forward strand.
GAACAGCATCGAGCCTGCGCCCTCGGATGTACTAGAAAGTGTGCCGTCCGCCAGCGGTGAGCGGTTCGTTCCAGCGATGACAGGATGGTGATGCGTGAAACAGTTACATGAAATCAGCGCGGAGCAGACCGTTTTGCAAGCCGCCGCTTATGCGGGGCCGATCGTCAAGGTGCAGTTCTGCCGCTGTCATGTGGGAAGTGGTTTCTGCGGTGTGCACACTCGCAGGCCGCCAACCACCGCACGAGCCGAAAGCTCCGCAAACTGTCTCCGCATGCAACCTCTGCCAGGATGAGAATGGCTCGCCGCAAGAAAACAAGCCTCCCAGTTAACAAAGGGCACGTTTATTCACAAACATTCGGTCACCCCGTCCTGGGGAGGCGCATGGAGCGAGGCAACACGAGCAATACGGGCGCCACTGCAGGAATATAGATGGCAGTTATTTTTCTATGGGATCTAAAACTCCGGCATTGACACTTTCTTCCTGAGGGCAATAATTAAAAAGTTTGCTAGTGTCTGCTAATTAATTACTTTTGTATAATGAAAAACTACCGCAGACTAGGACACGCGACTGTCAACAACCCTCAGTTGGTCTCACTGCTAGGGAACATCCTCTTTTTTACAAGCTTGGTTACATTTAGCTGGGACACCCTGTATATTGACTGTGTCTGTGTTCCTTCTATGTGATGTTCCAGGCTTGTTTGTCTTCAATTCCTTAAAGGCTTGGAATTATCACAATTTCAATTCCCATGTAAAAATGTTAGCACTAAACGCACAGCGTCTGAAACTCCTGGGGGAAAATCCATTTGGTTTTATACCATTCGAATCAAACTGCAACTGAATGTGAAATGAACTGACTCGTTGGTTTTAACCAAAACAGATGCGCTGATGACGTAGGCCCGTCTACTGGATCAGACCAAATGAGGTCTTTCAATTGGGGTGGACCACTTGGTGCCTGCCCAGTTGGAGCTGACCATTTGGTGTCGACCAACTGGAGGGGTCGAAATGGTATTTTCTAATTGGTATTCTCCAATGGTGTCGAAAACACATTTGGAAATATCCAATTGGTTCCAATGGTTTTTTTCAACTGGGTTGCACTTTTACTTTCTCCTTTCCCGCTGCATTGCTTTCGCGACGGCGTGAAACGCAGAAACGGGCCTCTAAGAGCCGTGCTTTAAAACCAATTTCACAACTGCCACCGACGTGCTCTTTTGCTTGGCAAACAGGCGACGGCCACTCCGGCCAGGGCTGCCCTAATGACCAGGGCGGTTCCTGCACGGTGGCATAGGGGCAGGCGGAGGAGAAAATGTAAAAGGGAGAAGGGTACATAGTTAGTCTGGCCACAAAAGTGGAACGACAGCTTCTACAGGCCAGGATGCTGGGATGCAAAGACAAAATCAGAAAGCTGGAAAACGACGTTTTTTGCAAGATGACGGAATTCAACTGCCCGGAAGAATTCATTAGCATACAGCTGCAGGCAAACTTCCAAGCTGGCCTTTGTTCGCCGCAAGCTAAGCTTGCTCACGAGAACAAGTTGGAGAGGCTGAGCTGGGGAGACAGTTCCTCGCATGCCCCGAAAGCGTTAGTGCTGGAATCTTTTGTCCTACTAGCCGAACAGGGCGGAAATGTCTGTCTTGAGCCTGGGCCTGAACTTCAACACTCCATGGTGCTGCCCCCGATACCAGGAAGTGCTGCAGGGAATGCTTTGAGCCAGATTGACACTTCGCACCGAGGCAAAGTCCGCACACGTGTGGTGAGCGATACCTTTCCAAGCTATTTATTTATTTATTTCAGGTTCCTTCATGGCCCTTGGAGGGCATTAGAGAAGGCAGTGAGCAGTTTACAAATACGTACAGAATATATACACAACGGGTTATTTAAAACAATAGCTAACGCGCGTATTTAGTAGCATCATTACACAAGATTTCGATGTTAAGAGAATACCGGTATCTCCCCTTACGTGCCAAGAAAAAGAAGCTGTTGTAATAGTGCGTCACTGCCGCTATTCGTTGGCCTAATCATAAATGATCAGACTTGATCCAGTCAATGAAAACTTGTTAACTCTCTGAATTGGATCAATAGCCAACAACTGCACATCTCTCAGAAGGCTCGAGCAGTCAGCAGAGCTAGCTGCTCGTCGATCGGCGTCTCGAGTACAACTGATTCTCCCCACACAGTCCAAAGCCGCTTCCAATAACCGTATGTGTCACCTTTGAGGGGCATCGGCACCCGCACTCATACAAAGAACTTCCGAATTGGAAAAACAGCGCAATCAAAGACGAGACACAAGAGAAGGACAAAACACAGGCGCTGTGTTTTGTCCTTCTCTTTGATTGCGCTGTTTTTCCAATTCGTAAAACATGTACCAACCAGCCCGTATTTGCCCTCTTCTGAAAGAACTTCCGCTTTGGGTGAGCCAGCAAGGCTCCTGATTGATTTCTTCGGAAGAGCAGAGCGCAAGCCTCCAAATGCTCCCCCCCCCCCTCCCCCGGCGCTCTCCGGGGGAGGCACGGCCAGAAGGTTATCTGGCGGAAAGCGACAAGTGGGAGACATATTGATGGATGGCAAAAAAAAAAACAAACGCACTAATGAGCAGTAGGGTTAGCCCATCCTCAGCCATCGCGTCGCAAGGTCGCAACAGAAGCTATTACAAGCCTCTGCATTAATAATCCTGACATTGAGCTACTTCCGGCCGACAAGGGGAATGCCACTGTGCTTTTAGATAAGTGCGACTACAAAAAGAAAATGCTGACACTCTTGGAAGACGGGAGCACTTGTGCTCGTCTTGCTCGAGGTCCGACGGCCAAGATGCAGAAGGAACTACATAGATTGCTGGCTGACTTCTTTTGAGTAGTGCCCCTGCAGCACAAGTCACTGTATTTCAACCTGTTATGCCACAATGTCTCAACCCCAGCCATCTACGGGCTACCAAAGATTCACAAGCCTGACGTCCCTCTGCACCCTATTGCGGATTTTAAATGTTCGCTGCTTCAGAATCTGTCCAAGTTTCTGCACATAGTTATCTTTCGTCTCGCCAGCAGGAGCCCTACACACTTACGCAACACCCATCACTTCGTTGATAAGGTGCAGAACATTAAAATAAACACCGAAGAAATCATGCTTTCATTCGACATAAAGTCACTCTTTACAAGTGTGCCGATTGATCTTGCCGTGGAAGCATGCACCGCCGCCCTTGAATCAGACCCCACTATCAGAAAGAACCCCAACAGATGTGCATGACCTGACCCGCCTTCCCAGATTCTGCCCATCAAACACGTACATACTTCACTTTCGATGATGTCCCGTTCAGGCAGATTCACAGAGCTGCCATGGGTGCATCAATTTCCTTGGCCATCGAAGAAATCGAAGGCCGCGCACTTGCGTCCTTCACGCCTGCCCCAAAAGTGTTCCCAAGGCACGTGGGCGACTGTTTTTGCATCCTGAAGAAAGAGACATTACATGACTTTACTATTTACCTTAACAGTTGACAGAGCCGAGCATACAGTTCACCACTGAAGAGCTAATGGAAGGCCGCCTCCCATTTTTAGATATACTCGTTTCCAGACAGTCCTCACGTTTAAATTTCACCGTTTACAGAAAACCCATGCACACCAGCCGTTACCTGCAGTTTAAGTCCGTTCACCCTGATTGCCAGAAACGTTGTGTGGTGTCATCGCTCCTCCGACAAAAAGAAATTGTGCTCCAAAGAAGAAGACCTGATTGCTGAGGATCTGAGTGGCTTGTCCACCTGTGGCTATCCGGCACATGTCATGGACTACGTGCAGCGCCAAATGGAACATCCCAGGCTGCAAGCTAATCCAGAAACGAGCCCCGGCATCAGCCAACCTTTGGCACGCATATTATGGTCCTACAATATAAAGATCGTGTTTATGCCAGCTCGAAAACTGAGGAGTCAGCTTGTGCAAATCAAAGACAGGCTGAAGAAGGAAAAACTCCCAGGTGTTGTGTATTCGATCCCATGAGCAGACTGCCCGTCTATGTACACTGGCGAGTCGGGTGACTGAGCGAAGAATGCGTGATCACCAGAGTGATGTCAGAAACTGACACGCAGATCAAAACTCGCTTGCCGAGCACTCGGCGTCCTCTGCCCACAACATAAACGGGGCAGAGGCACGTGTGATCGCAAAAGAAAGGGACGAGAAATCACGGCTCTATCTGGAATTGCTGATTATTCGGACGACAGCGCATATGCTTAATCGAGATGACGGAAATTTACTTTCCCTCAATCTACGCCAGGTGCCCGGGTTCGCTTATGCGCCATGTATAAATAAACGACGCAGCTACGTCACGCCTCATTGTGAACAAGGCTCCCGTGGGGGAGCCGAAGCGTCATCCCATCCTTTTTTTTTCTATCTTCGTCTCATTAAAGCAAGCTGCAAACACGAATATTGTCCAGCAAGAATTTTTTATGCGCTTTGGAGAAGCTGAGTTATCTTTAGTCAAAATTTGAATTTCAGCGCCTTTCCCTCTCGCCACTTTTGCATCCTCGAAGGTCGGTGCTCCTCTGCCGGCCCCAGCTCCGGAGGCGGAGCTTCCCGACCCCCCCAGAGCTACGATCGGCCGCGGCCGTGGCAGCTGCCTGACGCCTGAAAGAATCTGACCAATAGCCATATCTCTCAAACACAGAAGCGAGCGACGGAGGAGGGCAAGGGCTCGCCAATTTTCGCGCGTGATTGTCAGAGGGTTCTGTGTAGACTTGTATTATTTGGCTCGGGTGTTCATGACAACACAATGCAGTGATTGAGCGAGTTGATGTGCTCTTCTCAGAAGGTGTTTCAGAGCCCCTCTAAATAAAGAAAACCATGTCAGAGAATGTAACAGAAAACACAAAACTGTATTCACCGAGTGCACCCTTATGTGGTTTATGTCATTCCTCTTAGCTCCAACCTTGAATAAACAGGACGGACTGGCCAGTGTTTTAATGATACAGTGAGACAGTGTGGCGACTCAACGTAAACGTTGCCATTGCTGTCTTGCCTCTGAAAAAGCAAGATTCATTGGCCATTCGAAGGATCGGCTGGAAAGAGAGAGAATGGAGGCATACTTCGTTAAGCAACGGGGCCTCTTGTGCTTTGTAACAGATGGAGATATTGCCTTCTTTAACAGTTCTATGCCCACGGTTTAACCTGTGTGCTCCCTCTCTTCGCTTCTTGTGTTTGTAGTTTTTGTGTGTGTCCTCTCCTGTGGTTATAAGGGGCTTTTTGAGATAATCAGTTGGTAGTTGGCGCCCGTCCTGTCTATTGCGTGTTCTCACCCTTGTTTTCTTGCTTCGTTGTAATTCTTTAGCCATGCATCGATACAGGAGCATGAAATACCGCGTGTAGAGAAGTACAAATATCTGGGGATGTGGATTGATGAAAAAAGAGAATGTTTAAAGACCCAAGAAGCACACCTCAAGGCAACAGGAAAGAAGGTGTATGGGGATACAATACATATATGCAGTAATACGAGGACTATGGAAGGGCGTAATGGTCCAGGGACTGCATTTTGCAAACGCGGTATTGTGCTTAAAACCGGATGTAGTACAAAGATTAGAGATTCACCAAAGAACTGCGGGCAGATTAGCTTTAGGGACCCATGGTTGGTTTTTGGGGGTTTACCATCCCAAAGCGACTCAGGCTATGAGGGACGCTGTATTAAGGGTACTGGAAATTTCAACCACCTAGCATTCCTTAACTTGCACTGACATCGCACAGTGCATGAGGGACCCATGGAAAGACAACATGCAAGGCTATACAAGGAGATATGGATGGATTGGTCATCATCTGAGGTGAGGGAAGCACAGAGCAAAACATCATTTGAGAAAAGACAATGAAAAATGGAGGAGAAGAGGTGGGCAGCCAAAGTTTTCAGGTATTTGTACAGAGAAAACACAGAGATGCGATGGAGACAAAGGACTGCAAAGCTTACGACAGGCCACACAGGGCAATGACGAACATCAAAACGAAGGTCCACTAAACTGAGACTGCTAAGTGGAGGCAAAAAGTGAGAACAATAGAATCATTGCGTGAATACAAAACTGGTGAGAATGAAATCCGGAAGGAAACACTGTATGACAATTCAAGACACAGTACCATCCTATTTGAGGCTAGTTCAGGTTGCCTTAGAACCAGGCAACATAAAGCAAGTATGAACACGAATATGATAATTGTGTAGCATGCGGGAGCAATGCAGACAACACTAAATATGTTGCGGTAGACCGTAAAGCTATGCAACCAGATGTCGGAAAGGACGTATTCAGCCATCCAGTAGCTCTGGTTTTAGGGATAGTGAAAGCAAAACTAACATATCAGCAGTAGAGAGGAGCAAGAGAAGACTGGAGAGGTGGTGGTGCAAAAGCAGAATGGAGAAATTGCACCAAACATCACAGAAAATAAAGTAATTGGCGCCCATCCCATCTACTGCGTGTTCTTGTGCTTCTTTCCTAGCGCCTTTGTGGCCACATGAAAAATAGCCTTGCATGGCGGGGAATCAGAAGTGAACAGAACAGGATTCAAAGTTTAAAAAGGGAGGTGGACATCATAGCTACAGAAATAAAACAATGAACTATTGCATTTACTCGGCAATGTGGCACTCACCACCCCTTCAATACAAAGGTGACATCAATATTTATCTATCTTTATCTATCTAGTAGCACCGCTTGACCGTTGCAGGTTGCCTATATACAAATGGAGCGAGTTTTGAGCAGTTGAGCGCAATTTTTCCAGTTTTTATAAAAATGGTGGAGCTCATGTGGTTTGACACAGTTTGGCGCAAGGGTGGAGTCACTGATGAACTCTTTATTAGCTGTGTGGGTGTCGAGTATGCTTTTTGAAGTCACATTAAACTTTTGTTAAACCCTTTGAGAAAGGCACAAAAATGTTTTTATTTATTTTATTTATTTATTTATTCAATACTGCAGGCCTTTACGGCCCAAGCAGGAGGGGCATACAAATGACATCAGCGTATAGAACGAAGATAGCAAATAATAATTTCAAAACACTTGTTCTATGGGCAATAGAACATGAGCAAAACAAGGACTAAACGAAATGCAAATCGAGCTCTTCATTTGGGAAGTGAAACATAAACAAACAGAAGTAAGCCAATGAATGAAATGAAATGTCAAACTTGCAGTAAGGCAAAAACACGATCAGTTTGGGCAACCAAAAAGCAGACAAGAAAAATATTCAAGAGCAATTCAAGGTTTCAATTGAATCAACGCTGGTTAGAAGAGGCAGAGGTAAGTTGTTCCAATCTGTTATCGTGCGAGGAAAAAAAGAATATTTAAAAACATTAGTTCTGGTGCTGTATGGCGTTAGAGAGTCATCGTGTCGATGTCGTGTTCGGCGTGCAGTAAGTGGTGTTATGTACGGATCAGGAGTTAGAGCAAGAAGGTTATTTTTAAGAAGGAACATAAATTTTAAGCGCTGAATTTTTCTTCTCAGTTCCAGTGTCGGTATACCATGTTGTTTCATTAGTGCTGTCGGGGAATCAGTTGTACGGTACTTCAAAAAAATAAACCTGACTGCCTTACGCTGGATTCTTTCGACAGCGTCGATGTTAGTTTTGGTATAAGGGTCCCATACTACGCATGCATATTCAAGTTTTGGTCTTATTAATGATGTATAAGCTAAAAGTTTAGTTTCGGCGGGGGCATGCTTCAATTTATGACGGAGAAGGCAAAGTTTCCGAAAAGCTGTGTCACATACGTTAGTTATGTGAGTGTTCCAGTTTAGGCTGTTTGTTAGTGTGACGCCAAGATATTTATACTCGCTGACTTCGGTTAGTGGTTCTGTCCCGAGGGCATAGGGAAAAGAAAGGTTATTAAGTTTCTTGGTTATTTTCATATACACTGTTTTGTCAGCGTTCAATTGCATATCCCAACAGTGACACCAGGAAAGAATATTTTGTAGATTATTATTAAGAGTTATCTGGTCATCCTCGCTTGACACTTCCCTGAACAGCACGTAGTCGTCTGCAAACAATCGTATTTGGACGGGTTCGGTAATAACGCTCACAATGTCATTAATATATATTAAAAACAACAATGGTCCTAGCACACTGCCCTGAGGGACGCCGGAAGTAACTGGAAGTTCATGGGAGTAGTACGTATCAATATTAACAAACTGTCTACGATCAGTGACATACGCAGCAACCCAGTTAATAATGAAAGGAGGAAGGTTAATCATTTTAAGTTTTTCAATAAGCTTACAGTGTGAAACAAGGTCAAAGGCTTTCCTAAAGTCTAAAAAAATAACGTCCACCTGGCCGGATTTGTCTAAAATTCTAGCAAGGGAATGGATTACCGTTGTTAATTGTGTCACCGTAGAAAATCCTTTACGAAAACCATGCTGTGCAGGTGAAAGTATATTGTTATCCTCCAGAAAATCTCTGATGAAGTTGGCTATGACGTGTTCAAGCATCTTACAACAAGATGATGTTAACGAAATTGGTCGGTAGTTAGTAATCATTGTGGGGTCTCCCTTCTTAGGCACTGGTACTACACGTGCCGTTCGCCAGTCAGGGGGAAGGGCTGCAGTGGACAGTGACGCACCGAAAATAATTACCAGAAAGTGTGACAGCATTTCTGCGTATCGGCGCAGAAAAACA